>NC_138131.1:83467413-83860114 GCF_964188305.1 Podarcis bocagei
TATCTTGGGCCAATTTCTTTGCTCATTAAAGCTGGCTGATCGACTATAACTCAAAAGGTTTTTATCATCTTCAAACCTGTAGGCTTTCGTACCACTTTCATACCCAAGAAATAGCAACTGCTGTGCCCTTTTCCCACCTTTTCTTCGGTTTTTCACAGGTATGTCAACCCATGCCTTTGTCCCAAAGATTCTTAAATGTTGTAAACTGGGACTTTTGTTATAGAGAATTTTATAGGGTATGTTATCTAGTACCCTTGACCACAAGCGATTCCCAATATAATTCGCAGTCTTAATACTTTCAGCCCAGTACTTAATTGGGATATTTGCATCTGCTAACAATGCTTTCATTTGTGTCTGCAAGACACCTCCCCTACGCTCTGCTACTCCGTTCTTTTGAGGCGTGGCCACATTGGTAAGCCTATGTTTAATCCCTTGGGAACGCAACCAGTTTCTTAGGGAGCTTGCCATAAACTCCCCTCCCCTGTCTGATTGAATAGAGCACACCTTTTCACCAAGTTGCCTTTCTACCCTTCTTACCCAGAACTTCAAAGTTTGGGCAATGCCAGACTTTTGCTTTAATGGATAGATCCAGCCAAATCTAGAAAAATCATCCACTAGGATCAAACAGTACTTGTTGTGGGAGACACTTGGCGGAAAAGGACCAGTTACATCAGCATGAATCAACTCCAGTGGTTTTTTGGTTTCTCTCTGGCTTGCTCTTGCTACTGGGCAAGCCCTGCTTTTAACCTCCTTGCAGATATTGCAGTCTAAGTAATTATCACAACTTTTTATGTTTTTCATCCCCCCACACAACTCCAATGTTTTGTTTAGCACCTTATAGCTAGCATGAGCTAGACGCCTGTGCAGGAGATGAATACACATATCATGGGTCAGGACATTTTGCACATTCGCAACCTTAGATTCACACTGCAGTACATACATATTAGTTCTAAGGCTAGCATTTGCCAACACTGCCCCATTTTGCTTTATCTGGCACTGATCTCCCACAAAATTTACTTCAAAGCCTGCTTTTGCCAAATCAGGAATGCTCAGGAGATTGTTTTGCTAACTAGGCACACACAACACATTCCTGAATGTGTGTCCCAGCTGTGGAAACACAACCTCCCCCTCACAAACCACATTTGCTTTCTGGCCCGTAGCAAGACTTACATGTTTTTTGTTTGAAGCCCTAGCATCAGTTAGCAATCCTTTTCTTTTACAAAAGGTTTGAGAAGCTCCACTGTCCAGAACCCACAGCTCTTCATTTTCTTGACCATCTGCAGACACCCAAGCGGTAGACTCCCTCTGCTGCCACTTGTGCTTCCGCTGTTTTTGTTGTTTTCTCGGGCAGTCCTGAAGCAGATGTCCACTGGACTTGCAGCAAAAACACCTTTTTACTTTGTTGACCACCGGCTGGTCTGCAGCAGCTCCTCCTGGCTGTTTCTCCGGCTCCCGACACCTCTGCTCTTCCCGGCTGTTGCTCCCTCTGGGATGCTCCAACAGCTGGGCTGAGGTCATCTTTCGCTCTGCACGCCTGTCCTCCTCTGCATACAACCGTCCGGTCACGTATTCCAGAGTCAGCTTATCAGTCTCTACAGACTCGAGGGAGTTGACCAGCATATCATAGCTGTCGTCAAGGGAACTCAGGACTATAAAGACTTTGTCCTCTTCCCCCACAGGCCTCCCTCTTAAGGCTAGCTCCTGGAAACAGCCTGTTAGGAATTTTAGGTGGTTTACCAGGGAGTCCCCCGGTTTCTTCCGACACCGGTACAGTCTCCTGGTCAGTGTTATCAGTGAGCCAGCTGTCTCTCGCACATGGACAGCCTTGAGCACATTCCACGCCTCACTTGCCGTCACCTTATCATCTATGTAGACTAGCTGGCTGTCATCCACTCCAAGGATGATCGTAGCCAAAGCTTTCTCATCCTTTTCAAGCTGGGCCTCTGCTAGTGCCAGCTTTTCATCGTCGTCCTCATCCTCCTCAGGGGGCTGCGGTGGAGTTTCCACCACCTTCCACAGGCCCTCACGCTTGAGGAAGTGTTGCATGCGGACCTACCAGATGCTGTAGTTCGTGGCCGTCAGCTTCTCCAGCAACACGCCAGTTCTGGACTGCTCCATCCCTGCAGCTCTCCTCCAGCACCCACGGCTAGATAACTGCCTCCTGTACTCTTGCGCAGCGGAAGCGTGCTGGGCCCATAACCCTGTCGCGTATTCCACGCGGCGTTTTCAGCGAAACACTAAGAGTTCCAGGTTTTTCAGTGCAGTCCTTTTTAATGTGAGCTATATACAGGCATTTACAAAAGAAACAGTCCATACAGAGTACTTACAAACGAATACTCTCCACCACAGCACCACCACACTACGGCACAACCACCACACCCCCTGTTAAACAGGCTTTCCTTTTTAAAACAGGTGATAGCCAATTACACTAATCACACTCCTGCTGAGTCACTCTGACCCAGCAGAGTATTGCATCATCCTGTTGAAGCCTGCAGACTTATCCAGTATCCTGCGAATCCCAACAGAGGCGGGGTGGTTTCCCAGGCACCGCTCACATTCATGAAGATACTTACAGGAAGGTCGCGAACACACACCCCTGTTGTACTCCCAGCACTGGCGGCACCGTTTTGCCTCTGTCTTACCCGACTTGGCCAATTCCTGGTTTTTCTTTTCGATATAGGGGTTAATGTCCTCGCCCCAGTAATTGGGGTCCCTTAGGTCCCACCGGGTGGAGGGCACGAGAGAAGCGTTTCTACGAAAATTCTCATACGTTAATGCCGCAGTCTCACCTGCCAGCGTGTGAGCCCACCTCACATGAGCCAAATAAGCATCCAGATCCATTGAACGTTTAGGATAAGCCACACAGATAACTCCCATGAAGACCTGGTACCCATCCAACCAGGTCTCAAAGGTGCGTTCGTCCTATACCTCCGTTTACTGAAAGAGCGCTTCTTTTCCCCTTTCCCAGTTAGCTTGGTAGGAGGGAGAAGGTGTAAACATATCTACATAGTCGCCATTGAGGATCTCATTCCTCTTCCTCTGGGACAAATGGTTCCCCAATATAAAATCAGTCGACTGATTGGTGGAAAGTTAGTGGAAGCACTGACTTGAGCTCCACAGCAGTTGTGCAGTTTTTTATTAGTTTTTATTAGTTTTATCAGTTTTTATTCAGCTCTTATCAGCCTCAGTATTTTATCTACAACATTTGGCAGCTGCTCTTCAACTAATATACTCACAAGGCTTGAGTTAAAAGCTCAAGTTAAAAGTTCGAGAGAGCAAGAGAGACTCAAAGACAACAAGACAACAAGAAGTAGGTCTCTGTTATGACTGGCAGAATCCGAGACCAGGGAGAAGAGTTGGTGGAAGAAGATTGGAGGAAATTTAAAACTTATTTGCAGAAATATTGTAAAATTTTTGAATGCTGATGACATTGAAATGAATTGCAGGGGTTCTAGCAACAAGGTAAAATGTAAGATTGGATTAATAATAGATAAACTAATAGGACATGAATTTGCTGAACCAATTTTTAAAAGGGATACAAAAATGGGAGACGTGAGGAAGTCAGGAAAATAAGTTAACTAAAGATGAGAAATTAAGAAAGAGGGAATTTTTGTTTTCTTTTATATGTGTTTTTTCTTTTTCTTTTTTGTGTTCAATGTCTGTATTTTTGTATTTTGTAATTTTGTATCTTTTTCGTTTTTGTATTTTTCTAAACTTTTCTATTGATAAAACCTAATAAAATATTATAAAAAAGAAAGAAAAAGAAGTAGGTCTCTGTTGTGAAAAACAGCGTTGCGAAATTCAGTTCCGAGATTAATAGCTGAAGGAACCTTGCTGTGAACTTTTACTGCAGCCGAGTGAGTATAACTCCCTAAAGGAACAGAACGTGATTAGAGAGAAATCTTTGGGAGGAAAGAAAAACTGCTTACCTGATAAGGGCCTGGGGAGGCCTTGGAACCTCTCCCTTTTACCCAAAACTGACGTGCAGGGAGCCCTGTGATGGAGCTAATGATCCTAGTTTAGTTTAATTAAATTTTTAACTCCAAGTTTTAAGGTACTGAGGCCCTGAAAGAATATATATATATATATATATATATATGCTTTCGTAGATTTTCACGGGTACAGGAATGCAGGTTTTGGTGTCTTCGGGTATCTTCCCGTGTAAGAGTTGGGGTGTCTAGGCGACGTTTCGACGAGGTCTCACTCGTCATCTTCAGGCTGGTGCTTTCGGCTTCTTGTTACTAGAACAGAGCAGGATCTCAGTGTTTGAGTTCCTATAAATACTGTTGAGGGGGTGTGGTGTATAGCCTCCAACGTTCTGGGCAGAGAGGAAGTTCCCAGGTTATTGTGCCTTTTCTTCTTTTGTTCATTAATTACTTGAGGGATATCTTGAGTGATTTCTTGAGTGATATTCTGAGTACCACTTAGGAGGGTCATTAGGTGTGGATTAGTTGCTAAAGCTTTCGTGTCTTGACCTCTTGAGCTTGTGTAGAGTTTTTCTGAGAAGATGGCTGTACTGCACTTAGTTGTGCTCTGGCTTGGCTTCGTGTATAGGGGCGAGCTGTGGTTTTGTGCCCTGTGCCAGTCAGATCTGTGTAGGGATTGCAGGGGGGTGCAGCATCCGGAGGTGCCACTATGGTTTGGCTACTGGATGGTGTCTGTAATTTATCTGTGGAGAGGGTCTGGGTTTGGGTCTGGTGTGGTTGATTGGAGATGGCGTTCTGTGTGCCTCTGGTTCTGGTGTCGGTTTTTGTGGGGAGGGCTAATTTCCAGATGTCTGGCAGGCGGGACGTGTCGTCACGCTTGTTCATGTTGTGAGGGTGTTTCTCTATCTCGATGGCTTCCATGATTATTCTCTTGTGGTGATGTTCCATGTTAAAGAGCAATTTGGAATCTGCAAAATTAATTTCGTGTCCTGTTTCTTTCATGTGTTGGTAAAGAGAGGAAGTTTTTTCTTCTTTTTTGACGGCATTCTTGTGTTCTGCGATACGTGCATTTATTCGTCTGTTTGTTTGTCCAATGTACGTGGCTGGGCAGACTTTGCAGGGTATTTCATAGACCCCTTGGTTTTCTAACTGGATTTTATCTTTTGGGTTTCTGAGGATATTGGCTATTTTTTGGTTGGTGCAAAAGGCTGTTTTGATATTGTGTTTATGGAGGATTTTGCTAATTTTATCTGTAGTGCCCTTGATATAAGGAAGGAGGGCCATGCCATTGTTTTCTTCTGTGTCTTGGTTTTTGGGGGGTGTTTCTTTTTGGATTAGCTTCGTAACCCTGTTTTGCTGGTATCCGTTGGCGATTAACACATTTGAGAGATTCTGTAACTCAGTTGTCAAGTGGTCTTTGTCAGCCAGGCGTTTGGTTCTGGAGATGAGAGTCTTGGCTACGGAGTTTATTTGTGCAGGGTGGTGGTGTGATTGTGCATGTAAGTAGCGGTTGGTGTGTGTTTTTTTCGGTAGATAGTGTGTCCTAGGGAGCCATCAGGTTTTTTGTAGATTAGGACGTCAAGGAAGGGAAGTTGGTTGTTGGCTTCTATTTCCATAGTGAATTGTATTTTGGGGTGTAGGCTGTTGAGATGTGTGAGGAAGCTATCTAGTTTTTCCTTCCCGTGTGGCCAAATTACAAAGGTGTCGTCAACATATCAACTAAGAGCACAACTAAGTGCAGTACAGCCATCTTCTCAGAAAAACTCTTCTCAGAAAAACTCAGAAAAACTCTTCACAAGCTCAAGAGGTCAAGACACGAAAGCTTTAGCAACTAATCCACACCTAATGACCCTCCTAAGTGGTACTCAGAATATCACTCAAGAAATCACTCAAGATATCCCTCAAGTAATTAATGAACAAAAGAAGAAAAGGCACAATAACCTGGGAACTTCCTCTCTGCCCAGAACGTTGGAGGCTATACACCACACCCCCTCAACAGTATTTATAGGAACTCAAACACTGAGATCCTGCTCTGTTCTAGTAACAAGAAGCCGAAAGCACCAGCCTGAAGATGACGAGTGAGACCTCGTCGAAACGTCGCCTAGACACCCCAACTCTTACACGGGAAGATACCCGAAAACACCAAAACCTGCATTCCTGTACCCGTGAAAATCTACGAAAGCATATATATATATATATATATTAGAAGAAGAAGAAGAGTTTGGATTTGATATCCCGCCTTTCACTCCCCTTCAGGAGTCTCAAAGCGGCTAACATTCTCCTTTCCCTTCCTCCCCCACAACAAACACTCTGTGAGGTAAGTGGGGCTGAGAGACTTCACAGAAGTGTGACTGGCCCAAGGTCACCCAGCAGCTGCATGTGGAGAAGCGGAGACACGAACCCGGTTTCCCAGATTACGTGACTATCGCTCTTAACCACTACACCACACTGGCTCACCACACCACATCATTTTTAAGCATCTTGATTATTACCGGGGGAGTGCCAGAGCCTCTGCGGTAATCACTTTGCAGCAACTGAAGAAGTAAGGTCACACTTGCTTCTCCACCACGTTGTCTTTCTCCACCGCGTTGTCTTTCTTCACTTTTGCAATTACCTCTTGTCTATTTATCTCAATCAATGCATTGTAGCGTATTTATTACAACAAAAAGAAATAATTTACAACTTTAAAGAAACAATGGTGACGACCAGGAGTGGCTGCAAAACCTCAGGCTTTTCTCTGAAGGCTGTAAGACCCACCTTTAAAAGAGCCACTCTAAAGAAAGCACAAACAAAAATCACTCGCTTCTACATGAACAGAGTAAAATGTGGGACAAATGAGGAAACGATTGAAATCAATGAGAATAAGAACAAGAAGGGAAGAGAAATTCTACTCTCTCCTACCAACCTCTCTTACAGCCATAGTGAAGGACTGGTTATGCAAAGAAAGGAGTGTACTAAAAGCAGTGATAAAAGCCTGAATATAATGGAAGCAACACAAAATATCCTTGATACAGTCGACGAAGCATCCCCGAAACTGAAAGCCAAATCCCAAGTTCTCCCCGAACCATCGTTAGATCAAAAAATGGAGGAACTAATGTTAAAACAAATTTCGGAATTGGCCTTGGGAAATATTAAACCTTCGAAAGACTCTTATCCTCATCCCCACGAGACAAATGAAGAGGGTCTCTCAATCATCAAATGGCTAGTGCTCCTTACTGAGGACATTGAATCCATAAAGTCCTACTTGGACTCTTGTACAAAAATCCTTACCATCATGGCTGACTCCTGTAAAACTCTCTAGAGAAAACCCGGAATGCCTGCAGAACTGGAAAGTAATCAGGGACTCGCCTCCACCCTATGGAGGAGTGGCCCATTAAGGAAGGGTAAGAAAGTCTGCAGAGCTAATGCTTGTAAAAGGAGATTCACAGCTGTAAAAAATGTTTAAAAAGTAAAAACATAAAAAATCTTAAGACAGTGTATTATTAAAAAATGGTTTTTAAAAAGCTTTTTAACCTACTCGAGAGCACAACAGCCTCTGGGACTAGAGGGAACCTGGTGAAGTCTTTAGCCATGAAGTCAGTCAAACAGGACTTGCCCTCAAACGTCTGTGCTGATAAAGCTCTGGATTGTCTAAAACCTTCAGCGCTTGCTCCACCACCAAGCTCTAAGCAAGATTTACTGCCCCAAGATCCATGGGCCTATGTTTTAACCATAGACAACACCAAATCCAATAAGGGGAGCATTCCAACAAATAAGAACTGGAAGCTGGTGTTGCTTCAAAACAAGCTTTTTTTTTCAAGCTATCCTAAGCCCCCAGGATTTTTATCTCAAGAGGATCGCAAAGTCCATCTACTGAACTTCCTTAAGGCATACATGCCAGGTATTTTGAGTAATCCCTCGGAGTTGGACCAAGTGGAATATCTATATTACGATGGCTTGCTTGCCAGGGCGGTGGTTACATTCCATGATCGGAGATTGGCAAAACTGATATATAAACATAGAGAACACCTAAGGACAAGTGGTGTAAAAATATCAAGGTACTTTAAAAATGAGGCCTCTCCTACCCCACTAGTCCCCAGTTCTGCAATCTCGACTGCAGCACCTCATCAAAAGGCTGAATACCACACTTTAATTGATATAAAAGCCACTGAGGACTTGCCTAATCACCACCCAGAGTTACTTACTAATGATCTTCAAAGACCAGATTCTCCCGAGACTTTATATGAGGCGAGCCAAGGTAACTGGTTCGAAAGTTTTGAAAATAACTTAATTTATTCCTACTGCGCTCTCCCCCAAGAAAGATCAAAAGATGGTAGACTTGCATGACCTATTCTGAATAATTGAGGAGTTAGGCAAGGCTGTATCCTGGCCCCTACCCTATTTAATCTATTTTTATCTGACCTACCATTATTTCTTCAAAATGCAACCACTCATACTCCTTATTTAAACAATAGCCCACTTTTTTTATTACTTTACGCAGATGATGCTGTAATGATCTCACTCTCTGTTTTGGGTTTTAAAAAATTATTTAAGAGTTTCTCAAACTACTGCTCTCTCAATAATCTCAAAATTAATTATGATAAGACAAAGATTATGCAATTTAGAAAGAGAGGGAACCCAAAAGGCTGTATAATTAATGGACATTTAATACAGGAAGTTAAGCACTTCAATTATCTGGGAATCACATTTAAAAACAATATGAATTGGAATACACATATATGTGCTGCAATAGTTAAGGCCAAAGTGACAGCCCACCATATTAAATCCTACTTTTTTTCTCCAGTGGGAAATAGATTTATTCCAGCTGTATTGCAAGTGATTGACATGAAACTTTGTGCCCAACTTCTATATGGCACACCAGTGTGGATTTCAGGTGACCTCAAGAGGTTGGATAAATGTCACGCATCCCTTCTGAGGTCATTACTAGGACTTGCAAACTCTGTAAAATATGAAACAATATGTTGTGAGCTGGGAATATTGCCTTTATCAGTAAGAGCATGGTTGAGGACCTTGAAATATTGGATTTTCCTCCATTATAGAGCCCTATCCCCTAATTCTCTACTTTATGATCTTTTGAATGATAGTGCAATCTACAATCTATCATTGATTTGTAAGAGAAAACTGGATTCGATAGGGCTCACTCTAACTGACTTTGAAATCTATGATCCCAAAGATACATGGGAAATTATCAGAAAGACTCTCACAGAAAAAAGTGTTCTCGCCATGTTTGAGGTTGCAAAGCACAGCACTTGCTCTCCTATCCACTTAAATCTCCCTTTGTGTAGAGATTTCCAAAAGGGATACATGACAAATTTGAAGAAACATGAATCGTGTAGGCTGTTTATGTTGGCCAGATTCAACATGTTTCCCTCGATGGTAGTGAGAGGAAGATACTTAGCTATCCCAGAATTAGAGCGTCTCTGCAAATGCAGAAAACAGGAACCCGATGCTCTAGAGCATATATTCTTTTCCTGAGATTTCGGCAGTTATGCCAGAAAACAATTATTTGAGGCCCTAAAATTTAATAGACAGATTTTTACACAACCAACTGTTCAGGACCTGCTGGCGGACAGCGATGATCAAATTACTTTAATAGCGGCTGAATTTTTAAGTGCTGTCCATGAAGAAAGAATGGGCCATGATAAAGAGACTTACTGGTTTTAATGGTAGGTGATGTTGCTGTGTTGTATTATATTATCTTTGTACATCGATTCATTTCTTGGAGTTAAGAATAGGACTAGGATAAATTGTGTTCGTTGAGCCCGTATTTTATACAGTCTGTATATGATGTTTGTTTGTTAATGTGTGGTGTGTTATGCCTAATAAAGGATTTTTTGAATTTGATTGGTGGAAACCTTTACATCTTCCACCAACGCCCCGTCCTTCCATTCCAATGTTCCATTGAACGTCTTACAGTGTGAATTAGCCCTCCTCTCATGTGCCCAAAGTGGGATCCCATTATTATGTTCCCCGAAACCCAAGTAACCATCCATAGGGCCCTTGCTATCAGAATCCAAGGATGACGTACCTTACTCATCCTCTTTCTCGGACTGCTTACTTCTTTTCTTCTTAGCCGACGTATGCTTCTTCTTGGACTTTCTTTTGCCCCCTTGCACCTCACTGCTGGCCGAGTTCTCATTGGCAGCCGGCTGGGCGACTTGGGGTTCCATCTGCTCCGTATCAGAGTCGGAACCCGAGCTACCTTCCGTTGAACTGTGCTGGGGCTGCTGCTCCTGAAAAACACTGTGGGTGCCTATTGCCTGCGCCATGGTATTACTGCCGGTCCCCTTAGAAGGCGCCTTTCCCTTACTGGCAACCTTAGCGGGTGCCTTACCTTTACCAGTGCCTGCGGTGGTTTTCTTAGCAATGGCTGATTGGGCGCGAGTGTTGGGGCGTCCGATAGCAGCAGTTTCTATCTGACCGCTGACCGACGCAGCGGCAGATGTGCCCTGTTGCTCCTGAATGTTAAAGGGAGTATCGGGTATAACTTCTTGTGACGACTCCGGCGCCGGAAGTGCCAGAGCCCTGTTGATATTGCAGAGTCCTGTGCACAACGGAATGACGAATAGTACGTGCCACATGCTTAAAGTTGCTTTATTTTCAGTTCAGAGTTGAGAAATTACAAACTTGCATCTTGCCTCTGCTGGAGCAGAGAGGCAACCATCCTCCTCCTCGGAATAACGAACACCGAGAGAAAAAAGTGAAAAACAGGAAACCAGTGTACGTCACATCCAGTTTCCCATTCCCGTGGGAAAACCCAACAGTACTCTGACTGTGGAATGTAAACATTGTCTTGTGACAAGCACTTCCGCTGCACAGTGAAGAGAGCAGAAACCAACATCCTCCCCCTTTCCGTGAACATCACTGGGCAGCGTGTTCGTACAACATCAGTACAAACCCAACTTCTGTACATAGGTACAGTGTTGATCCCTTGATACAATCTTGGACAATACATCAGCAGGAATTTCATTACCTGGCATATAGGACACCGTTACGAGTCCCTTCTGAATATGTTCCCTAGCATGTTGCACCTTCAATTGCAAGTGCTTCGTGCTTTGCTTACAACCTTCCGAATTCAGCAAAGCCAAACATGCTTTGTTGTCCTGGTAAACCTGGATTGGACATTTGACAGGAATTTTCATGTCTTTGCACAATTGTAACAACCATTCACAATCCTTAAGTGAATAAGACAGTGCATTCAGTTCAGCTTCACAAGTACTTAAGCTAATTGTTGTTTGCTTCTTGCATGACCAATCAAATAGACCCTGATTGTACATGTAGCAAACTCCAGACGTACTTTTCCTGTCTGTAGTGTCACTTCCAAAACTTGCATCTGCAAAAATTTCAAGACCACCAGACTTCTGATTGTTAAATCTCAGTCTGTAATGCATAGTGCCTTTCAAATAGCGTGCTATGCGTTTCAGTGCTTTCCAATCCTTAACAGTAGGATTGTTAACTTGTCTGCTTAGCAAATTACAGCTAACAGCAATGTCAGGTCTTGAACATCTGGCAATGAAGTTTAGCTTACCTAGCACACTTCTGTACAGTGTAGTGTCAGAAAATGCTTCTTCAGTGTCTTCTACCTGATAACCTGTTGTCATCGGTGTGTCTACAGGGTTAGCATCCATCAGGTTTAGTTTGCTTAACACATCAGCAATTTTCCGTGACTGGTGTTGTCAGAGCTGCTTGAAGATCCTAGCTCACAGAGGATCACGCTAGCCAGCGATCATTAAGTAAAAGTCTTTATTGAATTACAGTTTCCATTCTCACGCTGCTGCGCGCAAACTCTACGTCTAGTAGCTAGATCGGCGAAGCTCCGTCTGAGTCTCCGCCCCGTGTGCACCAACTTAATATCCTAGCCTTGCTCCACCTTTTCCGCCTGACTGTCCTCCTCTGGGTCCCTCTACCCCCCGGGGCTTCTTCCTTCCGGGATTCTTCTGACGCTGACCCGGACCCTCCTGCCTCCTTGCGCCGGGCTTTAGGACCTGGTTCCCTTTCGGGGCTGCTTACTGCGCCGCCTTCCTCTGCATTTGAACTTGGCGCGCGCGCCCAACCTTCCACTTTCCTCTTAACCGTTTCTTCGCTCCCCGATGGAGGTGTGGCCACTCCTGACTCATGCCCTCCCTCCTGTGGTGAGCTGCCAGCGCTTCCCCCCTGGCTCCCTTCCTCTTCCCTGCTTCCTGGCGGTGACGCTGGTCCCGATTTCCAGCTGCTCCCCCCTGAGTCCCCTCTGGCTCTATCTTCCTGGGGTGCCCCCCTTGCCCTGGCCACTGGTGCTCCTTTCTGTGAATCCTCTGATTCACTAGAAAGACTAGGAGATCTCGGGTCGTCGTCATCACTCATCTTTTCTTCTGCCTCCTCCCCTTCGCTCTCTGTTTCCTCCCTTGCCCGTGCCTCTGCTCCTAAACCCCTGACATCCATCCCCCCCTCGAAGCCCCCCATTCCCCCCTCCCCTCCTTCCGGTGCTGGAGCTGGGGGCTGCTGTTGCAAAGGGACGAACGTCGGATATCGGTCGCTTCCCGTGGCGGGCCTCCATCTGAACTCTCCCGGGTCTTCCTCCCTGCTCTCGTCGACGACGGTCACCTCCGCTTCCATCTCTGTGCCGCCGTGCTCGAAACCAGGGTCGTCCCCGAAAATGTCCATGTCCGTCTCTCCCTCACTTCCTCCTGGCGGCGTTGCTCGTCCTGAGCAGTCCAGCCACTTTCTGCGGAACTGCTCCTCTGGCCTATCGTCCCACCAATACGAGGGTTCTGAGGCGGATCCCGAGGGTGACCCCTCCGGGGAACGGACGTCTCGTGTCGGTTCCTCGTCCGAGTCGAACCCCCGGAACGTGCTGGCCGAAAGCGTGGGCGTGAAAAGCCAGTCGTCGAAAAAGTCTGCTGGCATAGGTCTATGTGGGAAGAGGGCATGAAACTCGTCTTTGAGCAGAGGTTCGTCTAAGGCGTAGCCCGGCACCCAGCTGTTCGCACTGGCCGGGGTGCCCTCCTTGGCGAGAAAGTATTCTACCCCCTCTTCCCCCCATCTGGAGTCCAAAATCTCCGTGACTTCGTTGATGCGCTCCTTCTGTGCCACTCCCGCGTGCCCTGTTCTGTCTCTGGCCGGACTCGGCGCCGTTCCGGGTTCCTGGAACCTGTGCGGTGCCTTGTAGGGAGTGAGCACCGATCTGTGGAATACCGGATGCATTCTGGAACCCTCCGGAAGTGCCAGTCTGAAAGCTACCGGGTTGACCTGCTCTTCGACTTGGTAGGGCCCCAGTTGTTTATGCCCTAGTTTCTTCTTGGCCAACGACCTGGCCGGCACTGCGTGGGCTGCTAACCAAACCCAGTCTCCCACGTGGAGCTCTTCTCCAACCCTTCTGTGCTTGTCTGCTTGTACCTTGTATGCGTGCTTGGCCAGCTCCAGGTGGCGCCTCAGCTGATCGTGGACTTCCTGCAGCTCCGACGCGAACGCATCTGCTGTCTGCGGCTCCCCCTCCCCCATTCTTTCCAGTCCCGGGAAGGTTCTGGGGTGCCTCCCGTTGTTGGCGAAGAACGGCGTGACCCCCGTGGACACGTGCTTCGTGTTGTTGTAGGCGAACTCGGCAAGCGGCAGGTAATCCACCCACGTCGCAGGCTGTTGATTTGCATAACATCTCAGGTACTGCTGCATGATGGCATTGACCCGCTCCGCTTGCCCGTTGGTCTGCGGGTGTCTCGCCGACGCCAGGTTGATCTTGACGTTCAGGAAGCCCATCAGCTTCTGCCAGAAATTCGAGATGAACTGCCGCCCCCGGTCGGACAGAATAGACCGTGGCAGACCGTGAACCTTGAACACGTGGTCTATGAACAGTTTGGCGGTTTGCTCCGCCGTGGCCACCTTAGCACACGGAATAAAATGCGCCATCTTGGAAAACAGGTCCACCACCACCAGCACTGCCGTCTTGCCCCTTGAGCTGGGCAGATCCGTGACAAAGTCCAGGGCCACCCTTTCCCAAGGTTCGACCGGAGTTTGCAGCGGTTCCAACAGTCCGGCCGGCGGTTTGTGCACTGGTTTGGCCCTCTGGCAGGTGTCACACCTCGCCACGTAGTCTGCGACCTCCCCTCTCATTCCAGGCCACCAGAAATCCCTGGCTACTAATTCCACCGTCTTCTCCTTGCCAAAGTGCCCGGCCGTGGGCGCGTCGTGCAGCTGCTGCAGCACCTTGGCTCGAAGTTCGTCTCCCGGCACGTAGATGGCCCCTTTACGGATGAGCAATCCATCTCTTAGCTGGAAACCGTCGGCCGCTGCCTTGCCCCTTTGCACCTCTGCCATCTTTGCTTGTGCGAAGGAGTCCCCCTGCAACGCTCGTCGCACCGCCTCTAGGTCCACGGTCGCCGCGGCGCACGCCCACACTGTCGGTGCGAAGATGTGCATGGCTGCCGCTGGCGTTGCGTCCTCCAGATACTGTGGCTTACGGGAGAGAGCGTCTGCCATGATGTTGGTGTCCCCCGGGACATACTCTATTCGGAAGTCGAAGTTCGCAAAGAACTCAGCCCAACGTATCTGCCTCTGGTTCAGGAACTGTGCCGTGCGCCAGTGCTCTAGATTCTTGTGGTCCGTGCAAACCTGCACCGTGTGCTTGGCGCCGATCAGAAAGTGCCTCCACGCCTTGAACGCTGCGTGAATGGCCAGCAACTCCCTGTCCCAGATGGTGTAGTTCTGCTCGGACTTGCTGAGCTTCCTGGAGTAAAACGCTCCCGGTCGCCACACCCCCTGCGGGTCTTTCTGCAGCAGGACCGCCCCCACGGCTCTGTCCGAAGCGTCTGTCTCCACCCTCATCGGCTTGCTGGGGTTGACATGATGCAGCTGCTCTTCCGACGCGAAGAGACGCTTGAGTGCCTGAAAGGACTGCTCCGCCTGCTCTGTCCAAATGAACTTCTTTTTCTTGGAACTAAGCGTGTCAGTGATGGCCGCCGTCTGCATCGCGAAGCCCTTGATAAACTTGCGATAGAAGTTCGCAAAGCCGACAAACCGTTGGACCTCCTTCCGGTTGCGCGGGCTCTTCCAATCCAACACCGCTCGAACCTTGGCGCTGTCCATGGCGAGCCCCTTGTCAGACAGCTTGTAGCCCAGAAAATCCACCTCCGGCACGTCAAATTGGCACTTCTCCAGCTTGGCGTAGAGCCTATGTTGCTTTAGCCTGCTCAGCACTTCCTTGACGTGTTTGTCATGCTCCTGCTGCGACTCCGAAAAGATCAGGATGTCATCTAAGAAACAGACGCACGTCTTGTAGAGAAGTCCCGCCAACACGTGATGCATAAATGCTTGAAAAACGTGGGAGCCATTTTGCAATCCAAAAGGCATAACTCTATATTCGTAGGTCCCCAGTGGCGTGAACATGGCTGTCTTCCACTCATCACCCTCCCGCATGCGAATGAGGTTGTACGCCCCCCGCAGGTCCAACTTGGTGAACACTCTGCCCTTCCGTACCTTTGCGAGGAGGTCGTCAATTCGGGGCATGGGGAAGTCCGATGGCCTAGTCACACTGTTCAAAATCCTGTAATCCACTACGAGTCTCTTTTGGGGCGTGTCCCGCTTCTTAACAAAGAATACGGGACTGCCCCCCACTGCCTTGGACTCCCGGATGAAGCCGCGCTGCAAATTATGATCAATGAACTCCTTGAGTTCTTGCAGTTCGTCCTCTGACATGGAATACAGTCTCCCTTTAGGCAGCGCCGCCCCCGGCAGCAGGTCAATTTTGCAGTCATATGGTCTGTGAGGGGGTAGCCTGTCTGCCTCCTTCTCGCAGAAAACTTCCAAAAATTCAGCGTACTTGTGGGGAATCGCTTGCAGCGTGCTTAGCAGCAGCTGTGACTCCTCTTCCTCTCCTTCCTGCCTGGGCACGATGCAGTGTTCAGCACAAAAGGAAGAGCCGAAGGTCAGCTGCCTCTGGTACCAAGCCATCGTTGGGCTGTGCTTGTCCAGCCAACTCATGCCCAATACAACGGGCGTGTCAGATAGTTGAGTGACGTTGAAGCTGATGATTTCTCTGTGATTCCCAAGTCGCATCACCATTGGTGGCGTCTGCTTCACCACTTGCCCCCCGAGCAGCTCCCTGCCATCCACCGTGACAACCTGCAGGGGCAGTGTGGCCGGCAGCAACTGCACAGCGTGCCTGTCGACAAAGTCCTGCCCTATAAAGTCCGCATTGCTGCCTGAGTCAATGGTGATTGGCACGTCTATGGTGATTCCATTGGGCAGCTGGAGAGATGCTGTGAGCCTCACTACTGGTTTGGGCGGGAGGGGGTTCACGGGCTGTAAAATCTCTGGGGACTGCGTCACTAACACGTCTGGCTGGGCCCCAGTGCCTCTTCCTCCAGCCAGACTGCGTCGTTTCCCTGCTGTGGTCCTCCTTGCTGCGTTGCTGCAGTCACCATTGCTGAGGCTGCAGTGAGCTTGTGGGGCCTCTGGGGACACTCTTTTGCCATATGCCCTGGTTCCTCACAGACGTAACACTTCCTGTTCCCTCTAGGAGGCTTCGCTTTCACTGCTGCCGGTGCTAGGGCTCTGGTTGCTGACTGAGCCCTTGCACCTCCAACCTCCATAGGTTCGGCTCCTCCTCCTGGCGGAGGCGTGGATTGCGCCCGCGCTGCTTCTCTGGGAAGGAAGGAGGGGCCCCCGGCTGGTTCGCGCCCTCCACGCCCTTCGTCCTTGCTCCACGGACGTCCTTCCAGCCTCACCCCCACTGCCAGTGCCCTCTGAACGACCTCCTGGGTGGTTCGGGGTCTCTCCCCCCTCGCGATCTCATCTTTAATCGAGTTGTGCAGCCCCTCCCAAAAGAGGTCTCTTACAGGAGCCGAATCTCTGTCCCATTCCAGGGCACTGACCAAGGCGAAAAAGCGGGCATGATACTGCCTGACGCTGGCCCTCCCTTGTCTCAGCCCATGCACCTCCTTCCGTGCAAGATCCACGTCAATACTTGATAAAAAGCACCCATCCATCGCTTTAATAAAGGCATCCGCATTCTGGAGCGCCGGATCATTATCTCTCCATAAATTGCGTAGCCATGCTTTCGCATCCCCATGCAGATGGGACATGATGAACCCCACTCTCTCTTGTTCATCTCTAAAGTCTTTATGCAGCAGTTGCAGTGCGCACAGTACGTCGGCTCTAAAGTTGGGATACTGTTGCAGGTTCCCATCGAAGTGAGAGACTAGCCCGCCTGTCCGTCTCGCCAACCCAATTCCCTCCTGCCGGGGTGTCTGCTTTGTCAGCACGTCTAACCTGACCTGGAGATCCCTGCAGGCGGCAGCTGCCTCCTCCTCTCTCTTCCTGGATGCGAGAACCTCGGCGTTCAGTTGTGCCACTGCTTTTCTGAGGTCCTCTATCTGCTGCTCAGCCGTCATGTCGTCTGCCGTTCGTGAGCTCGCTAGTAGGCACCTGTTTCTCTCCCCTCCTCGAGGCTGTAGATGCCCACAATGGTGAGACGGAGCTTACTGTCAGAGCTGCTTGAAGATCCTAGCTCACAGAGGATCACGCTAGCCAGCGATCATTAAGTAAAAGTCTTTATTGAATTACAGTTTCCATTCTCACGCTGCTGCGCGCAAACTCTACGTCTAGTAGCTAGATCGGCGAAGCTCCGTCTGAGTCTCCGCCCCGTGTGCACCAACTTAATATCCTAGCCTTGCTCCACCTTTTCCGCCTGACTGTCCTCCTCTGGGTCCCTCTACCCCCCGGGGCTTCTTCCTTCCGGGATTCTTCTGACGCTGACCCGGACCCTCCTGCCTCCTTGCGCCGGGCTTTAGGACCTGGTTCCCTTTCGGGGCTGCTTACTGCGCCGCCTTCCTCTGCATTTGAACTTGGCGCGCGCGCCCAACCTTCCACTTTCCTCTTAACCGTTTCTTCGCTCCCCGATGGAGGTGTGGCCACTCCTGACTCATGCCCTCCCTCCTGTGGTGAGCTGCCAGCGCTTCCCCCCTGGCTCCCTTCCTCTTCCCTGCTTCCTGGCGGTGACGCTGGTCCCGATTTCCAGCTGCTCCCCCCTGAGTCCCCTCTGGCTCTATCTTCCTGGGGTGCCCCCCTTGCCCTGGCCACTGGTGCTCCTTTCTGTGAATCCTCTGATTCACTAGAAAGACTAGGAGATCTCGGGTCGTCGTCATCACTCATCTTTTCTTCTGCCTCCTCCCCTTCGCTCTCTGTTTCCTCCCTTGCCCGTGCCTCTGCTCCTAAACCCCTGACAGGTGTACTAGAATGTTACCACTTTGATCTTTCTCTATTTCCAGAGATAGGTAATTGTTTACCTCACCAAGATCTTTCATGTCAAAGTGCTCTTTCAGTTGAGCTAGGGCGTTATTGTACATTGTGACATCTTTCCAAAAGAATAAAATATCATCAACATAAAACAAACAATACAGCTTCTTTTGCCCCTCCTCTTTGACAAATACACATGGATCAGCTTTCCCTTGTTGAAAACCTAGAGAAAACAATGCTTCAGTGAGTTTTGTGTGCCAGCACCGTGCACTTTGTTTGAGACCATAAAGGGACTTTTTCAGAGCACAAACAAATCCCTGTTTTACCTGTACGCCATCAGGTGGAAACATATAAAGTGATTCACCTAGAGATCCGTACAAAAATGCTGTATTCACATCGTGGTGACTAATGTGTAGATTCTCCTCTGCAGCTAGCTTGAGCATAAGCCTAATGCTCTCATATCTCACAGTGGGTGAGTAGGTCTCGTGATAGTCTTCACCTGGTACTTGTGCAAAACCTCTGGCTACCAATCTGGCTTTGTGTCTGACTATCTTGCCATTCTGATCAGTCTTTGCTTTGAAGACCCATTTGCTTTCAAGCAGTTTCATTCCTGGAACTACTGGAACTAGCTCCCAAGTTTTGTTCCTTTCTAAGGAATCAAGCTCAGCCTTCATTGCATTTAACCATGGCTCAGCTTCCTTAGAATCCAAATCCTGGATTTCTTGGAAACTTGAAGGTTCAAATACCTTCTTGGAGCTTTTAACAGCTGCTACTGCTGTCTTAGCAAATTCATCAGCAAATCTCTTTGGAGGTCTGCCTTTAGTGGCTCTTTGTGACCTGCGAATTAGCCTTTGGTCTTCAACACTCTCCTCTTCCTTCTTAGGAGAAAAGTGACCTATTGTGAACAATGGTTCTTCCAATTCCTGATCAGAGCTTTCAGAGGGTCGCATAGAGCAGTGTTTCCCAACCACTGTTCCGTGGCACACTAGTGTGCCGCGAGATGTTGCCTGGTGTGCCGCGGGAAAAATTAAAAAATTCAAAAGATTTTTTATTTTTTTAAAAAGTCAAATTTTCGATTGGGGCGCCGTCACTAGATGACCCCTGGGGTTCCCTCCCTCCCTCCCGCTCTGCGCCTCCCTCCTCCTCCTCCTCCTCCGGGGAGGCCCTTCCTGGCTCTCGGCCAAGGCTTGGCGGCTGCCACTCACTCACTCGCTCGCCCACCCGTCCCTCCATCCCTGCACCCGGCCTCTCCCCCTCCGTCCCCGGTGCGGGGGCTGCCGGGATCCGTAGACCCCTTGCCTTTGGGCTCCGCGCCCGCGCGCGGTGCGCGAACTACGTTTCCCAGCGTGGCCTGGCGAGCCGGGCGTTTTGTTTGAAGCGCTCTTCTCCTGGCCATGGAATGAGCACAGCGGCGGCGGCCGGGCGGGCAGGGGCTCTTCCGCGCAGACCCCGCGCAGCCTGCCTGCGCCCCCGCGGAGATCGGGTGGCAGGATGGAGCCCGGGGATCCCCGCGGAGGCGGAGCGGCGGAGGCGGAGGCTGCCCCCCAGGTAGGGCTGCGTCGGGCGGTTTTTATTTTTGCAATGCTGCATCCGCGCCGGAGGGGACGCATCGGACCGCGGGGAGACCCCTTGGCGGGCGTGCAAGGCAATGCATGCGTGCAGGTGTTGCGTGGAGTGCAGTGCAATGCAATGGCAACGCGGCGCCCTGCATGCATGCATGCAACTTCCACCGGCGCTCTGGACTTGGCAGGTGAGGGGGGTCCCCAGTGGGCGGCAGAGAGAGCCGGGAGGGCGAAGGGGAGCCGGGGGGGAGCAGTGCTGCTCCCCGAGCCGAGCCCGGGGGGAAACTTCGGCGTCGTTGCGCTGGGTGTTGGAAGCGGAGGCTGGCGGGGTCCCCTCACCTGCAAAACCTGGTCGCCTCTTATATTTCGTGCATTGCATTCATCGCCCGCTTTCTCCTCCAAGGAGCTCCCGGGGGCGTGCGTGGTTCTCCCCGTGTTATCCTCGCAACAACAGCCCTGCGAGGTGGGTCAGGCGAGTGGCCCAAGGGAGCACCCAGGGATTGTCCTGGCCAGGTGGGGTGATTTGAACCCTGCTCTCTGCCCGGTCTTCGTCCTCATTTAGCCCCCACATGTGCATGACTGTGCATGACTGAGGTTTCCCCCCCTCGTCTTGGCTATGGTGTGAGTCTGTGCTGTTAATTAATGGGGTTCTGCCTTCGGAGAAGATGAGCCAGCCCTCAAGGAGGTGATTATGTAATTTGCTAGCAATTCATGTCCCTCCCAGCGTGACGCTGTGCACTGACGTCATGGGGCTGTAATGGTGGTGCGCCTCGAGATTTTTTTCATGAAACAAGTGTGCCTTTGCCCAAAAAAGGTTGGGAAACACTGGCATAGAGGCTTTCGCACTCTTGAAATCCTCCGAAGTATCCGATTCAGTTTCAGACTCAGAACCAGAACCTTCATCAGTGGGTGTGGGTTGTTGTTGCTTATCCTCAGTCTCATCACTGTCATCAGGATAACATTGGAAAATTCCCACGTTCTCCCCCCATTTGGCATTGTATTCAACACTTCTTGTGAGCTTAATTGTCTTAGAGTCAGTCATCATTATTCTGTAAGAACCTTTCTGATAACCTAGAAAAATACCATGCAATCCACGTTTGCCTAATTTGGAGCTTTGTGGTGAATGAATCCACATGTCAGAACCAAATATTTTCATGTGTTTGATGTATGGTTTCTTGCCAAACATCTTCTCATAGGGGGTACAACCAATCGCTGAAGATAACCTGCGATTGTAACTGTAAGTAAAACATGAGAGAGCTTCGGCCCAATAACTCTCTGGAAGATTGGCATCATGCAGCAAGGTTTTTAACCCTTGAAGCAATGTTTGATTTGCCCTTTCGCAAAGCCCATTCTGCCATGGCGAGCGAGGACTGGACAAATCGTGTTGAATTCCTTTCTCAGTCAGAAAAGCTTCAAACTGCTGAGAAGTGAATTCTCCCCCGCGATCTGTGAAAAGAATTTTTATCTTCTTACCATGCACATTTTCCAACCAAGCACAGAATTCCTTAAACCTTGGAAAAGCCTCTGATTTCTGCTTGAGATTGTACACGTAAATATACCTGGAAAATGCATCAATGAGAACCATGAAGAACCTATTGCTACCCAAAGAGGGCGATAGTGGACCAACTAAATCAGCGTGAACAATCTGGTATGGTTCTGTAGCTTGCCTACTAGACACCTTACCTTTCACAGCCATTTTTACCTTGTTTGCTGCGCATGCTTTGCACTTCATGTGGTACCTGCAGGGTTTAATAGTCATACCTTCAACCAAGGTAGGCATTTTAGATACTGCCTCAAAATGCAAATGACCAAATTTCCTGTGAAAATCATGAATACATCCTGCATGCAAACTTTTGTTAGAACCTGCAATGCAACAAGTATCATTCTGCACCACATCATCATAATACAAAACAAACAAACGATCAACACATTCAGCATGCAATACATAATCGTCTTTCTTTGTGATGGTGCATTTCTTGTTCTTGAAGGAAACGTCAATGTTGCGTTCATTCAGCTGCATCACACTTAGAAGATTGTGTGTGGCATCTGGAACATACAGTACATCCTGTATCGATAAGTTCAAACTGTGAAGAACAACAGTTCCGTAGCCTTGACTGGGAATCGTGTGGTCATCCGCCTGGTGAATCGCACCTTCCTGCGGTGTAAAAGACACGAACAGTCTCTTATCGTTGCACATGTGGTGGGTAGCTGCTGAATCAACAACGAAGAAAGATCTAGACGTCTTCTGGACCTTTGCAACCTTTGGAGTGAAGCGTGAGACCATTGCCTTGTGCTGCGTTGTCCTGGAGACCGGACCTTTGCCTTTGCTTTGGCCTTTTCCACGCGATGAACTTCCGCTGCGCTGCTCTGTCTTGGCCCTGGGATATCTGCATTCCCTCTTCATATGGCCTAGACGTCCACACGAGTAGCATTTCACTGCCTTCAAAGCTTTGGCGCCCTCTGGTGGTTCCACTGCACTCTGGGATGACGTCTGTGAAGACTCCCCCTTACCCATGCAGCTAGCACCCCGGCGATCTGCTTCATTCTGGATCACGGCAGTAACATAGGCTACTGTGAGCTGAGCAGTTGGCTGAACAGCAATCTGTGTGGCAACGGACTCCCAACTTGGACCCAAAGAATGTAGTATCATGAAGGAATACACAGCCTCTGGAAAGTTGAGTCCTCTCTGTTGCAACTCATGTCTCAGATTCTGCATCTCCATCAGGTGTTTACGCACATCTCCACCTTCAGCAAGAGTCATATCATGCAGCTTGGCATAGTAGTACATTAAGGAACCAGCTTCTGTCCTCAAGTGCGCCTCTCTTAAAGAGTTCCAAATTTCTCTGGCTGTGGTCTTTCCACGCAACAGACAGAGCTCTTCTGGGGATACTATCAACGTAAGCGTTCCCCGTGCTTTGGAATCCTTAGCATTCCATTCAGCTGTAATTGGAGCTGGGGGGTTGTCTGTAATAACATTAAACAGACTTTCTTTCCGCAGAATTGCCTCTGCATACTGCACCCACTCCGTGTAATTTTTCTCAATGAGCTTAGGAATCCCAAAAGCATCAACCAGCTTTGCATCAGCCATCATTGCTGCTTAAATCGAGCTGCGTCACAGTACTGCAGCTTTTTCCAAAAGCACTTTTAAAAAGTACTTTCGCTTTCCCCAGCCATTGCCTTAAACTGTAAACTGGCAGGCTTCCCGGAGCATGAGCACATACCTTCATCAATCAAACTTGACGCGCAGAGCAGATAACGCGATCCGTTCCTCTGTACCTCTGCCGGCATTCCGACTCGGCTGCTGGAGTCTTTGTTCCTCAGTTTGATTTACGTCTTTCTGGGCCCGGAACCATAACCAAAATGTTGATATTGCAGAGTCCTTTGCACAACGGAATGATGAACAGTACGTGCCACATGCTTAAAGTTGCTTTATTTTCAGTTCATTGTAGAGAAATTACAAACATGCATCTTGCCTCTGCTGGAGCAGAGAAGCAACCGTCCTTCTCATCGGAATGAAGAACACCGAGAGAAAAAGTGAAAAACAGGAAACCAGTGTACGTCACATCCAGCTTCCCATTCCCGTGGGAAAACCCAACAGTACTCTGACTGTGGAATGTAAACATTGTCTTGTGACAAGCACTTCGCTGCACAGTGAAGAGAGCAGAAACCAACACAATAAACATCCTTGTATATAAGAAGAGCTTGGCGTTGGTCTTTTGTGAGCTGAGACCTGAGGCAGCCTCTGACAGCATTGTTTCCAGGCCTTTGACCATTTTGGTTGCCCTCCTCTGGACACATTCCAGTTTGTCAGTGTCCTTCTTGAATTGTGGTGCCCAGAACTGGACACAGTACTCCAGGTGAGGTCTGACCAGAGCAGAATACAGTGGCACTATTATTTCCCTTGATCTAGATGCTATACTCCTATTGATGCAGCCCAGAATTGCATTGGCTTTTTTAGCTGCAGCGTCACACTGTTGGCTCATGTCAAGTTTATGGTCAACCAAGACTCCTAGATCCTTTTCACATGTACTGCATGTACCCCTGTTTGCATTTCACCATCTTCTCCTCTGAGTGGCCCCACTGCTTCTTTCTTCTTCCTTTTGCTACGAACATACCCATAAAAGCCTTTTTTGTTGCTTTTAACCTCTCTAGCAAGCCTGAGTTCATTCTGTGCTTTAGCTTTTCTGACTTTGTGTCTACACGTGCTGGCTATTTGTTTGAATTCCTCTTTGATGGTTTCCCCCCTTTTCCATTTTTTGTACACATCCTTTTTTAATCTTAACTCAGTTAAAAGTTCTTTAGATAGCCACCCTGGCTTCTTTAGGCACCTTCCATGTTTCCGTCTCATTGGCATTGCCTGACGTTGTGCTTTTACTATCTCCCTCTTAACAAACTCCCAGCCATCATGAACTCCCTTTCCTTTTAGTATTGCTGTCCATGGGATCTCACCCAGCACTTCCCTAAGTTTTATGATGTCGGCTTTCTTAAAGTCAAGAAACTGAGTCCTAGTATGCTTGGCTGCTCCTTTCCGCTGTATAGTAAACTTCAGAAGAGCATGATCACTCGCGCCTAATGAGTCCAAAATAACACAACACCGTCTTTTCGCTTCCATATGCGTAGAAAGAAGACGAATAAGCTTTGATTGGTCTTATTTCAATTCGCATGGTGTTTTTTGGGTGTGCACCGGAATCACCCCCGACCTAAGCAAAAAGGTGTTTTGGGTTCCATCTACATAAAAAGAAGATGATAAAGCTCTGATTGGGCTTATTTCAAATTGGTGTTTTTGGGGTTAGAATGCACGTTCACTCAAAAATCGCAGAGTGACATTTTTGTTATCAGCCGAAATCAAGTAAAGGTGTTTTGGTTCCATCTCAATAGAAGGAGGACAAATAAGCTTGGATTGTTCTATAGGTGGTCATTGACCCTGAGCCTAACCGTAACCCTAACCCTAACCCTAACCCTAACCCTAACCCTAACCCTAACCCTAACCCTAACCCTAACCCTAACCCTAACCCTAACGCTAACGCTAACGCTAACGCTAACGCTAACGCTAACCCTAACCCTAACCCTAACCCTAACCCTAACCCTAACCCTAACCCTAACCCTAACCCTAACCTTAACCCTAACCCTAACCCTAACCCTAACCCTAACCCTAACCCTAACCCTAACCCCAACCCTAACCCTAACCCTAACCCCAACCCTAACCCTAAACCTAAACCTAACCCTAACCCTAGCAAAGCGAAGTGTAATAAGCCTAAGCAAAGCCAAACAGGTTGTTTTGTGTTACAACTACATAGAAAGAAGAATCTTGGATTTCACTTATTTCAAATCGTTTTATTTGGTGTTAATGCGCATTGACCCAGAAATCGCAAAGTGTGTGTAATGAAACCAAAATAACACAACACCGTCTTTTTGCTTCAATATGCGTAGAGAGAAGACAAATAAGCTTTGATTGGGCTTATTACAATTCGCATGGTGTTTTTTGGGTGTGCACCAGAATCACCCCCGACCAAAGCAAAAAGGTGTTTTGGGTTCCACCTACATAAAAAGAAGATGATAAAGTCCTGATTGGGTTATTTCAAATTGTTGTTTTTGGGGTTAGAATGCACATTCACTCAAAAATCGCAGAGTGACATGTTTGCTATCAGCTGAAATCAACCATAGGTGTTTCGGTTCTATCTCAATAGAAGGAGGACGAATAGACTTCCGGTCGGCGCCAGCGTTCAGTGGCGGTCCTCTCTTCGAGCTCCGGACGAGGACTGCTCCGCGAGTTCGGGTCTCACCCGCTACGGCAAGCGGGGGACCCCTAAAATCACAGGCGCGGAAGCCTGTGAACAAGGAGACTCGGTGGGCATCAGAAGCACCCCCCTTACTGCGAAAGAGCCTTTTTAAAGGCTCTGGAACGGCATCGGGAGTGAGCGCGGCGCTGAGAGTCGCAACCCAGCCCACGGAGCGAAGCCGCGTCGCCATGAACGGAGAGCACCGATTCCTTCCTGTAAATTGAAATTGGATCGAAAAACCCATGAGTAGGACTGAATCACTACCTGGGACCCTAAAAATAAAATTTTAAAATTCGGCCGGAAACAGGAAAGGCTAAAAATAAGGAAGCCTGCCTTCCCCCGACTGCATGATAGATAAAGCAACGAAAGTATAAAGCTGCATCAGAACGAAAATAACCTTAAGACTGTCTAACCTTGGCATTGGATACGAATTTCCTCTCTAGCAAGCAGGGGCAGAGGGGAGAAAAAGTGACTTTATTAACCTGCATGACTTATTGAGAGAAAAAAGTTTTCTGCTGCCTTAATCTCCTGAAACGGACTGCCAAAGTAAAGTACCAGGACAGTGATCTGCATTTAGAAACTTGTTACAAAGTTACATAGTTGGAGTGCTACTTGATACAAAGTTTTGGGGCTTTGCTGCAACAATTTATTGGACAGTGTTGATAGAGAAACTATATAGAAAAAGTGTTGCAGCATTTATACAGAGGATTCCTGGTTTCTTTGTTCTTATTCTTTGTCTTTTTCAGTTGGACATTTTGGATTGCTCCCTCTAGAGGGTTGAGGAGTAACAATTGCAGAGCAACGGAATAGGACAGTGGGATTTTCCATCAGGAAACTGCTCCTGTGAGAAAGTCCTTGGGATATGAGTGGCCCAGCAGACGAGATAACAACTAGAGCTAAAGCAAAACAAGCACAAAAGAAAAGGGGCTCAATATCAAGTGTAACACCAGCAGGAGCAGCCGGGCAAGAAAAAGTGACAGCTGCTTCCATGGATTCAATGACACAGGCGTTACTCAAGATAAACCAATCTTTAGAAGCCTTGACAAAGCAGAGTACAGAAAACTCACAAAAATTAACAGAATTAACATCAAGGCTGGACTTGAATACGAAAAGTGTGACATCTAACACAGAATCTATAAATAAGTTGATTGAAGAAAATTCTGCAACACGCAAGATTGCAGAGGACGCCAGAAATATTGCTGAAGAGACACAGGGAAAATTAGAACCGATCTCCAAAAAAGTGAATGAACATGATGCGGCCTTGTCTTTGCTGGAATTACAGAGAAAGGAGAGAAATTTGAAATTAAGATTAGTTCCTGAAAGTGAAGGGGACAGCCTTGTGGAGTTGCTTACACAAGAGTTTTCTGACTTTTGGCAGGAAGAATTGGAGGAAGAATTCAAGATAACAACAGCATTCAGATTGGGCAGGAGACAGAATAGAAAGACCCCGAGGGATTGTCTGATTACTTTCAGATCCAAGGAAGAAAGAGACAAAATACTAAACCTACATTACCAAAAGGCCTTGGAAATTGAAAATTCTCATATACAAATCTTTAAGGACATCCCTAAATACATCCTGGAGGTGAGAGCCTTCTATAAAGATCTGGTCTACCTGCTGAAAAGGAACAACATACCTTTTAGGTGGGAGTTTCCACAAGGACTGTCCTTCAACTACAAGGGAAAGAAGGTGAAAATAAAAACAGTTCAAGACAAAGAGAAGTTTTTGGAGAGAAACCACGAGGATTTGCAGAAGGGAACGGTAGACCCAATTTTAGAGGTAAAAGGAGCAGTGGACATTCTGAATTTATCGTTTGGACTTAAACCACCGTCAGAGGAAGAGCAGCAACTTGGAGCGGTTGGAGGAGTAGAAGACAAATAACAAGATGGCCCTGCAATTCCTTAGTTGGAATTGTAATGGGCTGAACATTCCTACGAAAAGACGCCAAGTTTTTCATATTTTGAAAAGAGAACAATTGGATTTGATCTGAAATTGGCCCCAAAAATGATGTTTAAAGATGAACAAGGAAGATACCTGGCAATTTAAATACAAATACAAGGAGAAAAACTGTTAATAGTTGGAATCTATGCACCAAATGAAGGGAAGGCGGAATTTTTTAAGAAGTTGCATGAAACTCTGATGGACTATTTGGACTACAATGTGGTAATCATGGGAGACATGAATGGTGTGGTTTCTACAAATATGGACAAGGCACAAAGACAGACAATCTCCAAGGAAGGGAGACTTCCAAAGACCTTTTTTGAAATGACTGAAAATATGGACTTAATAGATATTTGGAGAACAAGGAACCCTCTCTCGAGAGAGGGAACTTTTTTCTCTCAAGCAATGATGACTTGGACCAGAATTGACCAAATTTGGATTGCTAGTGGGCTGGCTCCGAAGATCAAGAAAGTGGAAATCTGCCCAAAGACTTGCTCCGACCATAACGCCGTGAAGATGGAGATGAAACCTACAACAACTGGTCAATTTAGATGGAGGATGAATGACACCCTGTTTCGAGATGAGGAGATCCACAGAAAGGCCCAAAAAACTTTAAAGGACTATTTCGAAATAAATTTAAAAAATGATGTAGAAAAAAGAGTGATCTGGGACGCAAGTAAAGCTGTGATGCGAGGATTTTTAATTCAACAAAATTCAGTAAAAAAGAGAAAGCAAAATGAGAAGAAGGAAAAGATCCTGGAAAAGATAAAAGAAGGAGAGAAGAAATTGAGATCAAAACCAAAGTCCCAGGAGATTTTGAGAGAGATCAAGTTATACCAGACACAATATATGGAACTGATGAACCAAGAGATTGAATGGAAGATAAAGCAAATGAGACAAAAGACATTCGAATCTGCAGATAAATGTGGTAAGCTTCTGGCTTGGCAATTGAAGAAAAGACAGAAACTAAATACAGTTACAAACCTAGAAGTGGATGGAAAGAATATATCTAAACCCAATGAGATTAGAAACTGTTTTTTGAGTTATTTTAAAAAATTATATTCACAAGGACCGCAGAAGGAAGAGGATATAGATGAATTCCTTAAAAAATATGGATTACAAAAAATCTCTCATCAAAGTAAGGTGGATCTAAACCAGAGAATAACAGAACAAGAGATAGAGGGTGCCATTCAGAACATGCAACTGGGCAAATCTCCAGGACCAGATGGACTGACTTCCAGATACTATAAAGCTTTAAAGGAGTGCTTGGTACAACCGTTAAAGGAAGTCTGCAATGAGATCTTAAAGGGGAAAAGGGCGCCAGAATCGTGGAAGGAAGCGTATATTACACTCATACCAAAGACAGAGACTGAAAAGACTCAATTTAAGAACTACCGCCCAATATCATTACTTAATGTGGATTACAAAATTTTTGCAGACATTTTGGCAAAAAGACTGAAAAGAGTGTTGATGGAGAAGATTCATAGGGACCAAGCAGGCTTTCTCCCAAAAAGGCATTTATCAGATAACGTGAGGAACATAACTGACATTTTGGAACTATTGGAGGTGAATATAAACACTAAAGCAGTTCTGATCTTTGTAGATGCGGAGAAAGCCTTTGACAATATTTCTTGGAGTTTTATGAAAAAGAATCTTCATGGGATGGGGGTAGGCCAAGGATTTGAGAATGGTATGGGTGCGATATACTCTGAACAAAAAGCCAAGTTGATTGTAAATAATGTGATAACTGAAGAATTTAAGATAGAAAAAGGGACACGACAGGGGTGCCCAATTTCCCCATTACTTTTTATTTCTGTTCTGGAGGTGTTGCTAAATATGATTAGAGATGACCAGCAGGTTAAAGGTGTACATTATAAGTTAAGGGCCTTCGCAGATGATTTAGTACTTACTTTACAAGAGCCAGATGCTAGTACAAAAAGGGTGTTGGAGTTAATTCAAGAATTTGGTCAAGTAGCCGGATTTAAACTGAACAAACAAAAGACTAAAGTTTTGGGAAAAAATTTAACAGTCATGGAGAGGGAGAGGTTCCAGAATGAAACAGGTTTGACAGTGGTTAAGAAGGTGAAATATCTAAGGGTTCATTTGACATCTAAGAATTTGAACTTGTATAAAGATAACTATGAAAAATGCTGGTCAGAAATTAAAAAAGATCTAGAAATATGGTCAAATTTGAAATTGTCCATGTTAGGCCGAATTGCAGTTATTAAGATGAATGTATTGCCCAGAATGTTATTTCTGTTTCAAACATTGCAAATTCTTGACAAGATGGATTGTTTCAAGAGGTGGCAGAAGGATATCTCGAAATTTGTCTGGCAGGGCAAAAAGCCCAGAATAAAATTTAAAATACTGACGGACGCAAAAGAAAGAGGGGGATTTGCCCTGCCGGACTTAAAACTGTACTACGAAGCAGCTGCGTTTTGCTGGCTGAAAGAGTGGATGCTCCTCGAGAATACAGACATCTTGGATTTGGAAGGTTTTATTTTTTTTTATATAAAATTTTTATTAGTTTTACAGAATTTTAGGAAACAAACAAACACTTAAAAAGACAAACATACACGTATAATTTCATAGTATTTTTTCATAAACCTCTTTTCTGGGACTTCCCCATACCCCCCCCTTTCTGCATCCCAATGTCCATAATTTTATAGCAACTCCCAATTGTTACTTTCCAACCTCTGTCATCTTAATCATCTCTGTATTCTGGCCTTATATCACTGTATCCCTTTGTTCCTGACAACCGCAACACTCTAGCATTCATTAAGTTTATAATAGTCCTTAAGATAACTTTTAAATTTTCTCCATTCTTCTTCCGCCGTCTCTTTCCCCTGATCACGGATTCTGCCTGTCATTTCGGCCAATGTCATATAGTCCATCATTTTCATCTGCCATTCTTCCAGAGTGGGTAGATCTTGTGTCTTCCAGTATTTTGCGATGAGTATTCTTGCTGCTGTTGTAGCGTACATAAAAAAAGTTCTGTCCCTCTTTGGCACCAATTGGCCGACAATGCCCAAGAGAAAGGCCTCTGGTTTTTTAGGAAAAGTACATTTAAGTACCTTTTTCATTTCATTATAGATCATTTCCCAGAAAGCCTTTATCTTCGGGCATGTCCACCAAAGGTGATAGAAGGTACCTTCAGTCTCTTTACATTTCCAACATTTGTTGTCGGGCAGATGATAAATTTTTGCCAGCTTGACTGGGGTCATGTACCACCTGTATACCATTTTCATAATATTTTCCTTTAAGGCATTACACGCCGTAAATTTGGTACCGGTGTTCCATAACCATTCCCAGTCATCTGACATGATGTTGTGACCGACATCCTGTGCCCACTTAATCATAGCTGATTTAACTGTTTCATCCTGTGTATTCCATTTCAGCAATAAGTTATACATTCTAGATAAATTCTTAATACTGGGTTCTAACAATTCAGTTTCTAATTTTGATTTTTCCCTCTGGAAACCAATTTTCCTGTCCTGTTTGAAAAATTCCATTATTTGATGGTATTGAAACCAATTTTGTACCTTGTGCTTCAGTTTCTCGTAACTTTGCAATTTGAACTTATCTCCATCTTGTTCCAAGATTTCCCAATACTTCGGCCATCCGACCTCCATATTGAGTTTCTTCACTGCCTTGGCCTCCACTGGTGAGACCCATCTAGGGGTTTTATTTTCCAACAGATCTTTGTATCTTATCCAAACATTAAACAATGCCTTTCTAACAATGTGATTCTTAAAGACACTATTGACTTTATCATACCATAGATATGCATGCCAACCAAAAGCATTATTAAAACCTTCCAGATCTAAGATGTCTGTATTTTCGAGGAGCATCCATTCTTTCAGCCAGCAAAATGCTGCTGCCTCATAGTACAATTTCAAGTCCGGCAGGGCAAAACCCCCTCTTTCTTTAGCATCTGTCAATATTTTGAATTTAATTCTGGGCTTTTTGCCCTGCCAGACAAATTTCGAAATATCTTTCTGCCACCTCTTAAAACATTCCATCTTATCCAGAATCTGCAAGGTCTGGAACAGAAATAACATTCTAGGCAATACATTCATTTTAATCACAGCAATTCGGCCTAACATTGACAATTTCGAATTTGACCATATTTCTAGATCTTTTTTGATTTCTGACCAACATTTTTCATAATTGTCTTTATACAAATTCACATTCTTAGATGTCAAATAAACCCCTAGGTATTTCACCTTCTTAACCAGTGTCAACCCTGTCTCCTCTTGAAACTTCTCCTTTTCTGTATCTGTTAAATTTTTTCCTAAGACTTTAGTTTTTTGTTTATTCAACTTAAATCCAGCTACCTGGCCAAACTGTTGTATTATTTCTAGAACCTTTTTCGTACTAGTGTTTGGCTCTTGCAAAGTCAATACTAGGTCATCTGCAAACGCTCTTAACTTGTAATGTTTAGCTCCGACCTGCACTCCTTTAACCTGCTGGTCTTCCCTTATCATGTTCAGCAGCACCTCCAGAACTGAAATAAAAAGTAATGGGGAAATTGGGCACCCCTGTCGTGTTCCTTTTTCTATCTTAAGTTCCTCCGTCACTACATTATTTACAATCAATTTAGCTTTTTGTTCAGAGTATATTGCAGCCATACCATTCTCAAAACCTTGACCTACCCCCATCCCATGGAGATTCTTTATCATAAAACTCCAAGAAATATTATCAAAGGCTTTCTCCGCGTCCACAAAGATCAACACTGCTTTAGTGTTTATGTTCACCTCTAGCTTTTCCAAAATGTCTATCACATTCCTTACATTGTCTGCTAGGTGTCTTTTAGGGAGAAAGCCTGCTTGATCCCTATGAATCTTCTCCATCAACACCTTTTTAAATCTTTTTGCCAAAATGTCTGCAAAGATTTTGTAATCCACATTAAGTAGTGATATTGGGCGGTAGTTCTTCAGTTGAGTCTTTTCAGTCTCTGTCTTTGGTATGAGTGAGATATATGCTTCTTTCCACGATTCAGGTGTCTTCTTTCCCTCAAGGATCTCATTACAGACTTCTTTTAGTGGTTGAATCAGCCATTCCTTCAGCGATTTGTAGTATCTTGAAGTCAATCCATCTGGTCCTGGAGATTTGCCCAGTTGCATATTCTGAATGGCAGCCTCTATCTCTTGTTCTGTTATTCTCTGGTTCAAATCCATCTTACTTTGATGAGAGATTTCTTGTAATCCATACTTATCAAGGAATTTGTCTATATCTTCTTCATTTTGCGGGCCTTGAGTATAAAGTTTTTTAAAATAGCTCAGGAAGCAATTTCTAATTTCATTGGGTTTAGATATATTCTTTCCTTCCACTTCTAGGCTTGTCACTGTATTTAGTTTCTGCCTTTTCTTCAGTTGCCATGCCAGAAGTTTGCCACATTTATTTGCTGATTCAAATGTCTTTTGCTTCATCTGCTTTATCTTCCATTCAATCTCTAGGTTCATCAATTCCATATATTGTGTTTGATATAACTTAATCTCTCTTAAAATCTCCTGGGACTTTGGTTTTGTTCTTAATTTTTTCTCTCCTTCCTTTATCTTTTCCAAAATCTTTTCTTTTTTCTCATTTTGTTTTTTCCTCTTTATTGAGTTTTGTTGAATCAAGAAGCCTCGCATCACCGCTTTGCTTGCGTCCCAGATCACTCTTTTCTCGACGTCAGCCCTCAAATTTATTTCAAAATAGTCTTTTAAAGTTTTTTGGGCCTTCATAAGGATCTCCTTGTCTCGAAAGAGGGTGTCATTCATTCTCCATCTAAATTGACCAGTTGTTGTAAGTTTCATTTCCATCTTCACTGCATTATGGTCGGAGCAAGTTTTTGGGCAGATTTCTACCTTCTTAATCTTTGGAGCCATACCACTAGTAATCCAGATTTGATCAATTCTGGTCCAGGTCATCATTGCTTGGGAGAAAAAGGTTCCCTCCCTCTCCAGGGGGTTCCTTGTTCTCCATATATCTATCAAGTCCATATTTTCAGTCATTTCAAAAAAAGTCTTAGGAAGTCTCCCTTCCTTACTAATTGTTTGTCTTTGTGCCTTGTCCATATTAGTGGAGACCATGCCATTCATGTCTCCCATAATTATCATATTGTAATCCAGATAGTCCATCAAGGTTTCATGAAGTCTCTTAAAGAAGTCAGATTTGCCTTCATTTGGTGCATAGATTCCAACAACTAAAAGTTTTTCTCCTTGTACTTGTATCTCCACTGCCAAATATCTCCCTTGTTCATCTTTAAATATCATTTTTGGAGCCCATTTCTCTTTCACATATATTACAACTCCTCTTTTCTTGACTTTGTCTGAAGAAACGAATTCTTGTCCTAGTCTTTTGTTTGTAAGTAGTCTCCTGTGGGCTCTAGTTATATGAGTTTCTTGTAGGCATATCAAATCCAGCTGTTCTCTATTCAATATATGAAATACTTGTCTTCTCTTCAAAGGCCCATTGAGCCCATTACAATTCCAACTGAGGAATTGCAGAGCCATCTTGTTATTTTCCTGAAGCTCCTCCAACAGCTCCAAGTTGTTGCTCTTCTTCTGATAACGGTAGTTTTGGTCCAATCGAGAGATTCAGAATCTCTAGTGCTCTCCTCTGTTCTGCAAGTACGTCCACTGTCCCCTTCTGCAGGTCCTCCTGATTTCTTGCCAAAAATTTGTCTTTGTCTTGAATTGTCTTTATTTTCACCTTCTTTGCCTTATAGTCGAATGACAGTCCTTGTGGAAATTCCCACCTAAAGCGGATGGAATTTTTCTTTAACAAAAGAACCAGGTCCTTGTAGAAGTTTCTTAGATCCAGAATATATTTTGGGATGTCTTTAAAGATCTGTACAGTTGAGTTGCCAATTTGCAGGGCCTTTTCAAAATGTAGTCCTAATATTTTGTCTCTTTCCTCCTTGGATCTAAATGTGATCAGGCAATCTCTCGGAGTCTTTCTGTCCTGCTTTTTGCCCAGTCTAAAAGCTGTTGTAATTTTAAATTCGTCTTCTTCCAGCTCCCAACAGTCCACAAACTCCCGTGTCAGATATTCCGCAAGGTTGTCTCTCTCATTCTCCGGAATCGATCTTAATTTCAAATTTCTCTCTTTTCTCTGTAACTCCCACAAGGCCAAAGTTGCATCATGCTCATAAACCTTCTTAGCAATCGGCTCTAATTTCTCTTGCGTTTCTCCAGCAACAGCTTTAGCATCTTCGGCAATTTGACGTGTAGTAGCGTTTTCCTCCACCAATTTATTTATAGATAATAATAATAATAATAATAAATTTTATTTATATCCCGCCCTCCCCAGCCAAAGCCGGGCTCAGGGCGGCTAACAACAATAAAATAATCAATCAAATAATCACACAATCTAAAAATATTTCATTATAAAAATTAATTAAATCAAATTGATGGCAACCAATTAAGTAGAATTATGTGCAGGTTGCCAGAGGAGGGAGTCAGGCTGCGCCCTGACCAAAGGCCTGGCGGAACAACTCTGTCTTGCAGGCCCTGCGGAAAGATGTCAGGTCCCGCAGGGCCCTAGTCTCTTTTGACAGAGCATTCCACCAGTTTGGAGCTGCAGCCGAGAAGGCCCTGGCTCTAGTTGAGGCCAGCCTAACCTCTCTGAGGCCTGGGACCTTGAGGATGTTATTATTTGCAGACCGTAGGTTTCTCTGTGGGGCATACCAGGAGAGGCGGTCCCGTAGGTACGAGGGTCCTAGGCCGTATAGGGCTTTAAAGGTTAAAACCAGCACCTTAAACCTGATCCTGTACTCCACCGGGAGCCAGTGCAGCTGGTATAATACCGGATGAATGTGCTCTCGCAGCGAAGACCCCATAAGGAGTCTCGCCGCGGCATTCTGCACCCGCTGGAGTTTCTGGGTCAGTCTCAAGGGCAGCCCCACGTAGAGCGAGTTACAATAATCCAGTCTGGAGGTGACCGTCGCATGGATCACAGTGGCTAGGTCAGGACGAGAGAGATAAGGGGCCAACTGCTTAGCTTGGCGGAGATGAAAAAATGCCGCCTTTGTTATAGCTGTAATCTGCGACTCCATAGAGAGGGAGGTATCGAAGATTACACCCAAACTCTTAACGGACGGTGCTGGCACTAATTGCACCCCCGCAAGAGATGGGAGTTGCCCCCTCGATCCCATATCGTCCCGCCCCAGCCAGAGGACCTCTGTCTTCGAAGGATTTAACTTCAACCGGCTCCCACGTAACCATCCAGCCACAGCTTCCAGACATCTGGTCAGTGTGTCTGGGGCCGAGTCAGGATGGCCATCCATCAACAGATAGAGTTGGGTGTCATCAGCATACTGATGGCAACCCAGCCCAAAACTCCGGACAAGCTGGGCGAGGGGGCGCATAAAGATGTTAAAAAGCATCGGGGAGAGAATTGCACCCTGAGGCACTCCACACACCAAGGAGTGGCGTGATGACAATTCCCCCCCAAGCGCCACCCTCTGTCCCCGACCAGAGAGAAACGAGCGCAGCCATTGAAGGACTGTGCCCTGGATCCCCACGTCGGCAAGGCGGTGGTCCAGGAGTTCGTGATCGACCATGTCAAAGGCTGCTGACAGATCTAGAAGAATCAGCAGCCCCGACCCGCCTCGATCCAGCTGTCTGCGGAGATCATCTGTTAGGGCGACCAAAGCCGTCTCAGTCCCATGACCAGCGCGGAAGCCGGACTGGAATGGGTCCAGAGCAGATGTTTCATCCAGAAACCTACCAAGCTGTTCAGCAACCGCTCTCTCAATCACCTTACCCAGGAATGGAAGATTCGAGACCGGGCGGTAATTGGATAGATCTGAGGGATCTAATGATGTTTTCTTTAAGAGCGGACGCACCACCGCCTCCTTCAGTTCCCCTGGGAATATCCCGGTGCCAAGGGACAAATTGATTATATCCCCCAGGGGGCCCCGCACCTCGTCTGGACACGCTCTAATCAGCCATGACGGGCACGGGTCCAGAGGACAGGTGGTGGGCTTTCCAGCTTGGAGGAATCTGTCCACATCGGCTGGAGATATCCGGTCAAAGTGGTCCAATACTGGACCCGAGGACAGTCGAGGGGCCTCCAGTTCCTTTATTGTATCCAAATTGGCAGGGAGGTCATGGCGGAGCAACAGGACCTTCTCCGCAAAAAAGCTCGCAAATGCCTCACAGCTGTGTGTCAGATTGTTATTTAAATTTGGCTGTCCTTCAAGGGACGTTAAAGACCGAATTATACTAAATAATTGCGCCGGGCGAGAGCTAGCGGATGCAATGGAGGCCGAGAAGTAAGACTTCTTAGCAGCCTTCACTGCCATCTCATAGGTTTTCATAAAAACCCTATAAGATGTTCTTGAGGCTCCGTCACGGGCACCCCGCCATACTCGCTCTAGCCGTCTGAGGTCCCGCTTCATTTTCCGAAGCTCCTCGGTAAACCAGGGAGCCCGGTTTCTGCGGGGTCGCAGAGGGCGCTTAGGTGCGATCTCATCGATGGCTGCCAGGAGCTGGGTATTCCAGCCCTCAACAAGCTCAGTCAATGAGTCACCAGGGGGAGCATGGTCCCGCAAGGCTTGACGGAATCTATCCGGGTCCATCAGCCTCCGCGGGCGAGCCCAAATCGGCTCGCCACCTAAGCAGGGTGGGGGTGGAAAGTCAATCCTGGCTTTCAGAGCGTAGTGATCAGACCATGGCACCTTCATCGAAGGAGACATGATCACATCTATACCGGCGCCAAAGATCAAATCCAGCGTGTGGCCTGCTTGATGTGTGGGGCCCGAAACAAACTGGGAGAGCCCTAGTGTCGCCATGGAAGACACCAGGTCCAGAGCCTGTGAGGAGGGAGTGGCATCAGCGTGGAAGTTGAAGTCTCCCAATACCAATAGGTTAGGGAACTCCAAGGCCCAGCCAGCCACCGCCTCCAGCAGGCCTGACAGGGTGGCTGCTGGTGCGCTAGGTGGCCGGTACACCAGCCAGACAGCCAAGCTCTCCTCGGAGCCCCACACTAGGCCAACACATTCAATGCCGGGGATCGATGGCGATGGTAGAGCCCTGAAGGAACAATCTTCCCGGATTAATACTGCCACCCCTCCCCCCCGGCCCACAGTCCGTGACTGGTGGAGGACGGAGAAACCCAGATTCTGTGTTCTGGTTTAATCTTACTGATATTTCTGTTAATTTTTGTGTATTTTCTGAAGTCTGTTTTGTCAAAGACTCCAGAGTTTGATTTATCTTAAGCAGAGCGTCTGTCACAGCTTCCATAGAAGCAGCTGCACCTTTTTCTTGTTCTGTTGTTCCTGCTGGTCCTGGAGTTGCAGCTGAAATTGAGCCTCTTTTCTTTGTCTGTTGCTGTTGCAGCTGTTGTTGTTGTTGCCTAATTTTGGCTCTTGTGACAATCTCTTCTTGTGCGCCACTCATGTCAAGGTCACTTCCCACGGGAGCTGTTTCTCGTTGGAAAATTCCACTGTCCTAGGCCGTGCCGAACTTTACTTTACCCTCTAGGGGGAGCAAATCAAAATGGCCATAAAATAAAGTATCCAAGTACGAGAACAAAGGAGAATGTCCAAAGATATAAAAAAGAGAGATTAACGCAGTCAAAGTCAATGTTGCTAAAAGCTTATAGGTACAAATTGCCACAGTTTCCCAGTTTATGCTGTTTATTCTTGTAATATACTGTAGCCAGTCACTGTGTAAACTTTGTATCACAGTATCACTCTGCAGGCAAAAGTCAGTTCAGTGACCTATTGTTCTAAAGAGGCAGACCGTTTCGTACTTTCAATAAATAAGACAGCAGAGGCTTTTTTACTTCAGGTGAATCATGCAGTTATAGAAGTCTCATTCACCTCCCCTCTGCCCTGCTAGCTGGAGGGGAGATCTAAGGTCTAAGTGCCCGGTTTGGTTAATTAAAGAGAGCGGGTTTCAGCGGATGCAAGTTTAAAGTACCGTTGCTTTCACTTTCATGCAGTCGGGGGAGGCAGACTTCCTTGATTTAATCTCCCCGCTTTTAGCTCAATTTTCAAAATTTAAAGGGTCCCGATTGTTTTTCAGCTCCTACTCACGGGAATTCCGTCCAAATTTTCTTTTCAGGAAGGAATCGGCGCTCTCCGCTTATGGTGACGCGGCTTCACTTCGCAGGCTGGGTGACGACTCTCAGCACCGCGCTCACTCCCGATGTCGATCCGTAGCCTTTAAAAAGGCTCTTTCACGGTACCGGGGGGCGCAAAGGTGCCCACCGAGTCTCCTTGTTCTCAGGCTTCAGCGCCTGAGATTTTAGGGGTCCCCCGCTCGCCGTAGCGGGTAAGACCCGAACTTGCGAAGCAGTCCTTCTCCGGAGCTCGGAGGCAGGACCGCCATTAAGCGCTGGCACCGACCGGAAGTCCCTGGATTTGGAAGGTTTTAATAATGCATTTGGTTGGCACGCATATCTATGGTATGATAAAATTAAGGTGCATAAGGCCTTTAAAAATCATATTGTCAGAAAAGCTTTATATAATGTTTGGATAAGATATAAAGATCTGTTGGAAAACAAAACCCCTAGATGGTTGTCACCCTTGGAGGCTAAGGCGTTGAAAAAACTTAATATGGAAGCGGAATGGCCAAAGTATTGGGAAATTTTGGAACAAGATGGAGATAAGTTGAAGTTACAGAGTCACGAGAAATTGAAACCCAAAGTACGAGACTGGCTCCATTATTATCAAATAATGGAGGTGTATAAACAAGACAGGAAAATTGGCTTCCAGGTGGAGAAATCAAAATTAGAAATTGAACTGTTAGAACCCAATACTAAGAATCTGTCAAGAATGTATAATTTGCTGCTGAAATGGAATACACAAGATGAAACAGTAAAATCAGCTATGATTAAGTGGCCACAGGACATTGGTTATAACATTATGTTTGCTGGCTGGGAATGGTTGTGGAACACCGGGATAAAATTCACGGCATGTAATGCCTTAAAGGAAAATATTATGAAAATGATTTACAGGTGGTACACGACCCCAGTCAAGCTAGCAAAAATTTACCATTTGCCTGATAATAAGTGTTGGAAATGTAAAGAAACTGAAGGTACTTTCTATCACCTTTGGTGGACGTGCCCGAAGATTAAGGCCTTTTGGGAGATGATATATAACGAAATGAAAAAGGTACTTAAATGTACCTTCCCTAAGAAACCAGAGGCCTTTCTCTTGGGCATTGTCGGCCAATTGGTGTTAAAAAAAGATAGAACTTTCTTTATGTATGCTACGACAGCAGCAAGAATACTCATCGCAAAGTATTGGAAGACACAAGATCTACCCACTCTGGAAGAATGGCAGATGAAAGTGATGGACTACATGACACTGGCTGAGATGGCTGGCAGAATCCGTGACCAGGGGAAAGAGACGGCGGAAAAGGATTGGAAGAAATTTAAAATCTATCTTAAGAACTATTATAAAATAGATGAATGCTAAAATGGCGAGGTTTTGAGAAAGAAAAAGAATCATAGAATCATAGAGTTGGAAGAGACCACAAGGGCCATCGAGTCCAACCCCCTGCCAAGCAGGAAACACCATCAGAGCACTCCTGACATATGGTTGTCAAGCCTCTGTTTAAAGACCTCCAAAGTAGGAGACTCCACCACACTCCTTGGCAGCAAATTCCACTGTCGAACAGCTCTTACTGTCAGGAAGTTCTTCCTAATGTTTAGGTGGAATCTTCTTTCTTGTAGTTTGGATCCATTGCTCCGTGTCCACTTCTCTGGAGCAGCAGAAAACAACCTTTCTCCCTCCTCTATGTGACATCCTTTTATATATTTGAACATGGCTATCATATCACCCCTTAACCTCCTCTTCTCCAGGCTAAACATGCCCAGCTCCCTTAGCCGTTCCTCATAAGGCATCGTTTCCAGGCCTTTGACTATTTTGGTTGCCCTCCTCTGGACACATTCCAGTTTGTCAGTGTCCTTCTTGAATTGTGGTGCCCAGAACTGGACACAGTACTCCAGGTGTGGTCTGACCAGAGCAGAATACAGTGGCACTATTACTTCCCTTGATCTAGATGCTATACTCCTATTGATGCAGCCCAGAATTGCATTGGCTTTTTTAGCTGCCGCGTCACACTGTTGGCTCTTGTCAAGTTTGTGGTCAACCAAGACTCCTAGATCCTTTTCACATGTACTGCTCTCAAGCCAGGTGTCACCCATCTTGTATTTGTGCCTCTCATTTTTTTTGCCCAAGTGCAATACTTTACATTTCTCCCTGTTAAAGTTCATCTTGTTTGTTTTGGCCCAGTTCTCTAATCTGTCAAGGTCGTTTTGAAGTGTGATCCTGTCCTCTGGGGTGTTAGCCACCCCTCCCAGTTTGGTGTCATCTGCAAATTTGATCAGGATGCCCTTGAGTCCATCATCCAAGTCGTTGATAAAGATGTTGAATAAGACCGGGCCCAAGACAGAACCCTGTGGCACCCCACTAGTCACTCTTCTCCAGGATGAAGAGGAACCATTGATGAGAACCCTTTGGGTTTGGTCAGTCAGCCAGTTACAAATCCACTGAGTGGTAGCATAGTCAAGACCGCATTTTACCAGCTTCTTTACAAGAATATCATGGGGCACCTTGTCAAATACCTTGCTGAAATCAAGGTAGGCTACATCCACTGCGTTCCCTTCATCTACCAGGCTTGTAATTCTGTCAAAAAATGAGATCAGGTTAGTCTGACATGACTTATTTTTCAGAAATCCATGCTGACTATTGGTGATCACAGCATTCCTTTCTAGGTGCTCACAGACTGTTTGCTTAATGATCTGCTCCAGAATCTTCCCTGCTATTGATGTCAGACTGACTGGGCGGTAATTATTTGGGTCCTCTCTTTTCCCCTTTTTGAAAATAGGGACAACATTTGCCCTCCTCCAGTCTGCCGGGACTTCGCCTGTTCTCCAGGAATTCTCAAAGATGACTGCCAGTGGTTCTGAGATCACATCTGCCAGTTCTTTTAATACTCTTGGATGCAGTTCATCTGGCCCTGGAGACTTGAATACATCTAAACTAGCCAAGTATTCTTGTACTATCTCCTTAGTTATTCTGGGCTGTGTTTCCTTTGCTGAATCATTTGCTTCAAATTCTTCAGGTTGGGCATTGTTTTCTTTATCGGAGAAGACTGAGGCAAAGAAGGCATTGAGGAGTTCAGCCCTTTCTGTGTCCCCTGTTTGCATTTCACCATCTTCTCCTCTGAGTGACCCCACTGTTTCTTTGTTCTTCCTTTTGCTACGAACATACCCATAAAAGCCTTTTTTGTTGCTTTTAACCTCTCTAGCAAGCCTGAGTTCATTCTGTGCTTTAGCTTTTCTGACTTTGTGTCTACACGTGCTGGCTATTTGTTTGAATTCCTCTTTGGTGGTTTCCCCCCTTTTCCATTTTTTGTACACATCCTTTTTTAATCTTAATTCAGTTAAAAGTTCTTTAGATAGCCACCCTGGCTTCTTTAGGCACCTTCCATGTTTCCGTCTCATTGGTATTGCCTGACGTTGTGCTTTTACTATCTCCCTCTTAACAAACTCCCAGCCACCATGAACTCCCTTTCTTTTTAGTATTGCTGTCCATGGGATCTCACTCAGCACTTCCCTAAGTTTTATGAAGTCGGCTTTCTTAAAGTCAAGAAATTGAGTCCTAGTATGGTTGGCTGCTCCTTTCCGCTGTATAGTAAACTTCAGAAGAGCATGATCACTCGCGCCTAATGATCCATCCACATCTACCCCACTAACCAGGTCATCAACATTGGTTAGGACCAGATCTAAAATGACTGTTCCTCTTGTTGCTTCTCCCACTTTCTGGACAATGAAGTTGTCTGCAAGGCCAGTGAGGAATCTGTTTGACCTTATGCTCTTGGCTGAGTTTGACGTCCAACAAATATCCGGGTAATTGAAGTCCCCCATTACTACTATCTCCCTTCCTTTTGCATGCTTGGCCATCTGTTCCAGGAAGGCATCATCTATGTCCTCCGTTTGGCTTGGGGATCTATAGTAAACTCCCACAATGAGGTCTCTGTTATTCTTCTCTCCCTTAATTTTGACCCAAATGCTCTCACTTTGGCTTTGAGGTTCTAAATCTTGGATCTCTTCACAGGTATACACATCCCTGACATATAACGCCACACCTCCTCCTTTCTTTACAGCGACATAAGATTAAGTTGAAGAAAAGATTAGCAAGACATATATTTGATAAAATTATTTAGAAGTTGCTGAAAGAAATTTGGACATTGGGATGCACGAAGGGGAGGTATGGGGGAGTCCCAGAAGTAAGGGATATGAAAAAAGGGCTATGAAATTATACATGTTTGTATGTCTTTTTATTTGTTTGTATTGTTTGAAAAATTTTGTAAAACCAATAAAAAATTTATATATATAAAAAAGAAGGAGGACGAATAAACTTGGATTGTTCTTTCGGTGGTTATTCACCCGAACCCGAACCCGAACCCGAACCTTAACCTTAACCTTAACCTTAACCTTAACCTTAACCTTAACCTTAACCTTAACCTTAACCCTAACCCTAACAGTAACCCTAACCCTAAGCATAACCCCAACCCTAGCAAAGAGAAATGTAATAAGGCTAAACAAAGCCAAACAGGTTGTTTTGGGTTCCAGCTACATAGAAAGAAGAATCTTGGATTTGAAATTAGCCCAATCAGAGCTTTATCAATAAGGCAAAAAAAGCCAAACAGGTTGTTTTGGGTTCCAGCTACATAGAAAGAATAATATTGGAATTCGGTTATTTCGAGTCGTGTTCTTTGGTGTTAATGCACATTGACCCAGAAATCGCAAAGTGTGTGTAATGAGACCAAAATAACACAACACCGTCTTTCCGCTTCCATATGCGTATTAAGAAGACGAATAAGCTTTGATTGGGCTTATTTCAATTCGCATGGTGTTTTTTGGGTGTGTACCAGAATCACCCCCGACCAAAGCTAAAAGGTGTTTTGGGTTCAATCTACATAAAAAGAAGATGATATAGCTCTGATTGGGCTTATTTCAAATTGGTGTTTTTGGGGTTGGAATGCACATTCACCCAAAAATTGCAGAGTGACATGTTTTTTATCAGCCCAAATCAAGTATAGGTGTTTTGGTTCCATCTGAACAGAAAGAGGACGAATAAGCTTGGATTGTTCTTTCGGTGGTCATTCACCCCGAACCTAACCCTAACCCTAACCCTAACCCTAACCCTAACCCTAACCCTAACCCTAACCCTAACCCCAACCCCAACCCCAACCCCAACCCCAACCCCAACCCCAACCCCAACCCCAACCCCAACCCCAACCCCAACCCCAACCCCAACCCCAACCCCAACCCTAAACCTAAACGTAACCCTAACACTAACACTAACACTAACCCTAGCAAAGCGAAGTGTAATAAGCCTAAACAAAGCGAAACAGGTTGTTGTGTGTTACACCTACATAGAAAGAAGAATCTTGGATTTCGCTTATTTCAAGGCGTTTTCTTTGGTGTTACTGCACATTTACCTAGAAATCGCAAAGTGCGTGTAATGAGCCCAAAATAACACAACACCGTCTTTTTGCTTCACTATGCGTAGAGAGAAGACGAATAAGCTTTGATTGGGCTTATTACAATTCACATGGTGTTTTTTGGGTGTGCACCAGAATCACCCCCAACCAAAGCAAAAAGGTGTTTTGGGTTCCACCTACATAAAAAGAAGATGATAAAGTCCTTATTGGGCTTATTTCAAATTGGTGTTTTTAGGGTTAGAATGCACATTCACTCAAAAATCGCAGAGTGACATGTTTGTTATCAGCCGAAATCAACCATAGGTGTTTCGGTTCTATCTCAATAGAAGGAGGACGAATAAACTTGGATTGTTCTTTCGGTGGTCATTCACCCTAACCCTAACCCTAACCCTAACCCTAACCCTAACCCTAACCCTAACCCTAACCCTAACCCCAACCCCAACCCCAACCCCAACCCCAACCCCAACCCTAAACCTAAACGTAACCCTAACACTAACACTAACATTAACCCTAGCAAAGCGAAGTGTAATAAGCCTAAACAAAGCCAAACAGGTTGTTTTGTGTTCCAACTACATAGAAAGAAGAATCTTGGATTTCGCTTATTTCAAGTCGTTTTCTTTGGTGTTAATGCACATTGACCCAGAAATCGCAAAGTGTGTGTAATGAAACCAAAATAACACAACACCGTCTTTTTGCTTCAATATGCGTAGAGAGAAGACGAATAAGCTTTGATTGGTCTTATTTCAATTCGCATGGTGTTTTTTGGGTGTGCACCAGAATCACCCCCAACCAAAACAAAAAGGTCCTTTGGGTTCCATCTACATAAAAAGAAGATGATAAAGCTGTGATTGGGTTATTTCAAATTGGGGGTTTTTTTTGGTTTAGAATGCACATTCACCCAAAGATCGCAGAATGACATGTTTCTTATCAGCGGAAATCAAGGATAGGTGTTTTGGTTCCATCTCTATTGAAGGAGGACAAATAAGCTTGGATTGTTCTTTCAGTGGTCATTCACCCTGACCCTAACCCTAACCCTAACCCTAACCCTAACCCTAACCCTAACCCTAACCCTAACCCTAACCCTAACCCTAACCCTAACCCTAACACTAACACTAACACTAACACTAACAATAGCAAAGCGAAGTAAAATAAGCCTAAACAATGCCAAACAGGTTGTTTTGGGTTCCAGCTACATAGAAAGAAGAATCTTGGATTTTGCTTATTTCATGTCGTGTTCTTTGGTGTTAATGCACATTGACCCTGAAATCGCAAAGTGTGTGTAATGAGACCAAAATAAAACAACACAGTCTCCTGGCTTCCATATGTGTATACAGAAGACGAATAAGCTTTGATTGGTCTTATTTCAATTCGCATGGTGTTTTTGGGGTGTGGACCAGAATCACCCCCAACCACAGCAAAAAGGTGCTTTGGGTTCCATCTGCATAAAAAGAAGATGAGAAAGGCCTGATTGGGCTTATTTCAAATTGCTGTTTTGGGGGTTAGAATGCACATTCACTCAAAATTCGCAGAGTGAAATGTTTTTTATCAGCCCAAATCAAGCATAGGTGTTTGGGTTCCATCTGAATAGGAAGAGGACGAATAAGCTTGGATTGTTCTTTCGGTGGTCATTCACCCCAACCCCAACCCTAACCCTAACCCTAATGCTAACCCCAACCCAAACCCTAACCCTAACCATAATCCTAACCGTAACCCTAAACCAACAACAACAACAACAAATCCGTTTATTGTGAGGACCATGCCTGTACACAAACATCAACACAACAATAGTTAAAAATATTAAAATTCATTACATACTATGCCAACAAAACCTTCATCCCACAAAATAGAAAGAGAGGGAAAACCAGCAATGAGTTAAACAGACGATGAAGGGGTCTTTACATTGTCATCCATAAATCTTTCCCTGGCTTTCATGGCCTTCATCACAAAAACCGCTACCACATGGGTCAGTATAGTTGCCTGACATCCCAGTTCTGATTTTAACTGTGGTGTCTGAATGTAACTCTCTAAGTATTTTGAGAATCATAGAATCATAGAATCATAGAATCATAGAATCATAGAATCATAGAATCATAGAATCATAGAGTTGGAAGAGACCACAAGGGCCATCGAGTCCAACCCCCTGCCAAGCAGGAAACACCATCAGAGCACTCCTGACATATGGTTGTCAAGCCTCTGCTTAAAGACCTCCAAAGTAGGAGACTCCACCACACTCCTTGGCAGCAAATTCCACTGTCGAACAGCTCTTACTGTCAGGAAGTTCTTCCTAATGTTTAGGTGGAATCTTCTTTCTTGTAGTTTGGATCCATTGCTCCGTGTCCGCTTCTCGGAGCAGCAGTAAACAACCTTTCTCCCTCCTCTATGTGACATCCTTTTATATATTTGAACATGGCTATCATATCACCCCTTAACCTCCTCTTCTCCAGGCTAAACATGCCCAGCTCCCTTAGCCGTTCCTCATAAGGCATCGTTTCCAGGCCTTTGACCATTTTGGTTTCCCTCCTCTGGACACGTTCCAGTTTGTCAGTGTCCTTCTTGAATTGTGGTGCCCAGAACTGGACACAGTACTCCAGGTGTGGTCTGACCAGAGCAGAATACAGTGGCACTATTACTTCCCTTGATCTAGATGCTATACTCCTATTGATGCAGCCCAGAATTGCATTGGCTTTTTTAGCTGCCGCGTCACACTGTTGGCTCATGTCAAGTTTGTGGTCAACCAAGACTCCTAGATCCTTTTCACATGTACTGCTCTCAAGCCAGGTGTCACCCATCTTGTATTTGTGCCTCTCATTTTTTTTGCCCAAGTGCAATACTTTACATTTCTCCCTGTTAAAATTCATTTTGTTTGTTTTTGCCCAGTTCTCTAATCTGTCAAGGTCGTTTTGAAGTGTGACCCTGTCCTCTGCAACCTTTGGCAAGATGGCAAACATTGCGCAGGAATCACAGGTGACTGCAGCTGTTCCCTCCCCTTCCATCTTGAGATCGTGTCGTTGGGGGTGGCTACAGAGGTCCTCCATCATAAAAAGCTTGAAGACAGGACAAATAACTTCCCCCACAAAAAAACCCTAGGTCTCCCCCAACAAACGTTTGAGACTAGCTCCCCTAATTCTAAAAGATGCGTATAACTTCGCGCGCCGCTGCCCTGCAAACTCTGATAAGAAGTCGTCTATCAATATCTGTTTCATATAGTTTTTGCCATAATTTGTCCCTACAGATTGAATCTAAAGCGGATGTGAGATCTACAAAAGCCACAAAAAGTTTGCTCTTATGTACCTTTGTATACTTATCTATCATTGTCTGTAGTACCAAACAATGGCCTGTTGTACTATGGCCCTTTCTAAACCCTGCCTGTTCCGGATTAAGCAAGTTAGAGTGGTCAGCCCAGTCAACCAGTTTATTTAGCAGGTATCGAGTATAAAGTTTATACACAATGTCCGGGAGACTTATGGGGCGATAGTTTGAGGGGTCTTGGGGGTCTCCCTTCTTATAGATGGGGGCTACCAGGCTCAGTTTCCAGTTTTCTGGGATTTTGCATGTATCATTTATTGCTGTAAAAAGTTGGGCCAAAATAGCAGCCCACCACTAGGCATTTAATTTAAGCACCTCAGGAGGAATCATATCTTCACCGGGAGCTTTGCCATTCTTGAGTGCTTTAATTAGCTGTAAACATTCTGATTTGGTAACAGGATCCCAGCCCATTAATAGATCGTTTTTAAGAGGAGGAAACTGGCTCGGTTTAGCAATGTTTGGAGCTGTATATAGCCGGGAAAAATGTTGGTACCATAAGTTAGATGAAATACTGTTGGTTACAATTTTCCCTTTGGGTGAAACTCCCTGAGCAATTATTTCCCAGAACTTTTTGTCGTCCCACAATTTGATCGCTTTGTCAAGTGCCTCCCATTGTTCCTTTCTGTAGAGGGATTTCTTAAATTTTAGAGTATTTTTATAATGAGAACGCCACCTGTGCAGGTTTTCCACTGAGGACAGGGTCCCTTCCTGTTTTACCTTATTTTGTAATTTCCTAAGCAAAGATCTTAGATTCCTACAGTCTTTGTTGAACCAGGCCCTCGAGTTGTTTTGTTGTTTGGGAGGGTTGGAATTCGTGAGTAGTGGGAAGAGCGACTCTGAGACCTGCTGAAATGTTGAAAAGGGGTCAGAATTAGATGAGATACACTGGTCTCTCAAGGCCAGTAAGTCTGATGAATGCAGGTGTAGTTTGATTTTAGATTCCAGGTCGCTGTTCCATTTACGCCTACGAAGGGCCAGAGTTGGAGGTGGGTCTGCACAGTGATTGCGGTATTGCGGATCCTCCAAACCACGGGGAATTAGTGAAACTGATATAGGAAGATGATCACTCTCAATTCTATTGAAAGTCCTGAAGCCCTGTGACCTCTCCAAGAGTTTTGGGGAGACTAGGATATAATCAATAACGCTCGCACCTCTAGGTCCAAGAAAAGAAAAGAAACCCCCTGACCTGTCCATATGGGTACCATGCAAATTATACAAATTATGTTTGAAGGCAGTCTCCATTAATGTAATGCCTGCCTTATTCAAGACCTTATTGACAGAGGACCAGGGAATAAACCAATCTGCCTCTGGCAGGAACTGGGATTTAGAGCAGTACGTATTAATGTCATTTCCTATCCTGGCGTTGAAATCACCTGCCAGCAGGATATCCATGCCAGGTGTCAGGGCTGCCTCAGGTCTCAGCTCACAAAAGACCAACGCCAGGTTCTTCTTATATACAAGGATGTTTATTGCAGTTCATTATTGGTTCCACAACCGAGGCGCGCAGCCCCGCGTCTCTTAGCCTAGACGTTTGAAGTCCCCTCTGAATCGGTCCCGCCCCTACACCAGCTTAAGAGGCTTGTGCTAGTCCACCTCTTCCTGTCTTTCCTTTTCCGCAGGGTCTTTCTGCCCCCCTGGGTTCCTTCCCTCCTGCTCTCTCCTGAAGCGGATTCCTCAGATGCCTGTTCCCCCCTCCTTCGTGCTTTGGGGCCAGGCTCCTCCTCCGGGCTCTCTCCATTTCCGCGCGCCTCCACATTTGAACTTGGCGCGCGTTCGCTACCCCTGACCTTCCTCTTGACACTTACACTACTCCCTGTACTACTCTCCGCCTCTTCCGGCAGGACGTCCTGCCCCGATCTCCTTCCCCTGTCTCCTTCCTGCTCCGCTCCGTGTGTCACACTGGGAACTCCACTCTCTTCACTTCGTTCCTGCTGGGAAGCCGGCCCCGATCTCCCACTCCCACTCGGGGTTTCCCTGCTGCTTCCCTGCTCCTGGCAGGTCCCCCCTGTGACCCCCCTTGGCCTGACTAGGGGCGCCCCCTTCTGGGAATCCTCCGATTCACTTGAGAGACTCATGGAAGACCTCAAGTCATTGTCATCCTCTTCCTCACTGTCCTGGGATTCTTCCCCATCGCTCTCCGTCTCCCCCCTCACCTGTGCCTCTGTCCCTGAACCCCTGACATCCATCCCCCCTCGAAGCCCCCCTTCCCCCCTCCCGCTGCTCGGGCGCAGGTTCCGGGGGCTCCGTCGTTGCGGAGGTCGCTGCCGGACACAGGTCGTCGACGTCGATCTCCTCTGCTTCCAGTTCATTGTTTGTGTGCTCGAACCCATGGTCCTCTCCCAACATGTTCACGTCCTCCCCTCCCCCTGTTGCCTGGGTGGGGTCTGCTTGCCAAGGACCCATCCGCCACCTCGTGCGCCAGTCTTCTTCTGGTTGGTCGTCCCACCAGTAAGAAGGGTCGGTGTCCACCCCCGAACACGATCCCCTTGGAGGGCTCGACTCTGGCGTCGTCTCCTCTGCGGAGGAGAACCCTCGGAAGGTGCTGGCGGAAAGTGTGGGCGTAAAAAGCCAATCGTCGAAAAACTGTGCTGGCATGGGCCTGTGTGGGAAAAGGGCATGGAACTCGTCCTTGAGGAGGGGTTCGTCCAAAGCGTAGTCCGGCACCCAACTGTTGGCGCTGGCCGGGGCGCCCTCCCTGGCGAGAAAATATTCTACTCCCTCTTCCCCCCATCTCGAGTCCAGAATCTCTGTGACCTCGTTGATTGGTTTGTCCCTAGGTGACCTCCCCCTCTTGGGCGACTCTCTGCTCGGTTCTGGTGCCGTCCCTGACTCCTGAAATCTGTGTGGGGCCCTGTAAGGGGTGAGCACCGACCTATGAAAGACCGGGTGCATTCTGGAACCTTCGGGGAGGGCCAGTCGAAACGCTACGGGATTGATCCTGGCCTCAACTTGATACGGCCCTAGTTGCCTGTGTCCTAGCTTCTTTTTAGCTAACGACTTGGCCGGCATTGCTTGGGCCGCTAACCATACCCAGTCTCCCACCTGGATGTCTTCCCCCTCCCTCCTGTGTTTGTCTGCCTGCACCTTATAGGCCTGTTTGGCTAGTTCCAAATGTCTCCGTAGCTCGTCGTGGACCTCTTGCAATTCTGCTGCGAAATGGTCGGCTTCCTGTGGTGCCCCCTCCCCCGTCGTTACGAGCCCCGGGAAGGTTCTGGGATGCCGTCCATTGTTAGCGAAGAACGGCGTCACCCCCGTCGACGCGTGCTTCGTGTTGTTGTAGGCAAACTCAGCCATCGGCAGGTAATCCACCCAAGCCGCGGGTCGCTGATTGGCGTAACATCTCAGGTACTGCTGCATGATCGCGTTGACCCTCTCCGCTTGGCCGTTGGTCTGCGGATGTCTCGCCGACGACAGGTTGATTTTGACGTGCAGAATCCCTAGGAGCTTCTGCCAGAAGCTGGACACAAACTGGCGCCCCCTGTCGGACAGAATGGACCGTGGCAAGCCATGCACCTTGAACACGTGGTCGATGAACAGTTTGGCGGTCTGCTCCGCTGTCGCCACCTTCGCGCAAGGAATGAAATGCGCCATCTTGGTGAACAGGTCTACAACCACAAGCACCGCCGTCTTGCCTCGCGAACTGGGCAGATCAGTGACAAAGTCCAGCGCCACCCTCTCCCACGGTTGCAGTGGCGTCTCCAGCGGTTCCAGCAGTCCCGCTGGCTTCTGGTGCACTGGCTTGGACCTTTGGCATGTGTCACACCTGGCGACGTACTCCGCGACCTCCCCTCGCATCTGGGGCCACCAAAAGTCTCTGGCCACTAATTCCGTCGTCTTTTCCTTGCCGAAGTGGCCAGCGCTGGGTGCGTCGTGCAACTGCTGCAGAACCTTCGCGCGGAGATCATCTCCCGGAACGTAGAGAGCACCTTTACGGGTCAGCAGGCCGTCGCGTATCTGGAACTCGTCGTCCTTCGCCGTGCCTCTCCGCACCTCTTCCATTTTGGACTGTGTGAACGGATCCGCCTGCAACGCGCGCCGCACCGCCTCCAGGTCCACGGCGGCTGAAGCGCACGCCCACGCCTGTGGTGCAAAAATGTGCCTGGCTGCCGCCGGTGCCGCTTCCTCGAGATACTGCGGTTTCCTGGAGAGCGCATCTGCTATGACATTGTTGTCGCCTGGGATGTACTCTATCCTGAAATCGAAATCCGCAAAGAACTCCGCCCAGCGTATGTGCCTCTGGCTCTGTAGCTTCGCCGTGCGCCAGTACTCTAGGTTCTTGTGGTCCGTGCAGACCTGCACGGTGTGCTTGGCTCCGATGAGAAAGTGCCTCCATGCCTTGAAAGCTGCGTGGATGGCCAGCAGCTCCCTGTCCCAGATGGTGTAGTTCTGTTCCGACTTGCTGAGCTTCCGGGAGTAGAAAGCACAGGGCCTCCAGTACCCCTGCGGGTCTTCCTGCAAGAGGACGGCCCCCACCGCTCTGTCAGATGCGTCAGTCTCCACCCTCATGGGCCTGCCGGGATTCACGTGTAACAGCTGTTCTTCGGACGCAAAGAGACTCTTAAGTCTTCTGAAGGACTGCTCCGCCTGGTCCGTCCAGGTGAACTTCTTCTTCTTGGAGCTGAGAGTGTCCGTGATAGCTGCCGTCTCCCTGGCGAAACCCCTGATGAACTTGCGGTAAAAGTTGGCGAAACCGACGAACCTCTGGACCTCCTTCCGCGTTCGCGGGCTCTTCCAGTCCAACACCGCGCGGACCTTGGCGCTGTCCATGGCTAGTCCCCTGTCGGACAGCCTATAGCCCAGAAAATCCACCTCCGTCACGTCGAATTGGCACTTCTCCAGTTTGGCGTAGAGCCTGTGCTCCCGTAGCCTCTGCAGGACTTCCTTAACGTCGCTCTCGTGAGCCTCCGGCGATTCCGAGAAGATAAGAATGTCGTCGAGGAAACATACGCACTTCTTGTAGAGGAGTCCCGCTAGCACGTGATGCATAAAAGCTTGGAAGAAGTGGGAGCCATTTTGGAGACCAAACGGCATAACTCTGTATTCGTAGGTGCCCAACGGTGTGAACATGGCCGTCTTCCACTCATCACCCTCTCGCACGCGTATGAGATTGTATGCGCCGCGGAGATCCAACTTGGTGAAGATCTTTCCTTTCCGCACCGTCCCGAGCAGGTCGTCAATCTTGGGCATGGGGAAGGCTGCAGGATTTGTTTTCGAGTTTATGAAGCGATAGTCCACGATCAGCCTTTTTTGGGGCGTGTCCTTCTTCTTCACGAAAAACACAGGACTGCCCCCTACAGCCTTCGATTCTCGGATGAATCCCCGCTGCAGGTTGTGAGCTATGAACTCCTTGAGCTCCTGCAGCTCGTCCTCGGACATGGAATACAGCTTCGCAGTCGGTAGCATTGTCCCTGGCAAGAGGTCAATTGCGCAGTCGTAGGGCCGGTGGGGTGGCAACTGGTCAGCCTCCTTCTCGCAGAAAACCTCCAAAAACCCCTTGTACTTGAGGGGTACAGCTTGCGCCATGCTGAGCCTCAGCTGCTGCCCTTCCTCTGGGCCCTCCTCCTCTTGACAGGTCTGGATGCAATGCTGCACGCAGTAGGACGAGCCGAAGGTGAGCTGCCGCTGGTACCACGCCATGGTTGGGCTGTGCCTATCCAGCCAACTCATGCCTAACACTATAGGCGTGTCTGACAGGCGGGTGACGTTGAAACTGATGATTTCTCGGTGATTGCCAATCTGCATCACCATGGGTGGCGTCTGTTGCACCACCTGCCCACCCAGCAACTTCCTGCCATCCACCGTGACGACGTTCAAAGGCAGCGTGGCTGGTAGGAGCTCTATGCAATGCTGCTTGACGAAGTGCACCCCCACGAAGTCTGCGTTGCTCCCACTGTCAATTGTAATGGGGACTTCTAGGGTGCGTCCATTAGGTAGTTGGAGAGTTGCAGTGAGCTGCACCACTGGCTTAGGTGGCAGGGGGTCTGTAGGCTGCAAAAGCGCTGGGGACTGCCCTACTGGCTCGCCTGGCTGTGCCCCAGCATTTCTGCTTCCAGCCAGGCATTGTCGTTTCCCTGAAACTGCTCTTCATGTTGTGCTGCTGCAGTTACTGTTGCTAAGGCTGCAGTGTGCTGCCGGAGCCTCTTTGGCCATGTGCGTCCCACTGTCACAGATGTAACACTTCCTGTTCCCTCTAGGAGGCTTTGTCTTGACTGCTCCGGACGCTGGGTCTCCGGCCGCTGACTGAGCCTTTGCACTCCCCAGTTCCATCGGTTCCTCCCCTGCCTGCAGCTGAGGTGAGGGACGCGTACGTCCTGGATCTCTGGGAAAGAAAGGAGGCACTCTAGACGGTGTGTGAAGCTGGCTACCCCCCTCATTGCGCCAAGGGCGTTCTTCATGGCGTACTCCAATGGCAAGCGCCCGCTGCACCACGTCTGCCAGGGTTTTAGGTCTGTCCCCCCTTGCCAGTTCGTCTTTCACAGGGCCAGAGAGCCCCTCCCAAAACAAGTCTCTGACTGCCAGAGAATCTTTCTCCCATCGCAGCACATTCAGCAAGGCGAAAAAGCGAGCATGGTACTGACGTACTGAAGCCTTGCCTTGCCTTAAACCAGTGTTTCCCAACCACTGTTCCGCGGCACACTAGTGTGCCGCGAGATGTTGCCTGGTGTGCCGCGAGATGTTGCCTGGAGGGAGGCGGGCGTGTCGGGCAGCGAGAGGCGGGGCGGCGACGGCGAGGAGAGGCCGCCCAGCGCGGGGCTCTCGCCGTCTGCCTGCCTGGCTGCCTGCGAGCTCGGCGGGCAGCGCCTCCGTCCGCAGCACCCGCCTCGCGGCTCTCATTCCCTGCCCCTGCCAAAGCTCACCCAGCCAAGCAGCGCTCTCCTTCCTGCCTCGCTTTGCTGCCTCCTCCTCCCCCACCCCCAAAGCTTGGAGGTTCCCCGGCAAGGGGGAGGGAAAGAAATTGAAACTTACACTTTCGTGCGTCCCTCCCGGCGTGACGCTGCGCGCTGACGTCACGGGGCTGTAATGGTGGTGTGCCTCGAGATTTTTTTCATCAAACAAGTGTGCCTTTGCCCAAAAAAGGTTGGGAAACACTGCCTTAAACCATGCATCTGCTGGCGTGCTACATCCACATCCACGCTAGACTGGAAGCAAGCGTCCATGCATTTGATAAATTCATCAGAGTCCCTTCGAGCAGGGCAATCCTCGCGCCACAGATTGCGCAGCCAAGCCCTCGCTTCCCCATGCAAGTGGGACACAATGAAACCCACTTTCTCCTCCTCATCTTTAAAGTCGTCGCGAAGCAAATGCAACGCATATTCTACGTCTGCTCTAAAACTGGGGTACTGCTTCAGGTTCCCATCGAAGTGGGCTACCAAGTTGCCTCCTCTTCTGCCCAGTGCTACTCCAGCAGCTTTGGCCGCCGGGAACCCCACCTGGCATGCATGATCCCACCTGGCTTGCAGATCTTGGCACCGCTTTTCCGCCTCTTCCCCCCTCTTCTGGGAGATCGCTACCTCAGTGGTAAGCTGGGAGACTGCGTTGCGTAGCTCAGCTATCTGCTGCTCCATACTCATGGCTGCCAAACTTCGTGAGCTTTGCAAAAAAAAATTTTGCGTATCTTTGGGAGGGGACTTACTGTCAGGGCTGCCTCAGGTCTCAGCTCACAAAAGACCAACGCCAGGTTCTTCTTATATACAAGGATGTTTATTGCAGTTCATTATTGGTTCCACAACCGAGGCGCGCAGCCCCGCGTCTCTTAGCCTAGACGTTTGAAGTCCCCTCTGAATCGGTCCCGCCTCTACACCAGCTTAAGAGGCTTGTGCTAGTCCACCTCTTCCTGTCTTTCCTTTTCCGCAGGGTCTTTCTGCCCCCCTGGGTTCCTTCCCTCCTGCTCTCTCCTGAAGCGGATTCCTCAGATGCCTGTTCCCCCCTCCTTCATGCTTTGGGGCCAGGCTCCTCCTCCGGGCTCTCTCCATTTCCGCGCGCCTCCACATTTGAACTTGGCGTGCGTTCGCTACCCCTGACCTTCCTCTTGACACTTACACTACTCCCTGTACTACTCTCCGCCTCTTCCGGCAGGACGTCCTGCCCCGATCTCCTTCCCCTGTCTCCTTCCTGCTCCGCTCCGTGTGTCACACTGGGAACTCCACTCTCTTCACTTCGTTCCTGCTGGGAAGCCGGCCCCGATCTCCCACTCCCACTCGGGGTTTCCCTGCTGCTTCCCTGCTCCTGGCAGGTCCCCCCTGTGACCCCCCTTGGCCTGACTAGGGGCGCCCCCTTCTGGGAATCCTCCGATTCACTTGAGAGACTCATGGAAGACCTCAAGTCATTGTCATCCTCTTCCTCACTGTCCTGGGATTCTTTCCCATCGCTCTCCGTCTCCCCCCTCACCTGTGCCTCTGTCTCTGAACCCCTGACACCAGGGAATTCTAATTCAGCCTTCTCCAAACATAGCTCTAAATCTTCCCAGATTTGTAACGACTGGGGAGGGGTGCCTATGGGAGGGATATATATATTAAAGCAAAGGAAATCTCCTCCTTCACTGCTAGAAATAAGTAAGATTTGTAAATTGTTGCTCTTCACCCACTGCTGTTGCCGGCCCTTGCACTTTAGCTTGGTAGAAACAAAAGTGACTAAACCACCACTAGGTCGGCCTCGGGAATTTGGTTTTATCGCAGGGGTAGCAAAGGCTTCGTATCCCTGTAAAGAAGGGACATGGAGATCTAGACACCATGTCTCCTGTAGACATATAATCTGAAATTTTGTAAGGAAATCCAGAAGGTCGACATCACCCTGCTTAGATAGCCATCCCGCCACATTCCAAGAAAGGATGTGGAAATAGGGTGATGGTGGAAATAGTGGCAGTCAATCTCTTTTCCGGTGGTTTGAGGCTCCTGAGCTGGGCTCCTCCTCTTTCTGCCCTGCTTGGTGGTTCCAGGTTTGAGGTCGCTGGTCCCTAGGTAGGTGTGATAGCTTTAACTAAGGGGCCAATAGGTTGATTTGGCCCAGAGGATCTTTGATGACACTGTTACAAATATCATGTTGTTCAGCTGATGTATCATGATGTTCAGCTGGTTTTTGCAGAGCAAGGGTTTTGCAGACCCGTATAGGCTGTACAGGTAGCAGGTCAACAGCTGCATCTTGCGTCGGTACTGCTAGCGGGTCAAAATTTGACAAAAGCTGTGGATCTTGATTGCGTATTGGGCTTAGAATAATGGAAGCCTCCAATTCCGGCATCGAGGCATATTTCTCCCCTAGTCCTCTCCCCTAGCATGGAAGACGAAGAGCAGACTCCATTTGAGGATCTCTCCCTCATTACAGTCGATCAGGTATATGAAGACGAGCAGCAAAGTCAGTCCTCAGGGAATGTGCAGGCGACCTTGGAACGGACAGCTCACGGAAGAACCACGACCAAACCTAAGAGGAGGCGTGTAGTGGTGATAGGGGATTCCCTACTGAGGGGAACAGAAGCAGTGATCTGTGGGCCTGACAAGATGTCTCGGGAAGTGTGCTGTCTCCCCGGGGCTAAGATCCAAGATGTAACTGAACGACTGCAAGGAATTATAAAACCCACTGACGAATACCCCTTCCTCTTGGTTCATGTGGGAACCAATGACACTGCAAGCAATAGCCTCCAGAAGATCAAAAGAGACTACGAGGCTCTCGGCAGGAAATTGAAGCAACTAAATGCACAAATTGTCATCTCATCTGTCCTCCCAGTTGAACGACGTGGCCCAGGGAGAGAGGGAAAAATCGTGGAAGTGAACAGCTGGCTTCGCAAATGGTGAAAACAGGAACGGTTTGGATTCTTAGATCACGGACTGCAGTTTCTTGAAGATGGACTTCTGGCAAGCGATGGGCTGCACCTCACAACGGTTGGGAGAAATGTTTTTGCCAAAAATCTCAGAAACCTCATCAGGAGGGCTTTAAACTGACTAATGTGGGGGAGGGAGACAGTGCTCCTGAAGGTAGGAGTCTATCAATTGATGAAGATGATCATCCAAATGTCATAGACCAAATGGAGCAAACAGCATGCAGACCTAGTGGTGGGAGGAAAAAATCCTTAAATAAGAGACACGGGGGAATGATTAATGGACTTCAATGTCTGTACACTAATGCGCAAAGCATGGGAAATAAACAAGATGAGCTTGAGCTCTTGGTACAGCAAACTAAATATGACATAATAGGCATCACTGAAACCTGGTGGGATAAGTCCCACGATTGGAATGTAATAATGGGGGGATACAATCTATTTCAGAGAAACAGACCAGACAAGAAAGGAGGAGGAGTGGCGTTATATGTCAGGGATGTGTATACCTGTGAAGAGATCCAAGATTTAGAACCTCAAAGCCAAAGTGAGAGCATTTGGGTCAAAATTAAGGGAGAGAAGAATAACAGAGATCTCATTGTGGGAGTTTACTATAGATCCCCAAGCCAAACGGAGGACATAGATGATGCCTTCCTGGAACAGATGGCCAAGCATGCAAAAGGAAGGGAGATAGTAGTAATGGGGGACTTCAATTACCCGGATATTTGTTGGATGTCAAACTCAGCCAAGAGCATAAGGTCAACAGATTCCTCACTGGCCTTGCAGACAACTTCATTGTCCAGAAAGTGGGAGAAGCAACAAGAGGAACAACCATTTTAGATCTGGTCCTAACCAATGTTGATGACCTGGTTAGTGGGGTAGAAGTGGAAGGATCATTAGGCGCGAGTGATCATGCTCTTCTGAAGTTTACTATACAGCGGAAAGGAGCAGCCAAGCATACTAGGACTCAATTTCTTGACTTTAAGAAAGCCGACTTCATAAAACTTAGGGAAGTGCTGGGTGAGATCCCATGGACAACAATACTAAAAGGAAAGGGAGTTCATGATGGCTGGGAGTTTGTTAAGAGGGAGATAGTAAAAGCACAACGTCAGGCAATACCAATGAGACGGAAACATGGAAGGTGCCTAAAGAAGCCAGGGTGGCTATCTAAAGAACTTTTAACTGAGTTAAGATTAAAAAAGGATGTGTACAAAAAATGGAAAAGGGGGGAAACCACCAAAGAGGAATTCAAACAAATAGCCAGCACGTGTAGACACAAAGTCAGAAAAGCTAAAGCACAGAATGAACTCAGGCTGGCTAGAGAGGTTAAAAGCAACAAAAAAGGCTTTTATGGGTATGTTCGTAGCAAAAGGAAGAACAAAGAAACAGTGGGGCCACTCAGAGGAGAAGATGGTGAAATGCAAACAGGGGACACAGAAAGGGCTGAACTCCTCAATGCCTTCTTTGCCTCAGTCTTCTCCGATAAAGAAAACAATGCCCAACCTGAAGAATTTGGAGCAAATGATTCAGCAAAGGAAACACAGCCCAGAATAACTAAGGAGATAGTACAAGAATACTTGGCTAGTTTAGATGTATTCAAGTCTCCAGGGCCAGATGAACTGCATCCAAGAGTATTAAAAGAACTGGCAGATGTGATCTCAGAACCACTGGCAGTCATCTTTGAGAATTCCTGGAGAACAGGCGAAGTCCCGGCAGACTGGAGGAGGGCAAATGTTGTCCCTATTTTCAAAAAGGGGAAAAGAGAGGACCCAAATAATTACCGCCCAGTCAGTCTGACATCAATACCTGGGAAGATTCTGGAGCAGATCATGAAGCAAACAGTCTGTGAGCACCTAGAAAGGAATGCTGTGATCACCAATCGTCAGCATGGATTTCTGAAAAATAAGTCATGTCAGACTAACCTGATCTCGTTTTTTGACAGAATTACAAGCCTGGTAGATGAAGGGAACGCAGTGGATGTAGCCTACCTTGATTTCAGCAAGGCATTCGACAAGGTGCCCCATGATATTCTTGTAAAGAAGCTGGTAAAATGCGGTCTTGACTATGCTACCACTCAGTGGATTTGTAACTGGCTGACTGACCGAACCCAAAGGGTGCTCATCAATGGTTCCTCTTCATCCTGGAGAAGAGTGACTAGTGGGGTGCCACAGGGTTCTGTCTTGGGCCTGGTCTTATTCAACATCTTTATCAACGACTTGGATGATGGACTCAAGGGCATCCTGATCAAATTTGCAGATGACACCAAAGTGGGAGGGGTGGCTAACACCCCAGAGGACAGGATCACACTTCAAAACGATCTTGACAGATTAGAGAACTGGGCAAAAACAAACAAAATGAATTTTAACAGGGAGAAATGTAAAGTATTGCACTTGGGCAAAAAAAATGAGAGGCACAAATACAAGATGAGGGACACCTGGCTTGAGAGCAGTACATGTGAAAAGGATCTAGGATTCTTGGTTGACCATAAACTTGACATGAGCCAACAGTGTGACACGGCAGCTAAAAAAGCCAATGCAATTCTGGGCTGCATCAATAGGAGTATAGCATCTAGATCAAGGGAAGTAATAGTGCCACTGTATTCTGCTCTGGTCAGACCTCACCTGGAGTACTGTGTCCAGTTCTGGGCACCACAATTCAAGAAGGACACTGACAAACTGGAACGTGTCCAGAGGAGGGCAACCAAAATGGTCAAAGGCCTGGAAACGATGCCTTATGAGGAACGGCTAAGGGAGCTGGGCATGTTTAGCCTGGAGAAGAGGAGGTAAAGGGGTGATATGATAGCCATATTCAAATATATAAAAGGATGTCACATAGAGGAGGGAGAAAGGTTGTTTTCTGCTGCTCCAGAGAAGCGGATACAGAGCAATGGATCCAAACTACAAGAAAGAAGATTCCACCTAAACATTAGGAAGAACTTCCTGACAGTAAGAGCTGTTCGACAGTGGAATTTGCTTCCAAGGAGTGTGGTGGAGTCTCCTTCTTTGGAGGTCTTTAAGCAGAGGCTTGACAACCATATGTCAGGAGTGCTCTGATGGTGTTTCCTGCTTGGCAGGGGGTTGGACTCGATGGCCCTTGTGGTCTCTTCCAGCTCTATGATTCTATGATTCTATAAACCTGATGGTCCCAGACAGAAGACAATCAGGATCACAAGAACTTGCATATGGGAGTGGATTTGGCACAGACTGGAACAAAGGACAATAATCAGCTCTTCCCTCTGGGGGCAGGAAACTGCAAAGTCCCCTCTGTCACCTGGAAAATGACTCATGGGGAGGGGGAGAAGGGAACCAGCCAGGTGACAGGACACTCAGGTTACCACCACCACCCCTCCCTCAACCCCTCCTTTCTGTGATGTATGCATGATGTTTCTGGGGGTGGGCTTGACCTACAGGATGAGAATTTCAAAAGTTTTTATAAGGCCTTGCACACCATTTTTCTGTGTCTTTTCTCTCTCTTGCAAGTGAGGGGAACACCCTGTTGCAACAGTTCAATAAAGGCCAACCCTACAGGCTGCTGTTTTGCTCCAAGTTATCCTGGTTGGTGTCTTTGTTTTGTCCAAGGGAGCCCTCAGATTTTTCCGGTAACAGTTTGGCGACCATGCTCAGGGACACTTGGTCCTCCTGTGAAGGTGAGGGGGGAGATGGAGGGGATCGGGTGCCACTGGGCAACCTTAGCCCAGGGATCCCTTTTTCCTCTCCCTACCTCCTCTTTGCGGGCGGTAATCAATCGTCACCAAAAGCCCAGCCAGGGGGAGCAAAGGCAAGGTCAAGCTGGCTAAAGAGAAAGGATCCCGGGATCCACGAGGGACATCTACGAATGTGAGTATGGTTTGAAGTTAATACATTGGGAGGGGGTGGGAAAGTAACGTCTCCACGACAGCTGGGCTTTTCTTCTTTCCATCTCTGACGTCTTCCCTCGGAGTCGCCTGGAAGCGTCCTAAACTCTATCCTTCCCTCCCCCGATTTCCCTCTCGGACCGGAGAAACCGCGGAACTTTTACTGTTTTTCTGACGTTTTTCCTCGGAGTCGCCCAGAAACGTCCTAAACTCTTTCTCTCCTTTTCTCTTTCCCGATTTCCCTCTCGGAGCCTGACCGGGGAAACCGTGGAAAGTCTCCTTTCCTCTTTCCCCCACGTCTTCCCTCGGAGTATTAGTCTTGTAAGCAGCGCTGAATAAATTCCGAATCCGTGGTTTTTACCGGGTTAGAGAGACCCGTGGTTTCCAGGCTAGTGCCTGTGGTTTTCTGGTAGGCAGGGATTGCCTTTTAGTTGAAGAAAAAAAAATCAAGTACTGATAGAATATTCTTCTCTCTACCCCCCCCTTCTCTGTCCCTTTCTTGTGCTTGTTTTTCTATCTCCTAGTGTAATCTACTGAGCAACCCCCCCTCAGTATTAGAGGGAAAATGGGAGCTCACTCTTCTAAACACCCTAGCTGGACTCCTCCTGGCAACAAAGCTTCCATGAAGCCTTTTTGCCCCAGAGAGGATTCTGATACGCCCCTCCAGTTTGTCATCTGCAACTGGGAAAAATAAAATGAAATAAAATAAAGGGGCAAAATGGTCTTTCCAAGTACAAATTGCGAGACCGTTGTAACTTTTAGTGGGTGGCTTAGGCCCACCACCTGGAACCCAGGGCACAGCGGCCACCTCAGAGATCCTTCAACAAAATCAGGGTGTGAACCCTTAGGGAGAGCTGAACACATCAAATTTGTGTTGTTAAACTATAAACTATAACCTAAAGCTAGAATGTGAAACCGTAAACTTAATGGTGCTCAGAAGGCAGTAGATATAATAACAGCCCAGCCTGAGAGCCCACGCATTAGAGATCTTAGTTTCTCTAAAAAAAATGAATAAGAGATGTACTCAAAGATTTAGAAATATTTAAAGGGTTTGTGTTTACATTGGCTTTGGCATCCACAGACTGTTCTTAAATGCACATAGTTTTAAAATTGCAAGCTTGCTTCAAAATTTTTAAATATAAGGGCCTTAGCAATCTTAAACAGGACAAAAATGAGAATGAAGCGTGCAAATGTTTGTTATTTGAGAGAGGCTCCAAAGAGTCTTCCTCCGAGTAGCTTAAGTGAGGATTATGATTTTAAGTTGACGGTAAATGATGTTTTGTTGCAACTTTTGAGTTTGTGAGCCTACATCCGTGTTCCAGTCTTTTTTTCCAGTATTTTGAAATGTGCTGTGAAGAAACTAATGTTTCTGCTGCAAAAGCCTAGTTGAGCCAACTGCTCTCTCAAGCTAATATGCAGTGTACGTATTTCATTAAGCATATGCCTATGAAAATATGGTGTTCCTTCTAAGAAAATTGTTATTAAAAGGGAGAAGCTTCCATAGCCAGCAATTGTCTATCTGAGCCCTGATACCAGCCTCTATAAGACTTCCTGGCCTCTTTTCTTGGAAAATGCCCCCCCCCCCTTGTATCAGTCTCTTTCAGTTTTTTCCCCCTTCTTACTTCTGTGCCAGGTAAATTTACTCCTGAGTAAGATTCCTTTAAAAGGAAACTACGGGGAGGGGGGGCAATCTTTTCTAAAGGTACCTTGAATCTCACTTTCCTATGTGTGGTTGTTTTAAAAAATCTTAATTAGGCTTACTGTTCCTAGGCAAGTTCAGAAAAAATGTTCACTTTTGTATTCCTTTTAATTTTAATTTTATTTTAATTGATTAATTCTATGGCTCTTTTAATCATTTGTGAGTGATTATGTCAATTGAATTAACTATGCTTAATAAAAGATCCTCTCCCTATCTTAGGAAAAAACTGTTCACTTCAATTTTCCTTTAAAGATCATTTCTCTAGGAACTTGCATTCTTTAGTCTAAGGAAGCAAACTCACTCAAACTATCTCAAGATCTGCTAAAAGGGTTCTGTGTAAAGTTGGGTACTTTTATTTTCCTCTTCCTTAGTACATGATAGGAGCATAGATGTTTCCTTTCCCAGTTGTGCTTGTTGTTGTTTAGTCGTTTAGTCGTGTCCGACTCTTCGTGACCCCATGGACCAGAGCCCCATGTAGAGTGAGTTACAATAATCCAGTCTGGAGGTGACCGTTGTGTGGATCACAGTGGCTAGGTCAGGGCGAGAGAGGTAAGGAGCCAACTGCTTAGCTTGCCGGAGATGAAAAAATGCCGCCTTTGTTATGCAATCTGACCTCCATGGAAAGGGAGGTGTCAAAGATTACACCCAAACTCTTAACGGACGGTGCTGGCACTAATTGCACCCCCGCAAGAGATGGGAGTTGCCCCCTCAATCCCATATCGCTCCGTCCCAGCCAGAGGACCTCTGTCTTCGAAGGATTTAACTTCAACCGGCTCCCACGTAACCATCCAGCCACAGCTTCCAAACATCTGATCAGTGTGTCTGGGGCCGAGTCAGGATGGCCATCCATCAACAGATAGAGTTGGGTGTCATCAGCATACTGATGGCAGCCCAGCCCAAAACTCCGGACAAGCTGGGCGAGGGGGCGCATAAAGATGTTTAAAAGCATCGGGGAGAGAATCGCACCCTGAGGCACTCCACACACCAAGGAGTGGCGCGATGACAATTCCCCCCCAAGCGCCACCCTCTGTCCCCGACCGGAGGGAAATGAGCGCAGCCATTGAAGGACTGTGCCCTGGACCCCCACGTCGGCAAGGCGGTGGTCCAGAAGTTCGTGATCGACCATGTCGAAGGCTGCTGACAGGTCTAGAAGAATCAGCAGCCCCGAGCCGCCTCGATCCAGCTGCCTGCGGAGATCATCTGTTAGGGCGACCAGAGGCGTCTCGGTCCCATGACCAGCGCGGAAGCCGGACTGGAATGGATCCAGAGCCGATTTTTCATCCAGAAACCCACCAATTATAACCTTTCTGCCTCTCATTATACCCCAGACTTTCCCAGTATTCTACAGGATTCACAACCTTACTACGGAAGGGGGCTCCGAAACATCATCGGAGGAAGAGATGCAGGGGCAACAGGAAGTGTCAGCGGCTGCAGAACAGCACCAGTCTCCAATGATGGGCAAGGGAGAAAGAAGTCTAAGTAAGAAGAAGCATTCGGCCAAGAAGAGCAAGAGAAGTAAGCCTTCTGATTCCGAGGACAATTCAGAAATGCTTCCCTGCTGCCCACCACCTGCTGGGACCTGAGCTACCAGAATTACAGGATGGAGCACGTGGGTCCCTATGTGGAAAAGAAGCAGCCAGATCCCTCTAAGTTTGGAAATTCCAAAGCTAAGCGAGTCCCTCACCGTGAGGTTTGCTGGGTGTGTGCCAGGGGCCAAATTGTAAGTATGCACATGAATGTGAAAAGTGCCTAGGTAACTACCCGGCGTCCTCATGTTTTAAAGGTAAACAGCCCTTTCTGGGCGGTAGGGGGCATTTCCACCAGGGGTCTTGAAATGCTCACAGACCAGCCCAAAGAACAGCCACAAACCGGTATTAATTCAGCCGCAAACCGGTATTAATTTGGCCCATGGTTTTGGCGTTCTCTTCTGTTAAGCTCTCACCTCTTAGATCCCTCCTAACTCAGGGGACCCCCTAAACCAAACAAACAAAAAACAAACAAACCAGTTAGGGAAATGCTAGCTATTGCAAAAAGAAAATAAACAAATAAATTCTGGCTGGGAGGGTGGCTGGCCCCTTCAGGGAGCCGCCTATACTGGCTTTACACATTTCACCTTTAGGCATCGTCCCTAAAAAGTCTCCAGGAGAGTATCGTATGAGCCACAACCCATCCTACCCTAGAGGTGGCTCAGTCAATGATGCAATACCACAGGAGCCTTGTTCTGTGAAATATGCCTCCTTTGATCAGGCTATAAAAGCTTATTCGCAGGTTCAGCAGGGGAGCACTCTTGGCTAAGTGTGTCATTGAGTCAGCCTTTTGCCTCCTGCCAATTCACCCAGAGGACTTTCTGTGCCTAGGTTTTAGGTTTAGGGCTTATTCATAGACAAATTTATGCCAATAGGGTGCTCAGTAGCTTGTGCAGCTTTTGAGTCATTTAGTACAATTTTAGACTGGGCCCTTTGCTTTAGAACTGGTTCTGAAAGGGTGACCCATTACCTCGATAACTTTTCTCTCATCACTAGTAATAGCCCTGATTGCGCTTCTCTTTAGAGGCTTTCACCTCCCTGGCTGAGGAGCTTGGGGTACCTTTGGTGGCAGACAAAACAGAGGGTCCAGTTTCGACCATAACCTATTTTGGGTATTGAATTGGACACAATCGCACAGACATCAGCCTACCAAGGGAGAAGCTAGCAGCACTTAAGGAATTAATTCTGTAACTTCTTCCTCTCAAGAAGGTCACCCTTAGGCAGAGTCGATCACTCTTGGGTCACCTCAACTTTGCATGCCGGGTAGTGCCCCCTGGCTGCCCCTTTTGTAGGAAATTGGCTAGCTGTCAGCGGGACTGCATGCTCCTCAACACAGAGTGCGCCTCTCTAAAGTGATCAAGTAAGGCCTGGAGGTTTGGTTAAAGTTCCTGGATAAGTACAGGGGAATTCTTTGTGGCAGGACAATTTGATGCTGCGTTCAGACTTTCAGGTACAGTCTGATGCAGTTGGTTCCCTGGGGTTTGGTGTCTACTTTAGGGGATGCTGGTGTGCTCAGCGTTGGCCTACCAGCTGGCAAGGAAAACCTATCACGCGTGACCTCACCTTCTTAGAATTTTCCTATCGTAGTTCTGGTGCACTTGTGGGCTGATGAGTTCAGGAATCACCAGGTATGCTTCTGGACTGACAATCAAGCGGTTGTCAGTGTCCTGTCTAAACAATCATCACACTCTCCTAGGGTGGCAAACGTGCTCCGGTGCTTTGTCCTTTTGTGCTTAGAATTAATCACCTATTTCTCTGCCAAATTTACACCTAGGGTTAACAATGACATCGCGCATGCTCTGTCTCGTTTTCAGATGGACTGTTTCCGCTCATTAGCACCAGAGGCGCAGCAATTGCCACAGCCATTCCTGGAGCACCTTTGGAACATGATGTCCTGAAGTGAGTATTGGCTTTAGTAGTCCCATCCACGCTTAGACATCATAAAAAGGCTTGGTTGGACTTTATGGAGTTTCAAGGCAAATTAAAAAATGCTAGGCTTGACACACCCCCTACCAAGGCTGAGGTTCTGCAATACTTGGTACATTTTAGGGAGCTGGGTCGCGCAGCAAAGACTCTATAACATCCAGTCAGCTGCAATCTCCTCCTTCTGTAAGGCTATTTACTCCATAGACCCTTGTGCAGATTTCTTAGTGTGAAGGGCACTGGGGGGCTGGCGCAGGCTGCTGCCTCCCAGCAGTGATGGTAGAAGGCCCATAACATATGACATTCTATGCCAAATCCAAACAACAACAACAACAAAAATAAAAGTTAAGAAGTATCTGTTGGTCCAAGTACAAGGCCCGGTTATTTTTCGGCTGCATACGCCATTGAAGGAATGGGTTTCTGTGCAGGGACCCAAAATCCACTTTTTTCTGTTTCCAAGGGAGCATTTCTAGAATGCTTTAACTTGAGCTCTTGAGCCAAAACCCAGCTGTATAAACAAGTGCTCAGAGCCCTCTCCTTTATCAGTTTGTGACGGCAAGGATGACCATGGCTGTTCTAGTGGAGTAGGGATGACATGTCATAGAATCATAGAATCATAGAGTTGGAAGAGACCACCAGGGCCATCGAGTCCAACCCCCTGCCAAGCAGGAAACACCATCAGAGCACTCCTGACATATGGTTGTCAAGCCTCTGTTTAAAGACCTCCAAAGTAGGAGACTCCACCACACTCCTTGGCAGCAAATTCCACTGTCGAACAGCTCTTACTGTCAGGAAGTTCTTCCTAATGTTTAGGTGGAATCTTCTTTCTTGTAGTTTGGATCCATTGCTCCGTGTCCGCTTCTCTGGAGCAGCAGAAAACAACCTTTCTCCCTCCTCTATGTGACATCCTTTTATATATTTGAACATGGCTATCATATCACCCCTTAACCTCCTCTTCTCCAGGCTAAACATGCCCAGCTCCCTTAGCCGTTCCTCATAAGGCATCGTTTCCAGGCCTTTGACCATTTTGGTTGCCCTCCTCTGGACACGTTCCAGTTTGTCAGTGTCCTTCTTGAATTGTGGTGCCCAGAACTGGACACAGTACTCCAGGTGTGGTCTGACCAGAGCAGAATACAGTGGCACTATTACTTCCCTTGATCTAGATGCTATACTCCTATTGATGCAGCCCAGAATTGCATTGGCTTTTTTAGCTGCCGCGTCACACTGTTGGCTCATGTCAAGTTTGTGGTCAACCAAGACTCCTAGATCCTTTTCACATGTACTGCTCTCAAGCCAGGTGTCCCCCATCTTGTATTTGTGCCTCTCATTTTTTTTGCCCAAGTGCAATACTTTACATTTCTCCCTGTTAAAATTCATTTTGTTTGTTTTTGCCCAGTTCTCTAATCTGTCAAGGTCGTTTTGAAGTGTGATCCTGTCCTCTGGGGTGTTAGCCACCCCTCCCAGTTTGGTGTCATCTGCAAATTTGATCAGGATGCCCTTGAGTCCATCATCCAAGTCGTTGATAAAGATGTTAAATAAGACCGGGCCCAAGACAGAACCCTGTGGCACCCCACTAGTCACTCTTCTCCAGGATGAAGAGGAACCATTGATGAGCACCCTTTGGGTTCGGTCAGTCAGCCAGTTACAAATCCACTGAGTGGTAGCAGAGTCAAGACCGCATTTTACCAGCTTCTTTACAAGAATATCATGGGGCACCTTGTCAAATGCCTTACTGAAATCAAGGTAGGCTATATCCACTGAGTTCCCTTCATCTACCAGGCTTGTAATTCTGTCAAAAAATGAGATCAGGTTAGTCTGACATGACTTATTTTTCAGAAATCCATGCTGACTATTGGTGATCACAGCATTCCTTTCTAGGTGCTCACAGACTGTTTGCTTAATGATCTGCTCCAGAATCTTCCCTGCTATTGATGTCAGACTGACTGGGCGGTAATTATTTGGGTCCTCTCTTTTCCCCTTTTTGAAAATAGGGACAACATTTGCCCTCCTCCAGTCTGCCGGGACTTCGCCTGTTCTCCAGGATTTCTCGAAGATGACTGCCAGTGGTTCTGAGATCACATCTGCCAGTTCTTTTAATACTCTTGGATGCAGTTCATCTGGCCCTGGAGACTTGAATACATCTAAACTAGCCAAATATTCTTGTACTGTCTCCTTAGTTATTCTGGGCTGTGTTTCCTTTGCTGAATCATTTGCTCCAAATTCTTCAGGTCGGGCATTGTTTTCTTTATCGGAGAAGACTGAGGCAAAGAAGGCATTGAGGAGTTCAGCCCTTTCTGTGTCCCCTGTTTGCATTTCACCATCTTCTCCTCTGAGTGACCCCACTGTTTCTTTGTTCTTCCTTTTGCTACGAACATACCCATAAAAGCCTTTTTTGTTGCTTTTAACCTCTCTAGCAAGCCTGAGTTCATTCTGTGCTTTAGCTTTTCTGACTTTGTGTCTACACGTGCTGGCTATTTGTTTGAATTCCTCTTTGGTGGTTTCCCCCCTTTTCCATTTTTTGTACACATCCTTTTTTAATCTTAATTCAGTTAAAAGTTCTTTAGATAGCCACCCTGGCTTCTTTAGGCACCTTCCATGTTTCCGTCTCATTGGTATTGCCTGACGATGTCTGTTAGGATATTTCCGTTCCACCTTAAAAAGGGGACAGGCTGTTGTGATTCACAACCTACGTATTTCCTGCTCACAGGAAGTTTCTGTTTGTCTATTGCTTTCGTTTCTCTCTATGTGCCCGAGACATCAACGCAGGCAGTCATGTTTTCTTTGTTCTGACCAATGCTGAATAAAGTTGTAAATAATGCTCTCCTGCGTGCATCTTTCGCTGTGCAAATTCTGCTGATAGAGCGTGCACCAGCTCTGGAATGTGGCAAGCTATTTCTGGAGCTCGTGTTGCTAATTGAATGATACTGCGTGTCTACGGGAGATCGATGGATCGTCCGGAATCGACGTTGGGTCATGATGGCCTTTGTCTCCCTGGCAGTATCTCAACAACAGGTTATGGTCCCAGATTCACAGCACTTACAGGAGAGTAAGACTGCGACAGACTGCTGTGAGTTATGTGGAAAAATTGCCGAGGCAGAGTGACTTTGATGTCCGGCTGGCTTAATTGACCTGGGAGCCGCGCTTCGTGATTTATGAGCTGCCGAGATAAGAAGTTTTTGAAGGCATAAAGGCTCACGGCTCAAGTAAAAGCCTGGAATGGAGTTTTTCCAAGCCTCTGAAGGCACTGAGTGCCCAAAGTTACAGGCACAATTATGAGACTTGGGCAAGTTGCTGTGAGAGTCTACTTCGTCAGTTTGGAGTGTGGCATACTGTGTGTGAAGCCCCACTAGTTCCTCTGACAGATAGATGGAGGGCCCAAGATTCAAGGGCCATAGACGTAATTGTCTTGTCCGTCTCTCTGGAGGAAATTGCTACGCTAGCTGGCAATACGACAGCACGTCAGATGTGGAATGCTTTGAAAGTAGCTCATCTGCCAGTCATCCCAGCCCAGAGTTTGACTGCATCGGAGGTCCTGGCTGTTTCCCAGAATGCGAGTGAATGCAGGGATGCTGAGGGCACCGGTTGCAAGCTGCAAGGGGAGCTGACTGTGATGTCATCCCAGGCAGCATTCCAGCCTCCAGGGGGAGCCAAGGAGTCGGCAGCTGAGAGCTCTGATTCCCATGAGAGCCAAGGTCATCGTCTTTGCAGAGGCCAGAAGGCCAGAAGTAAACAGAGACAGATGCCTGTTTGATGGCCAGGAGCAGGGGGGCAAGCAGCAAAAGCCCACGCCGGTGGAAAACAAGGTTTTGCTTGCTGTAAAAGCTGCTCCAAAGGCCAAAGCCAGATTTATTGTTGATTCGGGATGCACCCACCATCTGGCAAAAGATAAGCATCTGTTTATCTCCTTCACACCTCAAGACGGAGAGATCCACCAGGCTGATGGAAAGACGTTGTGAATCGCAGGAGAAGGGACTGTGAGACTTGCAAGTCTGCACACTACCATCAAAGATGTACTTTATGTTCCAGGTGCTGCAGACAATTTGCTCAGTGTCCCACAGCTGACTGGGTGTGGCTTTGAGATTTCCTTCAAGAGGAGCATCTGTGTCATCAGGAAAGGCAAATAGGACATTTTGCATGCAAAGTTTATGGATGGCTTATTCTGTATAACTTATGATGACAATGGTGCTGCTGTGTCAAATGTTGATTCTTGTTGTGTTGCACAAACTAACAAAGTTCTTCATGCAGGATGCATTCACAAGGCACACAGAAGGTTTGCTCACATGTCTTGGCAGGCACTGGCCAAGATGCCGGAGTTGGTTCAGGGTTTGAACATCAAGCCCTGTAAGTATCACATGAAATGTGTATCTTGTGCAGAGAACAAGGTGAAGGTTGCTCCAAAAGGCAAGGAGTCTAGCAGGCAGGCTTCCAAACCCTACCAGCTAGTCCACGCAGACCTGGTTGGTCCACTTGCGCCCTCTTTGGGTGGAGCAAGGTACTTCATGGTTCTAATTGATTCTTTTTCCAGGTACATTCATGTGTTTATGCTGCAGCAGAAATCGGAAGCGTTTCCTAGGTTCAAGGCATTCTGTGCTTGGTTGGAGAATGTTCACAGTAAACGTATTGGCTGTCTCTTTACTGATCAGGGCGGGGAATTCACTTCTCAGCAGTTTGAAGCTTTCCTGACTGAGAAGGGAATACAGCATGACTTGTAAATGTTTAGATCGCCATGGATGAATGGACTTGTGGAGCGAGCAAACCAGACATTGCTTCAAGGCCTAAAAACCTTGTTGCATGATGCCAATCTCCCTGGGAAGTATTGGGGGGAGGCTTTATCAACGTTGGTTTATTCCTATAACAGGAGACTGTCATCACCTATTGGTTGTACTCCCTATGAAAAGATGTTTGGTAAGAAACCTTACGTCAAACACATGAGAATCTTTGGTTCTGACATGTGGGTACACACCCCACAGAGCAACAAGCTTGGGAAGCGTGGGGCACATGGTTTGTTCATGGGGTAAGAAAAAGGTGCATACAGGGTATGGATGACTGATTCTAAGTCCATTAAGTTCACAAAGAGTGTTGCGTACAATCCTAAGTGGGGGGGGGAATGTGGGGATTTTCCAGAGTTACCCAGAGGAAGATGAAGGTGATGTGAAAAAAGCAGATAATGTTGAGGTAGAAGAGGAAGCTGAGGATGATGATGATGATCAGAGTTCGGATTCCAGCTCAGTGGGCAGCGCTGCTGCTGATGTCAGCGACAGTGATGACACAGCAGACTACAAGAGCGCAAAGGCCTCAGTCAGGCCATCTGATGCGTCTGACAATGAACTGGAAGAACCACTGTTCACCATTGGTCACTTTTCTCCTAAGAAGGAGGAGGTGAGTGCAGAAGACTTGCGTCTAGTACGCAGATCTGAAAGGGCCACGAAAGGCAAAGCTCCAAAGAGATTTGCTGATGAGTTTGCTAAGATAGCAACTGCTATTCTTAGTAGCTCAGAGAAGGTGTGGGAACCTTCAAGCTTCAAAGAGGTTCAGGAGTTAACCTCTAAAGATGCTGAGCCTTGGCTTAATGCCATGAAGGCTGAAGTTGATTCCTTGAACAGGAACCAAACTTGGGAGCTGGTACCAGTAGTCCCAGGAATGAGACTGGTTGGCAGCAAATGGGTCTTCAAGGCCAAGACAGACCAGAATGGCAAGGTTGTCAGACACAAAGCCAGACTGGTCGCCAGAGGTTTTTCACAGGTACCAGGACAGGATTACCACGAGACCTACTCACCCACCGTCACGTATGAGAGCATTCGGCTAATGCTCAAGATTGCTGCAGAGGAGAAACTGCATGTTTCCCATCACGACATTAATACAGCTTTTTTGTACGGGGTTTTGGGGGAGGAGCTGTTTATGCTTCCACCTGACAGGATGCAGATACAGAAGGGAATGGTCTGTAAACTTCGGAAATCCTTATATGGTCTCAAGCAGAGTGCCAGGTGTTGGAACACAAAACTCACTGAGACATTGCTTTCTCTAGGTTTTCACCAGGGCAAAGCTGATCCATGTGTGTTTGTCAAGGAGGAGGGGCAAAACAAACTGTATTGTTTATGTTTTGTTGATGATCTTCTGATGTTTTGGAAGAATCAGGCTTTGTACCAAAGCACCCTAGCTCAGCTGAAGGAGCACTTTGACATGAAGGATCTTGGTGAGGTATCCAACTATCTTTCTCTGCAGGTGGAGAGGGACCAAGCAGGTAATTTTCTGGTACACCAAACACAGAAAATTGCTGATGTATTAACTAGGTTGAATTTGGTTGATGCAAACCCAGCAGGCACACCGATGGTGACAGGTTACCAGGTAGATAGTACTGCTGAAGCGTTTTCTGACACTACGCTGTACAGATGCATTCTAGGCAAGCTGAATTTCATTGCTAGATGTTCAAGACCTGACATAGCTGTAAGCTGTAACCTGCTTAGCAGACATGCCAACAATCCTACTGTTCAGGATTGGAAAGCTCTGAAACGCATAGCCTGCTATTTGAAAGGGACTTTGCACTACAGGCTGAGGTTCACCAGTCAGAAGACTGGAGGTCTTGAAATCTTTGCAGATGCTAGTTTTGGAAGTGACACCACAGATGGTACAAGCACTTCTGGAGTATGCTACATGTACAACCACTGTCTGTTTGACTGGCTGTGCAAGCAGCAGACAACAGTGAGCCTAAGTTCCTGTGAAGCAGAACTCAATGCTCTGTCATTTTCACTCATGGATTGTGAATGGTTGATGCAACTGTTTAAGGACATCAGAGTTTCTGTGAAATGTCCTATACAAGTGTATCAAGACAATAGATCCTGTTTGGTTTTGGTGAACTCAGAGTTGCAAGCAAAGAACCAAGTACCGTATTTTTCTCACCATAGGACACACCGGACAATAGGACGCACTTTGTTTTAGAGGGGGGAGAACAAGAAAAAAAAATTCTCCCCCTCTCTGCCCAGCGCCCCTTCAGTGAAGCGGCAGGAGGCGCTGCACAGAGAGGGGGAGAACTTTCCCCCTCTTGTTTTCCCGCTCTAAAACAAGGTGCCATTTAAGGTGCGTTCAGGCGGCTACCTTGGAAGCCTGGAGAGGGAGAGGGGTCGGTGTGCACTGACCCCTCTCGCTCTCCAGGCTTCAGGTTCCTTTTGACCTGCTCTTTGGGGCTGGTGCGGGGAAGCCCACCACCAGTCCCAAAGAGCAGGTCAGGGAGCAACGGAAAGGCGCAGGGAGAGGCTCCTGTCATAGCCGCGCGTCACCTCTCCAGCCGGGAGAGGGTCGCAGGGCTATGGCTTCTTTAGCCCTGCGAGTGCTCTCCCGGCTGCAGAGTTGACGCGCGGCTATAGAGGCTCCTGCCATAGCTGCGCGTCACCTCTCCAGCCGGGAGAGGGTCACGGGGGGCTGCTTTAGTCCCGCGCGTGCTCTCCCGGCTGGAGAGGTGACGCGTGGCTATAGAGGCTCCTGCCATAGCCGCGTGTCACCTCTCCAGCCGGGAGCGGGTCGCGGGGTGCTTCTTTAGCCCCGCCCGCGCGTGCTCTCCCGGCTGGAGAGGTGACACGGGGCTGTAGAGGTTCCTGCCATAGCCGCGCATCACCTCTCCAGCCGGGAGAGGGTCGCGGGGCTATGGCGTCTTCGCTCCATAGGACGCACACACATTTCCCCTTCATTTTTGAAGGGGAAAAAGTGCGTCCTATAGAGCAAAAAATATGGTACTTGCAGATTAAGCTACATCGTGCAAGAGAGTGTATTCAGAAAGGACTCCTTTAGGTGTCCTACATGCCAGGAAATGAAATTCCTGCTGATCTGTTGTCTAAGGTTGTTAACAGAGAACAACCTAAGGTTTATGTACAGAGGTTGCAGTTGGGTTGAACCACAGGTACTACAGGTTACACGGAAAGGGGGAGGGTGTTAGGATATTTCCGTTCCACCTTAAGAAGGGGACAGGCTGTTGTGAGTCACAGCCTATGTATTTCCTGCTCACAGGAAGTTTCTGTTTGTCTATTGCTTTCGTTTCTCTCTATGTGCCCGAGACATCAACACAGGCAGTCATGTTTTCTTTGTTCTGACCAACACTGAATAAAGTTGTAAATAATGCTCTCCTGCGTGCATCTTTCGCTGTGCAAATTCTGCTGATAGAGCGTGCACCAGCTCTGGAATGTGGCAAGCTATTTCTGGAACTCGTGTCACTAATTGAATGATACTGCATGTCTACAGGAGATCGATGGATCGTCCGGAATCGACGTGGGGTCATCATGGCCTTTTTCTCCCTGGCAGTATCCCAACAATGTCTAGGTCTTATCTTACGTCCTGACGCATAGACCTAGTCCGGGAACAGTGCCAGAGTGTGTTCTTGGAGTTGGTGACCTCTTGCTCCAAGATAAGAGTAGGAACAGGAATACCCTTTTATGGTCAGAAGTACAGGAACGAATATCCTTTTATGGTTAAGAATACCGGAGCAGGAACACATGTGATGTCAACCTGCGTGTATAGGCTGATGTGGTTGGATTCCTGGGGAAGGAGGGAGAGGGTGCCTGGAGGATATATATACTGCATGAAATTTCTCATTTCTTTGGACTTGCTGTGGACTCACCACACAAGTGCCTTCTGCTATCTGGAGAGCAGAATAAACTCTTTCTTTGAACCAACCTTGGTGTCACTTGACTTCCTTCCTCCTGTCCGGGAGCAACGCAGAGCCCACCAATCAGTAAAGTCTAATAAGGCTACACCATTGCCTCCTTTGGCGCTCTGCGCATTGGCGAAGTGGTTTGTGAGGGCCAACAAGATTCCGCTGCTTGGGGAAGTTTGAGAGACCTGACCTTGTCCAGATCCAATTTAGTCCTGCATGTCCGATGTTCCAAAACTGATCAGCAGGGAAAGGGGGCCCTTATTCGGCTCCGAGCAACTAGTCACAATGGGCCATGCCCAGTAAAGAGTACTAGACATTTCATGTACGTGAGACCAACCGTCTCAGGCCCATTCCTCATACATTTGGATGGCTCCTACCTTGCACGGCATCAGTTCATGCGCGCTATGCGAAGGGCGATTGCTGCCTGTGGTTTACCCCCAGCTGAATTCGCGGCCAACTCCTTTCGGATTGGGGCCACCAGCACAGCAATGCATTTGGGACTCTCAGCTGAATGGATGAAGGACTTGGGGCGGTGGAAGTCACTGGGGTCCTCTAGCTTGGAGGCAAGAGGGAACTCTGTGGGCCGTCCAGCCCACCCTGAGCTCAGGTAGTACCAGAAGCCGATGCATTGGGTGCCCCCAAGCAGCGGGTATATCCCCATCCACAGTGCCGCTGCTTGACCTGACACCAGAGAGCCAGTGCTGGTGTCGGCAACCATGTAGTGCCATGGGGAAGGGAAGAGATGTGTTCCAGTTAGATCTTCTTCTGGATTGGAAACCCTGGGGGTCATCCAGTCCAACCTGCCGCAAGGCACCACTCACCCTCCGGTGTGCCCAGGGTGTGGTCGTCAAGCAGACCTTGTTCCAAGGTGCCACCCCGCCACGCCCACCTGGTGGGGCCAGCTCCTAGGAAAGGACAAGGGCTGGTGGGATCTGGAGCCGTTCCTTGACTCCCAGCACCCACCTGCAGGGTAGATGACCCTGGGTGTGCCATCCAGCTCTACAATGCTATCATTCTGTGACGTTGTAAAGCAGGACATGCTCAAAGCAGAGGGTGCTGGATTTTAGTGCTGCACAGGCTGCTGCCCCTGGGTGGGCTCAGACCCAGCAGGGAATTTGGTTTCCGTGTAACATGGCCACCCCATTTCTGGCACGACAAGATACACGAGGAGAAAACACTTTCCTGTCTCCTGTGGCGGCCAGTTCGTCCCTCTCGCTCTCCAGGCTTCAGCGAAAGCCTGCATTCGCCCCAGAGGACGCACACGCATTTCCCCTTCATTTTTGAAAGGGAAAAAGTGCGTCCTATAGGGCCAAAAATACGGTAGTTTTCACTTAGTCTTGGGTTTCTGGTGAATGTGCTTCATTTGCGGCTGGCTTCATTTCTTTTCCATTGGTTTGGCTTGTTTTTTGGACTTTTGCTTTATTGCTTCCTTTGAGAAGTTTTCTTGTTTTTGCATTCTGGTGGTAATACTTTTGAATGCTTTGGGGGTTTCTGGTGAATCTGCTTTGCTTGGGGTTGGTTGGCTTCTTTGTCAGTTTCCATTGATGTTGCTTTTACATGTTTCTTCTGCTTCTTTTCAATAGGTTCTTGTGTTTTTAGTGGTTGACTTCATTGTTGGAATGGTCATTAGACATTTCTGGTGGTTTTGCTTCATTTCTGGTGGTTTTCCTTTCTTGGGGGGATTATCAGATCTCATAAAAATTAATATACTCAAAGGTGCAAACCCCCAAAAACCTAGAAATGAAGCAATCTGTTATGTACTAACCTTGGATCCTAGAAAAATAGGCAAGTAGGATCCTAGAATGCTAAGGCTATTCCCAAAGTGGTTGTCAATTGTACTGGTTGCTAATATATTAATACAGAATATCTTGCTTGGTTGACAAGGGCTACCTGACCCCATTGACCGCAATTCCTGCTGTGTTTCGTTGCTTATCCAGGCCGCCTCTGCCTGGAAATTCATTTAGCAGGTTAGACTGATAGTGATATAGCCCCAGTTACATAAATAATTATAAATAAGTAATCACATATATATATACATAAATAAATAAATAAATAAATAGAAAAACAAGTATAAATAAATAAATAATAAATAAATAAATAATAATAATAATAATAATAATAATAATAAAATAAATAAAATTAAATTAAAAAACAAGCAAACATATAAATAAACAAATAGGTAAACAATAAATAAATAAAATAGACACTCGATTTGCTTACTAACTTGACTTGACTTGCGCCCACCCCCCCGAGGCACTGCTTTCAGCTTGGTCATGGAGGGCAGCAGCAACCCCCAACAATCTCAGCGTGGCAATGCCCTAATGCCAACAGGCCCTTGTAACCCTCAGGCCTTGGCCCAGCTTTTTTCCGCGCTGCAATCATTCTACGCGCAGTGCAGGGCACCTATCACTCCCTCTCCGAACATTGTCGAGGTGTCACAAGATTGCATACCAGACACCCCCCCGCCCAGTCAGCAGGGTCAGGATGGTCCCTCCACTAGTGCAGCTAATGTGGTTGAGCAGGCCCCCAGCAGGCCACGGACGCGCCTACAAGCTGCTAGAACTCAAAAATCTAAGTCAGGTCCACTGAAAAGCAAGGCACCAGCTAAAAAACCTAGGGCGAGCGGACAAAAGGCCAGGCCGGCGGTGGCCTCTACATCAGCCCCGCGCCAGGAGGTGATTGATGTTCCCAGTGTTTTCCAGGATAACCCTAGGCAACCAAGCACATCGGAGGAGTCATCTTCTGAGGAGGAGCTGCCCCCTCAGCAGGTGGCTGCTGCCAGCGACCCGGCCCCCCGTGACGACGCTCCACGGGGCGGAAAACGGAAGGCGAAGAAGAAACACCGGTCGAAGAAAAGCAAGAAGAGGGACACTTCGGACTCCGAGGAGGAAACAGGTACCTCTTCATCAGATGGGGATAGTGACGCCCCAATGGAGGCATATTGGGGGGAGTGTGGGAGCTGAAACTTAACGAGTTAAGCTTTTCCCATGATGCTACACCATTCTGACGTCATTTTTAGAAGCTCGGGCGGAGCTTGGGCAAAAGTTTGCCAGTCCCACTTTGAACTTTGTGGGGAAAAGACGTGGTCTTGGTATGGCTGCTAATAGCCCTGGAAATACCTGAGAAATGTTGGAAATAAATGCTGTATAGAGACAAACGGGACTCTGTGTGTTTGTCTGGGAGCTGAATCCAGCAGGTGACAGTTTACAACGCTGTGCGAAGCTCTGCTCAACCGTGACGAAGAAGAGCTGGAGTGGAAGCGTGCCGGGCAGCAATAAACCGCTAATCGAGGTTTGTAAATCAATTAGCGGGGGTCACGGCTAATAAAAAAGCACAGGTTATGGGTCATCACCGCTTGTAAAACTGTCGGGAGCTTTGATCTGCGGCGTCGAGCAGGGGGCCGGCAGGAGGCGGAAGGACTTTTTGCCTGGTGTTGAAAGGCAAGGAGAGCTGCGAAGCGAACAAGCAGGCTGCAAGACACAGAGAAGTGCCTGTGTTGCTGGGAACTGCCAAGAGCTGAGAGCAGCTGAGGTGTCGTTTCTCCACGGAGCTGAGGAGCCGGAGGAGCTGGTGCGTTTGTAAGTACAGCTTGGGGCCCCTTGGGAGAACGGAAAGAGATGGCGGACGGCCATGAATCATTCTCCGTACCCTTCGAAAAATTAAACGGCCAAAATTGGGGAGAATGGAGCAGAAAGCTGAAGGCCTGGCTGGTAGCCAAGGGTCTGTGGGACGCGGTCTTAAGGCCTCCACTGCCTCAGCCAGCCGCCGGAGCTGCAGCAGCAGTAATTGCAGATGCGCATGCTTCGCAGAGGAAAAATCAGAAAGCCCTGGGAGCTATAGTGCTCAGTTTGGAGGGTTCACAGTTGCCCCATGTGGAGGGTTTGGAAACTGCGCATGAAGCTTATGCTGCTCTTGAAAGAGTGCACCACAGGACCACGGCTGGTGCTAAAATCCATACCACCAGGCGGTTGTTTGAAATGAAGTTACGTCCAGGTGGGGACATAAGACAACATGTTACAGAGATGCTCTCTGTGTTTAATGAACTGCGGCTGTTGCAGGTGAACTTTACTGATGAATTGAAGGTTTATATTTTGCTAAGCTCTCTGGACAAAAGTTATGACAATTTATGTCTAACTTTGGAATCTATGAGTCCGCAGGATCTGACTTTGGCCTACGTCACAGGACGCTTGGCTGACGAACAGGAGAGACGGCTCAGGGAGAGCAAGTCTGGCGCAGCAAGCTCCACCGGGAAAAAGGGGGGGGCGAAGCAAGATGAGAGCTTTGTTCAGGCTTTTGCAGCTCGTCGGTGTTACGTGTGTGGATCTCACAGTCATTTGAAAAGAGACTGCCCACAGAAAGCGAGAGCAGCTGGGCAGGAAGCCTTCAAGGACACCTATCATGGAAATCAGTTGGGTTTCCATGGGAACCAGTCTGGGAGAGGAGGCCAGCCTGGGAACGCAAGAGGAGGACGTGGAAAACAACACGAGACGTATCAGATAGCAGCGAGCATGGCTTTGTTCGAAGACGGCTGTGTGGAAAATTCCAAGTTTCGTTTTGTTATTGACTCTGCAGCTAATCGCAATTTGATTCCAGAGACACCTGCTGTCGAGAGGTGGAACTGCACGGCAATACCTGCCGGGAAATCTGTACTGTTTGCAAATGGACAGAAAGGAAATCTGACTAACGTTGTAAATCTGCATTTTCGTATTTTGCAGGAAACGCTGGAGTGTTGTACCGTTCCTGGGATGCACCACTGTCTGTTATCTGTGCCTTATTTACTGAAAAAGGGATTTACGTTTTCTTTTCAGGATGATGTGTGCACAATCTCCAAAGGAGGGAGGATGCTTGCCAAGGTTAAAAAAGGGGCAGAATGATCTTTTCATTCTTAAAACGTCTCTGGAGGGTGAGGGGAAGGTTGAGAAAGCACAAGCCCTGTGTACTGAGATTCCCGCTCATGTGCAATGTGCACATATTTGGCATGCTAGGACGGCTCATAGTTCAGTAGAAGAACTACAGGTGCTGCCGGAAGTTTCTAAAGGGTGTAAGATTTCAGAATGTGAACATGATGTAAGTTGTGAAACTTGCAAGCTGGCAAAGATAAAAGGATGCAGTTATCCAAAGATTGAGAGGATAACCACTAGGCCTTTTGAACAAATTCACATAGATTTGTGGGGTCCTGTAAAGGAACCAAGTCTGGGAGGGTCAAGATATCTGCTCTCAATGCAGGATAATTTTACCCAGAATTCCTGGACACATGGTCTTAAATCCAAGGATGATGCAGCACAGCTGATCAAACGTTGGATTGAGGAGGTGGAACAAAAGTTTTCCACCAAAGTGCAAGCTGTCACAAGTGACAGGGGAGCTGAGTTTACAGGTTCTGCTTTGCAGAAGTACTTTCGCAAGAAAGGAATACGTCACACAGTGACTGCACCCAATCAGGGGGGGAAGGCAGAGCAGATGAGTCAGGCTCTGGTTAAAACTGCTCAGGTGTTGCTGAAAGATTCTGGGTTACCTCCAAGGTTTTGGCTGGAGGCAATCAAGTATGTGAGCTTCACCTGGAACCGCACCTACAATTCCATGGTAGGGGACACACCGTTTGGGCTGTTGCATGGCAGGAAACCCCAGATTCATTTTTTGCGCAGGTTTGGATCACTTGCATCTGTGTCAGTACCTGCTGCGTTGCAGAGGCCAGATGGATCCAAGTTCCGAAAAATGATCTTCTGTGGGTATGAGCCAACAGCGAATGCGTGGAGATTTGCATTTCCATCAGGTGATCAGAGTAAGTTACTGATCAGCAAGCACGCTGAGTTCTATGAGCAGGATGAAAAGTCAAAACCTGCTGTCAAGCGTGATGTTCTCTCAGAGTGTCTTTCTGATTCAGAACAAGAAGATTCTGAGGGGGAGGAAGAAGAAACTGAGTCTGATGATGACGATCAGGTAACTGACCAACGTCAGGAACAGGAGGAGGTATCTGTAGTTTCTCCACAGGTTAAGAGAACACCCAAAAGCGAGCCCAGTTCTCCGGTGAGTGTAATGGAGAAGGTCCGAAAACGTTTTAAGTCAGAGGGGGAATCCCGTGAGGGTGAGGACACAGGTCCTGGTGGCAGTGAGTCAGAGGTAACATCTGAGTTTGTGCCCAGAAGATCTAGTCGCTCAACGAAGGGAATTCCGCCGGACAGGTACCAGGCGACAAGCGCATGGGCCTGGTTCGCACAGTGTGATTCTGGGAGTGTTGAAGGGGTTCAACGGGTGCCTGGGAAAGATGCTGGGAAAAAGCACAAGGCAAAGGGGAAGGTGTTGAACTCAAAAGGGTCTTGTCAGAAGGTGCAGCAAGGGGGGGTGTGGGAGCTGAAACTTAACGAGTTAAGCTTTTCCCATGATGCTACACCATTCTGACGTCATTTTTAGAAGCTCGGGCGGAGCTTGGGCAAAAGTTTGCCAGTCCCACTTTGAACTTTGTGGGGAAAAGACGTGGTCTTGGTATGGCTGCTAATAGCCCTGGAAATACCTGAGAAATGTTGGAAATAAATGCTGTATAGAGACAAACGGGACTCTGTGTGTTTGTCTGGGAGCTGAATCCAGCAGGTGACAGTTTACAACGCTGTGCGAAGCTCTGCTCAACCGTGACGAAGAAGAGCTGGAGTGGAAGCGTGCCGGGCAGCAATAAACCGCTAATCGAGGTTTGTAAATCAATTAGCGGGGGTCACGGCTAATAAAAAAGCACAGGGAGGGGGAGGACACTGGAGCACCCCAGTGGGTGCATGAGCGGAGGGCAAACTCACACAGGAAGACATTTAACGGCACGCTTGATTGGAAGGATGGGGCTCTGGTTCCAGACGTTAAAGTCTCAACCAACGCTGCCACTGACTTTATTCTGGGGAACCACCTCTCTAAGAGGAAGAGGAATAAGATATTGAATGGCAATTATGTAGATATGTTTTCCTTGCTGCCCCCAGCTCAGGTCAAGGGAAAAGGGGAAAAAATTAAGTACTATGGGAAAAGGAGGTACAGGGTACCCCGGGTAGAGCGAACGTTCGAGAATTGGCTTAATGGCTATCAAGTGTTTATGGCTGTGGTGTCAAGTTGCTATCCCAAGAGGGGCGCGCACCTCGTGTCCTACCTGGCACACGTCAGGAGGGCACGGGAGATGGCAGGAGATGAAGCTGCTTTGGCGTATGATGAAGACTTTCGGAGGAATGCCTCGCTGCTGTCTTCAACGCGCTGGGACCAAAAGGACAACAATTGCTGGTTTGAACATGTGGGGCCCAATATTGAGAAGAAAGCCGCTCAACAGCCAAAATCTGGTAAGGTGGAGACCCAACGCCGTAGGCAGTGCTGGGACTTCAACAAGGGTACCTGTCAGCGCGTTACTTGAAAGTACTTGCACGAATGCGATAGGTGCCTAGGCAGCCACCCAGCAGTCAACTGCTTCAAAGGGAGGCAGCAGCCCTTTCGGGGAGGCAGGGGTCACCTCTCCCGGGGAAACAGGGGTGGCCCCGCCGGACCTGCAGCCCCCTCCCAAGGGCCAACTGGGGCTCGTTACTAACATCTCCCTAGGCCTTGCGTGCTCTCCGATAAAATTGGAGCCCTTGAGAGCATTGTTAAAGTTCTATCCAAATAGACGTGCAGCCCACCTACTGGATGAAGGGTTTTCTGAAGGTTTTAGAATTCCGGTTGCCTTCACACCCAATTCCAGTTGCCCCCCTAACCAGAAATCAGTATTAGAAAGGCCCGACATCGCGTTTAAAAAGATACAGAAGGAGATTACAGCCGGCAGGGTGGCCGGTCCATTCGCAACTCCGCCTATCGAAGGGCTTCATATCTCCCCCCTTGGTATTGTCCCAAAGAAGGCCCCCGGTGAATTTAGAATGATACACAACCTGTCCTATCCCAAAGGATCCTCGGTTAATGACGCCATTCCCCAAGAGATGTGCACGGTGAAGTATTCGTCTTTCGATCAAGCTGTGCGGTTGGTGCGGAGCTTTGGCAGGGGCGCCTTTTTGGCAAAATGCGACATCGAGTCAGCATTTCGCCTACTCCCGGTTCATCCGGAAGACTACCGCTGGTTGGGTTTCAAATTCCAGGGAGCTTACTTCATTGACAAAGCTATGCCCATGGGTTGTTCTGTTGCCTGTGCTGCGTTCGAGACCTTCAGCACATTCTTGGAATGGGCCCTAAAGTTTAGAACTGGCTCTCTGGGGGTGGGTCATTATCTCGATGATTTTATTTTGGTGGCAAGTGACGCTGGGGAGTGCAGGTCCCTCCTCCTGGCCTTCGAGTCCTTAGCTAGGGAACTGGGTGTCCCTCTGGCAAGCGAGAAGACCGAGGGCCCGGTCACTACCATGACCTACCTGGGCATTGAACTTGACACCGTTGCCCAAACCTCGCGATTACCGGCTAAAAAATTGGTTGCCTTAAGAGAGCTTATCGGCCAAATACTGCCCCTAAAGAAGGTCACCTTGAGGCAAATTCAATCCCTCCTGGGGCACCTCAACTTCGCCTGCCGTGTAATTTCCCCCGGTCGTCCGTTCTGTGGCCGCCTAGCAAAGCTGTCCACGGGCTTACGGTCACCCCATCATAGGGTACGCTTATCCAAGGCAGTAAAGGCGGACCTCCTTGTTTGGTTGCAATTCCTGGATGGTTTCAACGGCATATCGCTTTGGCAGGATAGTTTGGTGCTGCAGTCTGATTTCCAAGTACATTCGGATGCGGCCGGGTCCTTAGGTTTTGGGGTCTACTTCAGGGGCCAGTGGTGTGCCCAGCACTGGCCTCCCTCCTGGCAAGGTAAACCAATACTACGTGACTTGACATTCTTAGAATTCTTTCCCATCGTGGTTGCAATTCACTTATGGGAAGACCAGTTCAAGAACCATAGGGTCTGTTTCTGGACGGACAATCTAGCGGTCGTGTCAGTTTTGAATAAACAATTGTCACGCTCACCCAGAGTAGCGTCCCTTTTACGGTACTTTGTCCTCTCCTGCCTGCGGTTGAACCTTCACGCTTCAGCCCAGTTCGTCCCTGGTATTGATAATAACATCGCGGATGCTCTATCTCGTTTCCAGATGGAACGCTTTCGCTCATTGGCGCTGGATGCGTAGCAGCAGCCTCAACCATTCCCGGAGCACCTCTGGAATATTGGCAACAAGAAGCAATAAAGGAGTATTGTCTGCGCTAGCGCCTTCTACCCTGAGATCGTATAATAAGGCGTGGCTAGACTTCACATCCTTCCGCATCAAAAAGGGACGGTCCAAGCCAGGCAGGCCACCGTCCAAGTCTGAAGTCATAGAGTACTTGGTCCACCTTAGAGATCTTGGCCGGGCCCCCAAAACCCTCAATATTCATTCAGCAGCTATATCCTTCTTTTCTAAAACTTTATTTTCTGTGGATCCCTGTTCGCATTTCGTTGTGTGTAAGATGCTTGAGGGCTGGCGCAGGTCCAGGCCTCACGGCCGGGACAGGAGAAGGCCAATAACTTTAGATATACTCACCCAAATCCGTAGGAAGCTGAGGGCCCTGTGTTGGTCAAGATATGAAGCCAGATTATTTTCAGCAGCGTTTTCTTTCGCATTTTTTGGCGCCCTACGCATAGGCAAAGTGGTTTGTGAGGACCGCGCAGCGTCCAGGGGGCTACTACTTGAGGACGTAACTGTGGGCAGTGCGCATGTAATGTTAAGAATCCGTAGTTCAAAGACTGATCAGCTTGGCAAGGGAGCCTTGGTTCGCCTCCAGGCGACTCAAAAGGCGGGCCCTTGCCCTGTAAAGGATGCTAGAAAATACCTGTGTGTAAGACCAGAATCTAGTGGCCCCTTTTTCTTGCATTCCGACGGTTCCTCCCTCTCAAAGCAGCAGTTCACGAGGGTCATGCGCAAAGCAATTGCCGCCATCGGGCTTCCCCAAGAGGAGTACGCCGCGCACTCCTTTTGCATTGGGGCGGTGACCACCGCCACCCATATGGGCTTACCGGCTGAAAGAATTATGGACATGGGGCGCTGGAAATCCAACGCATTCCAGGGTTATATACGGTAGACCTTCTAAATTCCCCTCAGCTTTCCCCCCGGGCACTCCTCCTGATCCGGTTCTCCGATTCTCTCTTTTCAGGTACTGGTGTGGTTCGACTGTGGATCCTCGGCCACAGCATCGTTTATTGGGCAAAGCGGCGCGCTGAACGAAGGGGCTGGGTTAAAGAGCTTCAGCTACCCAGCAGGGTCAAATTATCTTGGATCACTAGGCGGGGTATGCGCTGGGAAGAGTTTTTCCCAGTGGTATCCAAAAGAATCGCTGCCGAGGGCCCTCCCGATGCCTTGGTCATCCAGCTGGGCGAGAACGACTTGGCATATAGGAAAGGGGTAAACTTGATGTGGAACATTATTAATGACTTGGAACTGTTGAGGGCATCCCATGAAAGCATTACAATCATTTGGTCATCTTTGCTGGAAAGGCGATGCTGGCGGGACACAGAGAAGCCTGTGGCGGTGAATAAGGCTAGAAGGATTGTGGAGCGCACGGTGGCGCGCAGAGTGGTTGCACTGGGAGGTCGGGTCATTCAGCACCCAGGTATACGGTTTGACAAGGAAATGCTTTATCGCTGGGATGGCGTGCATCTATCTGATGCGGGAAATGATATTTGGTTGGCGGATATTTTTCAAGGTGTGAGGGATTGGTTACAGGTCTAAGGGTATTGGCGGCGAGCCGGCTTGCGGCTCGGTGGCGGTAGGCATTGGCCGGGGTATTGTCATGCAGATGAGGTTGGGGGGGAGGAACGCCATCACCTCCCCCAATGCTTGAAGGGTAGTTCGTTAAAGGACTCCGAGGGGCGACGCCTCGTCCGAAACCTACGGAGGCTAGGGCCTAAAGCGCGCCCCCGAGCGGTAACCCCTCGGGGAGCGCCTAGGGATACGCATCTCGGGTGGCTCCCCCTGTTGGTGTTTAACCCTTCCCGGTTAGACCGGATAGTCGGTTAGGGGCCAATGCCTAAAGCCAATACCCTTCTTTCCTGTAATCAATAAAGTTGTGGCCATTTTCGCCCATTAACCTAAAACGCTGTGTCCGTTGTCTTTATTTATTCCACCTGTGGGGGGGGAGGGAATAGCCACGCAATGCCCCTTCCGATCGTCAGGAGGAGGGGGGGTTGCGGGATCGCGACACCACCCACACTCGCCCTCGCGAGGCTGGTGCCAGCCTCGCGGGAGGCCGCCGGGATTCCCCCAACTAACATCCCCTTGGCGCCAGCCAATCGGCTGGCGGCAGGGGCGGGCCTTAGAAAGGCCACTTAAGGTCGGGGCAGCCCTCGGCTCGCCCCTTTTCGCCCGGGAGACGACGCGGTTTCCCACCCACCCGCCCTTTAGGTTTGCCACCGATCTTGCTATGGGCTTCGGCTGGTCGCCGCAAGGGGCCTGGTAGGAGTTTTTCCATTTGGCTAATTGGCTGGTTTTGTGAGCCACTTGGTTTTTTCGCCTACCTCGTAGCAAATCGTCACAACTCCCTTGGTTTTGGCGGTAGGCATTGGCCGGGGTATTGTCATGCAGATGAGGTTGGGGGGGAGGAACGCCATCACCTCCCCCAATGCTTGAAGGGTAGTTCGTTAAAGGACTCCGAGGGGCGACGCCTCGTCCGAAACCTACGGAGGCTAGGGCCTAAAGCGCGCCCCCGAGCGGTAACCCCTCGGGGAGCGCCTAGGGATACGCATCTCGGGTGGCTCCCCCTGTTGGTGTTTAACCCTTCCCGGTTAGACCGGATAGTCGGTTAGGGGCCAATGCCTAAAGCCAATACCCTTCTTTCCTGTAATCAATAAAGTTGTGGCCAATTTCGCCCATTAAACCTAAATCGCTGTGTCCGTTGTCTTTATTTATTCCACCTGTGGGGGGGGAGGGAATAGCCACGCAACACTTTGAATTGTGCTCGGAAACGTACTGGGAACCAATGTAGGTCCTTCAGGACCGGCGTTATGTGGTCCCGGCAGCCACTCCCAGTCACCAGTCTAGCTGCCGCATTCTGGATTAGTTGTAGTTTCCGGGTCACCTTCAAAGGTAGCCCCACATAGAGCACATTGCAGTAGTCCAAGCAGGAGATAACCAGAGCATGCAGCACTCTGGTGAGACAGTCTACATCTTTGTCACTAGACAGCCCACGTTTTTTACAGTGGTACCTCGGGTTAAGAACTTAATTTGTTCTGGAGGTCTGTTCTTACCCTGAAACTGTTCTTAACCTGAGGTACCACGTTAGCTAATGGGGTCTCCTGCCGCCGCGCGATTTCTGTTCTCATCCTGTTGCTTAGAGAGGGCTAAGAAGCAATCAAGATTGCTTGTGGCAATTCACATTCACCGCTAATGTGGACTTTTGCCACTTTAATATGTGGAAACATTGAGCCTGTGCAGGTGGTGAATGTCCCCATATATGTGAAGAGGACAGTATTGAGGACAAACTTTGTTTTGGGACAACTTTCTAAGATCCTGTGTGATAGATAGTCTCTCGGAAAAGATTAAAGATAAGCAAAAACAGGAGTTGATTGGTAACTGAACTGGACAACAGGGTCGAAGCAACTGCTTATAGACATTTCTGAAGGCCTGGGCCACTCCCACTCCCCACGTGATTGGCTGTCTAAACTTCCAAGCTGTGAATCAGGACTCAGAGTTTAAGGGCCAATGGCCGAGCCCAAATCCAGAAATGTTCTGTGATTGGATATCATGTATCGAATCAGAACACAGGAGCTCAGAATCCTTAGTCCAGACTCGAGACCACTGAATACATAACAGGCCCCATGGCATTTTCAGGAGACTGGCTGACTATTGATGTGTAACCACAAAACTCAAGAACTGTCCCGCCTGCTAGAATTGAGCTGAGGGATCCCCTTGTACCCTTGGAGATCTTTCGAAAAGCAAAGACACGTAGGATTTTGCCTTGATAAGAAAAGAAACAAGAATCAGTGATGGGGGAAATTTTGTTCTGGGGCTCAGCCCCTGCACTTCCTCCTACTGCTAGCACTCAGTCGTGTGCTAAGTACAAAGATCATGCCCCTTTTGGACTTCCATTTTTTTTAAAAAAAATATTTTTATTGGGTTTTCACATTTTATATAAACACAAACAACACACCAAAACAAACATAAAAAACAACAAACATGGATAGTTCCCGAAAATCTTATTTTCTAACCCTAGTCCTTGACTTCCCCCCACCCCCTCCCCTGCATCCCTATTCCCAAACTTATGTCAGCAAGTTGGCATTTCTTCCATCTTAATGTTAGTCCTTTTATAAAAAACAAAAATAAATTTTCCCTAAGTTGGACCCCAATTCTCTTCCCTCGATTTCTCATTTTTTCTTACATAATTTTCTTAATACTAAACCCCCTGGTCTTGAGTGTTGTTTAAATTTGATACTTCCCTCCCTCCCCTCCCCGCTTTGCGTCCTTTCCCAAGACATGTCCAAATTAACAGTTTTTAGCCTGGATTCCGGATATCCGAGGCTCTCAATTCTCTTTTAGTCCCTCTCCGCCGGTTTTGTTGGTAGTCCTTTTTGTCTATCATCGAGTCTCGAAAGATTTCCTTAACAATCAATCCAATCAGTCCATAGTCTCTTCCCATATTTAAAGGCAACTGCTGAGGAATTTCCACAAGGCCTAAGTCTTGCTGATAGTCAAAATCAAAGTCTATGTGGAGGCCCCAATTGTACTTCTTTATTTCGAGCTCCTGAATTCCATAAAGTCCCAGGGCCTCCACTTTCATCTTCTGTATCTTTCGTAGGCTTAAAGTGGATTTAATCCAATAGTCTCCTTGCTTGTGTTCTCCAGATGCCGGCTTCTGGTTAGTACTTTCCCAGATAACTTGTTCTCTTTCTTGTTTTGTCTTCTCCTCTTCTTTGTTTATTGTTTCAAATTCAGCTGTGGGTTCTTTCTCACTCAGGCCCTCATTACTTTCAGCAGAACTACTTGTTTCCAAATCCAAGGTCATCAATTGTTTACTCATAGCTGTAGTCTGCTCCTGTAGGGTTCCCACCAGTGAGAACATTCTTTCGATTTCTCTCAGTATCTTTCCACCCACAGCCATTGTAATTCCACAGAATTCCCCCTAGAGGGAATCTGGTTACTGAGTAACCTTTTCTCCAACAATCCTCTGTCCTATTATTGTTTCTTTGTTTCTCAAAATTTTAGTTCAATTGTAACTCCTTTTAATCCGGAGAGGTCTTAAACAGCAATTTTTTTCACTATTAATAGTCCATTTGACAGCTTTTGACAGCTGTCAAATTCTGCTCCTCTATACAGGCTCCAAATCAGGTCGCTCCCGGGCCCGGGAGGGAGGGTTGTTTACCACAAAACAAAGACTCTTCCAACACTCCACTCTCCTGCTCAAATTTACCTTTCTAAATCTTGGAAGTTACTGACTTTTTAAGACTCACCCTTTACAGGGTAGGCACTCCAGCTTAGTTCTTATTTCTTTGCTCTGGATCGTCTGCAAGGGGGGGTGTGGGGACTTCCTTTTAGCACACCCCCCGGTCGTCTCAAATTCAAAAGGTAAAAGTTTTAAAGTTCAGTTCCAAATTACTCACGGGTTCTTTTTTCAGTCCGAATTTCAAGGAAGGAAGTCAGCGCTCTCCGGTTATGGCTCGCGGCTTCGCTCAGCGGCGGTAGCGGTCGACTCTCAGTGCCACGCCGTCCCCTGTATCCCCTCCGTAGCCTTTAAAAAGGCTCATTGCGAATCAGGGGGGGCGCTTAAGGCACCCGCCGAGTCTTCAGTCCGCAGGCTTCCGCGCCTGCGGTTTTTAAGGGTCCCCGTGTCGCCGGCACGGCAAAGACCCATCCACCGCTGAGCCGATTCCCTCCGGAGCTCGGAGGGAATCCGCCATTTCCCGATCGCGCCAACCCGGAAGTCCTCCCCTTTTGGACTTCCAAAGGATGGGGAAACCCTGCATTTAAAGACACAGGACAACAATGGGATGGGGCGGATTTCATGCGGACGCCAATATATTACAGTCAAACCTCAGCTCCCGAACGCCTGCGTTTTGGAACGTTTCGGCTCCCGAACGTTGAAAACCCGGCACATTTCAAAACGATTGTGAGGCAAAGTAAGAGTCCATCAGTTCCTGAGGTGAAATTTTGGGGTGGGGAACGTCTGACCTCTGAGCACATCTTGCCCCCTCCCCAAGTCTTCCCCATTTGGTCCATGAGGCCATTCTCACATGCAGGTAAGGGGTGAGGCTTGACTGATAGGACATGGCTTTCCAAAGCTGCTTTCTTTGCACAGCCCTCAAAGCATGGGACTAGTTGTCAGGATCCTCTGAAGAAATGCAGAAACCAGGGACCCATTGCTAAGCAGGATGGCTCCCCCTTCATATCAGCGCAGAACATCCCATTCAGTTGGGCTGAGCCATGGCACTCCTGGCAGAGAGCTCTTTGGTGAGCCAATACTCAGTACTAAGTAGAATTGCCCATCCCTTCAGATCCTTCTGAGCACTAAAAAAGGAGGGAGAGGTTTCTTCCCTTCCCTGTGAAGCCCAAGCTTGCTGAGCTCTCCAAGAGAGAGGTGGGGGCTCCCAAAGGCTTCCCCTCCTTCCTTTAAGCCTGATCTCACTGCAGTCCTAAAAGGGGGAGACTCTCCAAGACTGTAGTGATATTAGGCTCTTTCCCTCCTCCCTTTTAGGCCTGATGCCTCTTTGTTGGTAGTGAAAGGGGTTTTGACCCAAGATACAGATCCCAATAAGGATCTGGCACACGGAGTCCAAAAGTTTCCCACCTATTCAGCCTAGCTGGAGAGAGCCAACCTGAGGAAGCTGGCACAAGCTTCTATCTAGATGCTTCAAGAAATAGGGTGGGGGCCTGGCAGCGAAAGAGAAATTCTAACAAGGCTGATGCGCCTGATAGCTAACCTAAAAAAAGCATCTAATTACTAAATATATATTCTTTTTCATGGAGCACATAGTTAAACTATGGAACTTGTTCCCACAAGAGACAGTGAAGGCCTCGAAACATCGATGGCTTTAAAAGAGCATTAGACACGTCCTTGGAGGAGAGGGCTATCAATGGCTACTAGCATTGATGGCTATGCTCTGCCTTCACAGCTGGAGGCAGAAATGCTTCTGAATACCAGTTGCTGGAAACCACAGGAGGGGAGAGGAAATGAGCAATGGGGACACCTTCTGTATCTGCGCTTCCCCACGCAGGGAACTTTGACACACTCCAGCGCTGGTTTGCTCAAACAGCTTATGCTTTCCCCCTTTGTTTTGACTTCATGGATGCTCTTCCTGCTACTCGTCTCCTAATGCCAAGGTCTCCAAGCAAGGGTTTGATAAACCCAGATCAAGCCATGCTCTTCCCTCATCCATCCAGTTGGGCATTTCATTCCTGGCTCGAAGCACTTAACTGTTCCTCCAAGGAGCGCCTTTCAAGTAGGCTTTCAAGATGGGAGGAGTACAAGCATCAATGCTGCCTCAGGAAGAAGATCTGTATGGTAAATAGAAGCTTATGTATGGCTATTGATCTGGATCCTCTGTGTCAGCTGCAGGGAACCTTTGGCCCTCCAGATGTTGTTGGGTGACAACACCTGTTAGTCCCAGCAAGCATGGCCAGGGATTATGGGAGCTGTAGTTCCCCAGCATCTGGAGGGCCAAAGATCCCCTACACCTGCTGTATATATTAATACTACTTAGTAGTGCTGCGTATCTTAGGAAATCATTTTATGAGCCCGTCACTCAACCACCCAGTGGCGTAGCTAGCCGCTCAGGGGCCCAAGCCACCACGTCACTCCCAGGAGAGATGCGTGGCTCGGGCGCGCTTCTGGCCCCGCGGGAAGTGCTGCCCCCTGTGGTGTGGCGCCCAGTGCCCCCCTCCCCCCCCAGCTACATCTCTGCACCCACCTCTTGGGATATCCTGGGAACAAGGCTTGAATGGTAAAAATTAACTGCGCTCAGTGTTATTTTTCTAGAAAAAGAGGTGCCAGAACTCACCACGAACGCTTCCCTTGTTCTTTTACAATGGCAATGGCACCAACCTGAGAGGCGCCAGAACTCAGTTCCAGTGAGTTCTGGCTGGGGGGAAAAGCTGCACTATATTTTTTTCCTCTAAGGCTGGAGCTTCAATATGTGGCATGTGGGTGGGTGGGTACATTTTCTCCCTCACCTCAAGCAGCCCTGTTTGTGTTCTTGTTATGCTACCATTATAGTTCCTGAAATGAGCTGGCAGTTGGCGTTCTGTTGAATGCATATTGCAGGCGGATGCAGTGAAATTTGCAGCCGGGGTTAAGGGATTCCTATCAAAGCCAGATGTTTGGTGCGAAGAGGGCTTCTCTAAGGAGGTACCGGCTCTTCCAGTGGGAAGTGCAAACCATGCCATACGCCTTGTGTACTGTACTCAAAATGGTCTTGCAAGATCAGATCAAAATCCTACCTGGTTCAGCATTCTCCCTCTCCTTCCTTCTGTCTGTGTCCTTTTAAGCAGAGCAACGTTGGTCTACTCCCTGCTGCTGTATTTCCCTTGGGGAGAAGCAGAAAAGGCTCCCTATCTCTATTCCCTATTGGTTCCCTGTATTCCAACCCTTTAAATCACATCATAGGTCATCCTTTGCTCCCCCTCCCTTTCCCCACTGTTTCAAGAATGACTTTTCCATTTTTGTTCCTAGATTATCCATGGGATAAATCCAATCAGAAATCAATACAAATAGACTTGGCAAAGTTTAAGGAACTGGATGCCTATGCACAGAAGGTATGCTGTCTCTTATTGTGATATATGCAGCAAGGAATTTGCTAGGATGCTGAGGTTTTTAAGGTGCATTTGGAATTTGAGAGTGCTTTCAAGTGCCCTCTCCTGATAGGAGGCAATTACTTCTGTTCAGATGGAAGGTCCGAACTGGGAACATCATGAGTCACAAGACCCTCCTCCTGATTTCCAGAAAACTAACACGGTGGAGCACCTAGAACCCTTAACAAACCACAGGATTCTCTTTCTCTCTGTGTGCGTGCGTGAATTAAATGCATGTATATACACCCATATTTAGTTATTTTGCAGCATTGCTTTGCTTTAAAAATTCAGGAGACAGCTCCAAAGTCAGTTCGGAGGAGAGCTAGAAATCATAGGCAATATGAAAGGGTTTGAACGACTCCTCTCTCTTTCACAATTCACTTTCGATCGTATTTATACTACAGACTGAAATTGATTTGGTAGTTATTTCCTCTCCTCAGGGAACTCCGAGTACTGTACTTCTGTGAACAAGGCTAGCAGTCATTAACAGAAAATTCTCAGTGCCCTTGCCAAACCACAACTCCCAGGAATCTCTGGGGGGCCTCGCCAGAATTAAACTGGCATAAAATTAATATACTGGTGCAGTAATCAGCCCTGGGTTTCCCCCAGTGCTGTCAAGTGACAACAGTAGGGCCGGCTCAGGATCCAGGGTTGCCTTGGTCCCTCCCTGCCCCCATAATGCCCCCCCCAGTTGTACTTCCACCCACCCAAAGGTGCAATGGGCAGTGGCGAAGCTCTGGCGTGGCTGGCGTGTGTCCTGGGGGCGTGGCACATCGCCTGTGGGAGCGTGACATGCACCCTGAGGGCGTGGCGTGCGGCACGGTCGGGGGGCGCGGGTGCAGCCGCGGGTGCAGCCGCAATGGTACCCCCTCCCCGATGGTGCCGGGGGCAGTGCGCTCCCCCCCCCGTTCCTCTGCCAGTAGCAATGGGGGAACTCTGCACTTGTGGGGAGACAGTAGCAAAGAGGATTTGGGTTTCAGCTGAAGATTGTAGAAATAACATGCCTGTGAACCCTGGAAAAAGGAAAGGTTAATCATGCGTCTCCCTTCAGAACAACTTCCCCCCCAAGGGTACATTTTTGACAAGTATAATAAATTCTTTGATCAATCAAGTAAAACACATACACTTAATCGACTAACTGTGCAATCGCAGTGAATTCAGCAAGGGACACTCTTGTAAGTGCACGCAGGATTGCACCCTAAAATTTCTTTAAACAAGTGGACTTAGGTAGAAGAAAGGAACTGGTACCCCCTCGTCCATATTAACTGCTTCCAAGTCTATTTACCTTCTGTGAAACAGGTGAATGTCAGGAATAGCGTGAAAAACCTGGTGAGTGTCTTGCTCCAAAAAGCCCACAGTGACCTGGAGAAAGTGTGAGCCATTTGGATGTGGATCTGCCACCATATAGGTAGGTGGGGGTACCACCTTTCTGCATACTTGAGTCCCCTTGCCTCTGACAACTTCCGGTATTAAAAGATCAGCCTTTGTCACTGCCCTGCGCCCATGAATCCAGCTCTGTAGCAGAGTTCTTTAGCAGACACCCAGTCCAGTGATTGCCAGCCAAGGAAGATGGATACGTAAGGTCATATCAAAGCAAGTTATATTCAGAGTAGACCGGCTGAAATCAAAGGATGTAAGTAACTCATGGACATTAAATTTAGTGGGTCTACTCCGAGCATGGCTTCTTTGCAGCTGTCTCGGGCATTTTCACCATTTCATAGCCAGTCATGTCAGCTCCATTTGCACAAAGGATTCTGGATTGTAACCTGTGTGGATCAGTGATTTGGTGTTTGGCTCACACAGAACTTGACTGGGATCTCTGTTCAGCCATGAATCTCAGAAGGGATCAGGAGGTGCTCACTGATAACAGAAATCACTGGGTTAAAGCTCACTGAAAGTGCCGCGGTAGCATTATTATCAATTTACGATGGGGTTGAAGGTTTGCAGGCTATGAAGGACTCGCTCACAAATTTATTGAAAGCTGCACGAATTATGATAGCTAGCAAGTGGAAGGGCAAGCAGAATATAAAATGGAAAAATGGTATGAAGAGGTGTGGGAGATATAGCTATTAATGATAAATGAACATGTGCCATTAAGGTAAGACGGGGAATATGCAGGAGGAATGATTTTGAGGAGATATGGAGGGTGTCTGTAGAATTTGTACTGTTACAACGGAAAGGGGTCAAACCATCGCTAGAGGTGTTGAAATTTTGGGAGGTTGGATAGTTACAATGGAATGGTCTCGCTGGTGGGGTGCACATTTTTATTCTTATTTATTTATTCTTATTACCTTGTCAAAATAAAGTAAAGGTCGCAGCACGGGAGGAGAGGAGGTGTCTCCCGACTCCTAACCCTTGCACCAGTGTGCATTTTTATTTGGCAACAAGACCCTGGGTCTACACAAAGCAGATTTACGAGTGCTTCCAGACTTTCTCTTTCGAGGTGCGATTCAAACACATATGGGCAAATTCATGTTGTGCAATCAAAAGTTCATTTGGAGCTCTTGCAAGACAAGCCACCCCACCCCCCAATCAGATTTTGGCAACCAGGAAAGATATCGAGAAACACGATGGAAAGTGTTGCAAAGTGTTGCCACCCCACAAGCAAATCAGAATGGGTGCTCATTGTCTTTATTTCTACAGAATATGATGTGGAAGGCTGCTATAACCTGGACAAGGTGTCATTTAAACCAGCTGATGTCCTTCAGTCAGGAAAGGCTATTTGCGGTGGATATGCTCGACTCTTTCAAGAAATGTGCAGGTAACTTCTGTTGGCTCCAGCCATCATGGCAAGTGGTTGTTACTTGGCTGTAGCGATAGGAGATCTGGAGAGCCACAGGTTCCCCACCCCTTACCCTAGGCAGCTATCTCCATGCTTAGGCGTGATCAACTCGCACGTGACAGCCCTCGGAAATAAGTAAATCAATAGATTCTAAGCAGAAAATGGCGGGAGAGAGCTGGAGAGTCCTCATGGCTCATGAGGAGACCCTCCCCAGAACCCAAAGAGGACTTCAGTGGGAGCGGAGGAAGCCCCAAAGAGAACGGAGGCACAGTGGGGCTTTGTTTAGGCTGCTCAGCCTCCCCACCTAGTAGCTGACACACGTCACAGCATGGCAGCTGCTGTTGCTTTTCCACAGGTCCTCCAGCCAGCTCCAGAGCTTCACCTCTAGTTGAAAAGAGTGTTGTGGGGAGAGAGAGCTGGAGAGCAGGAAAAAATGAGCTTTTTTTAGTGTGTGCTCCCTACTTACACAGGGACACGGGTGGCGCTGTGGTCTAAACCACTGAGCCTCTTGGGCTTGCCGATCAGAAGGTCGGCGGTTCAAATCCCCATGACGGGGTGAGCTCCCGTTGCTCGGTCCCAGCTCCTGCCAACCTAGCAGTTCGAAAACATGCCAAAAAGTGCAAGTAGATAAATAGGTACCGCTCGGGCGGGAAGGTAAACGGCGTTTCCGCACGCTGCTCTGGTTTCGGTGTTCTGTTGCGTCAGGCTGGCCACATGACCCGGAAAAACTGTCTGCGGACAAACGCCGGCTCCCTCGGCCTGTAAAGTGAGATGAGTGCCGCAACCCCAGAGTTTTCTGTGACTGGACTTAACTTTCAGGGGTCCTTTACCTTTACCCTACTTACACAATTTTTGCTTATGTGCATGGGGTTCCGGAACATGACCCACCATGTAAGTGGAGGAATGCCCACACTGTGAATGATCCTGAAGCAAACTTGCATATATAGGGCTGCATTGAATTGAGTAGGTCCACTGGAATCCATAGACTTAAAAATTACTTGAATTTAATGGGTCTCTTCCCTGTGTGACTTAGTTCCTCATCCATACTTAGCTTTGCTCTGTGCTTTATAGGCACAGTTCCTGGCTTTCCAGGTCCGTGTCCAAATGTTGTTGTTGTTGTTTCATCCCAGGAAAACTTGTGTTTTCCTGCCAAATTGGAGCAAATGAGAATCTGTGGAGAACCTGATTGCTGTTTTCTCTGATCCAGCAAAATGAAGGACGGCCAATCCAGCCTATCAAAGCGGTGAAAGCAACCACTTGTCCTCTTGGTAGCAACACTGTTCCTGAATACCTTCCTTCCCCTCTCAGTATTGCAGGGATACAGTGCCAGTATTTGATAGGCAGCTGCAGCGTAAAGGGGAAGAGCGACCATGCCTGGAATGCTGTCCGCATTGATGGAAGGTGGCATCTCTTAGACTGCACCTGGGGAAGTGGCTCTGTGAATACTGCTTTTAGCAAGTTCACTTTCAGGTACGCTGTTAGGCAGACCAGGCAGAGCGTGGGACACACTGAGGGGATAGCAGAAGAAGAAGAGTTTGGATTTGATATCCCGCTTTCTCACTACCCTAAGGAGTCTCAAAGCGGCCAACAATCTCCTTTCCCTTCCTCCCCCACAACAAACACTCTGTGAGGTGAGTGGGGCTGAGAGACTTCAGAGAAGTGTGACTAGCCCAAGGTCACCCAGCAGCTGCAGGTGGAGGAGCATGGAAGCGAACCCGGTTCCCCAGATTACAAGTCCACCGCTCTTAACCACTACACCACACTGGCTCTCACAGTTAACTTCATTTGCTTTCAGGTGGTTTTGTTTTGCTTGAACCACTTGTCAGAGTTTGCAATTTGATGGTCGCAGGGCTGATTAATGTAAGCAAGTGCAATAAGAATGCTGCAGCTAGGTTGGTGACTGGGAGCGGCCGCCAAGACCATATAACACCGGCCCTGAAAGACCTACATTGGCTCCCAGTACATTTCCAAGCACAATTCAAAGTGTTGGTGCTGACCTCTAAAGCCCTAAATGGCCTCGGCCCAGTATACCTGAAGGAGTGTCTCCACCCCCATCCTTCAGCCTGAGGTCCAGCTCTGAGGGCCTTCTGGCAGTTCCCTCACTGTGAGAAGTGAGGTTACAGGGAACCAGGCCTTCTCAGTAGTGGCGCCCGCCCTGTGGAACGCCCTCCCATCAGATGTCAAGGAAATACAATAACTATCTGACTTTTAGAAGACATCTGAAGGCAGCCCTGTTTAGGGAAGTTTTTCATGTTTGAAGTGTTATTCCGTGCAGAGTGGCTGTGGAGGCCCGGCCAGATGGGCGGGGGTATAAGTAATATTTCATCATTATTATTATTATTATTATTATTATTATTATTATTATTATTATTATTATGCCAGGGGCATGGAGTGTCCTGATGGCAGGGATAGATACCATCTATTTATCCTCTTTGAACAGTTCTGGAGTGTTGTGCTTATTCCGGGCTACATGTGTAAAATCTGGGGATTCTGGAGGCTGGATTGTTGCAACACAGCAGCTTCCTCAACCAGATGCCCTCCAGCTGCTCTGGATCACCACTCTGTTTGCCTGTCTGGCCCTGGTGCTGATTTAGGCATTATTATGAAATACTAGACTATTGCGCCTTCTCCTTTTGCAGGTACGATGAGTTTTACTTCCTTACTCGCCCCGCTCTGTTTATTAAGAAGCACTTCCCTGAGGACCCCAAGTGGCAGCTTCTGAAACAGACGGTGACACTGGAGCATCGGCATGATCTGACTTAAATGCAGAAGGACTGACCGTCGCAGTCATAAGAACATCAACCACTGAAAATGGGTAAAGTCAATTAGAAGCATCTGTCTTGTTCCCTTTGATATCACAGTTACATCCACAATCAGCCTCATGTACAAGCTGTTACTGCAGTGTATATAACAGGGATGGAGAACCAGAGGCCCTTTCAGAGGTCCTGCACTACAACTTATCCAGAATGCGGCAGCTAGACTGGTGACTGGGAGCGGCCGCCCAGACCACAGAACTTGAAAGACCTACATTGGCTCCCAGTCCATTTCCGAGCACAATTCAAAGTGTTGGTGCTGACCTTGAAAGCCGCCTAAACGGCCTCGGTCCAGTAGACCTGAAGGAGAGTCTCCACCCCCATCGTTCTGCCCGGACACCGAGGTCCAGCGCCGAGGGCCTTTTGGCGGTTCCCTCACTGCGAGATGCCAAGTTACAGGGAACCAGGCAGAGGGCCTTCTCGGTAGTGGCTCCCGTCCTGTGGAATGCCTTCCCATCAGATGTCAAAGGAATAAACAACTATCTGATGTTTAGGGAAGTTTTTTAATGACTGATGTTTTAATGTATTTTTAAGCTCCTGTTGGAAGCCGTCCAGAGTGGCTGGGGAGACCTGGTTGGGCGGTCGGTCGGGGTATAAGTAATAAATTATGATGATGATGATGATGATGATGATGTCCCATCATCCCTGACTATCATGTGGTTGATGGGACATAAGAATTCAGCAACATCTGGAGGAAATCAGATTGGCGAAGGCTGGTTTAGCACACCACCCCAGACTCTCAGCTGTGGTTAACGTTATAAAGTTATAGAGTTATTATAGAGTTGGAAGGGACCACAAGTGTCATTTTGCCTGACCCCCAGCAATGCAGGATTATTATTTTTGCCCCGTGTGAGGCTCCAACCCACGACCCTGAGATTAAGAGTTTAAACAAGCTAGCTGGATGAGCCGTGGTTTAAAGATGGCTTATCAAACCAATCAACCAGGGTTAACAATAAGCATAGTTCATCAGATTTGGGTGAGGCAACAAGCTGTGGTTAAGCCTAACGAGGATGTAGTTTCCAAACTCTTCACCGCTTGTGTAGAGGGAGGAGGGGGGGAATGTGTGAGCCCAAGGCTTGCTTTGGCTCATTCCCAGCATACTAAACCATGGTTTCACTTGACATCTGAACTGGGTCTGGAAGTATTCCATGCTCTACCTTAGATACCTTTGTTTGCCCCTATTGCTGATTTAGATAGTGTTGCTAAATACTGCACTATTGACCTCTCTTTTTCAGGTACCATGTGATTTACTTCCTCAACCACCCTGTTCTGATTATTAGCACTTCCCAGATGATCCCAAATGGCAGCTTCTGAAGCAGACTTCTGCACCTGCTGCAGCTTGAATGGAACCCGCCTACTGTGTAATTTGATATCCTTCAAGGACAGTCACTTGTCTCGGGTATCACTGCTAAACTGACCACGGTTTTGATGCACAGGGTTTTTAGCTTGACACAAAGTTTTTAAAAATGGAAAACATATATAATATATATAACATGATACTTGTTTCAATGAGCTAAAATCGATTGCAGTAGCTATTTACAAATTTACAGTATAACAAAGAAATCGGGGAGGTGTTCCAGGATTTCTTTTTAAAGGCCGTATCAAAAAATGAGTAAAGTGGGAAACCCTAGATTGATTTTGAAAAGCAGATAATGAAAGGGTACAATTAATGTTTAGGCATAAACTTGTTCATATAAAAATGTGTTGGATCCCGCCCCCCATCCTTTACAGTACAGCAACACAAATCATTAGCATTTTATCCACCATATTCTTGAGACACCCTAATGTGGTCCTATCCATTCACTTAAAGTAGCAGCAGATGTTTTTTATATATAGCAAACAGTAAATAAAAAGAGTACAATCCATAAATTGGTGCAAGCTTTTGGGGCTTGCCTTTGATTTCCCAGTGTGTTTGTAAATGCAATAAAGTTTCACTGTTCTTCGCCAAATGTGTCCTTGTGGTTTGTTCCTCTTGCTTGATTCAGTTGTTTAATATGTGGCAATCTAATAAATTTACAGTCGTATCTTGGATCCCGAACGCCTTGCAAGTCGAACGTTTTGGTTCCCAAAAGCTGCAAGCCCGAAAGTGAGTGTTCCGGTTTGCGAACGTTATTTGGAACCCGAACGTCCAACGCGGCCTACGAGGCTTCCGATTGGAAGCCACGCCTTGGTTCCCAAACATTTTGGAAGACGAACGGACTTCCAGAACGGATTCCGTTCGACTTCCGAGATACGACTGTACCTACAGCATAATCACATCTTACGCGCAGAGGCATATCTAGGGGTTCTCTATGTAGAGGTGAAGGGGGTAAGGTCCTGAAAACTGCTGCTACTTAGGGGTCTAAAACAGATACATTTTTATTTAGCTTTAACACACTTACAACTGTTATTTTCTAGTGCAGAGCAACAGGGACAGAAGGAACCATGAGAGAAGCGATGACTGGCTTCACGGTTTTTCCCACATAATGGTTTTTTACACGGCACGCGCACACATTGTGATTAATATTATGGCACTGTTACCACGCTGTGGACTTCAAACTTATTTCCTCACCCCAAATGTATTGATACATTGCCCAGCCTTAAAGTATGTGTGTGTGCTCTATGCAAAAATCACCATGCGGGAAAAACTGTGAAGCCAGCTAGTGCCTCAAAATTTAGCTGGTGCTCTATCACGATTTTGAAAACCAGGTAACATCTAGTCCTCCTCTCAACCCTTGTTATTCTTCGAAAAGAATTTGTCTAAGTTTGCTTAAGTAAGTGGCTTAAAAGTGTGGGTTTGGATTAAGAAAAGAGGAGAAATGATTCCCTACAACAGGTAACTTATCAGTTTTCGTGAAAGGTGTCAACTTTGAGAGAAAGCAGTATTATTTGTGATGGCTAAAAGGTAAAGGGACCCCTGACCGTTAGGTCCAGTCGCGGACAACTCTGTGGTTGTGCACTCATCACGCTCTATAGGCCGAGGGAGCCGGCATTTGTCCGCAGACAGTTTTTCCGGGTCATGTGGCCAGCATGACTAAGCCGCTTCTGGCGAACCAGAGCAGCGCACGGAAATGCCGTTTACCTTCCCGCCGGAGCGGTACCTATTTATCTACTTGCACTTTGACGTGCTTTCGAACTGCTAGCTTGGCAGGAGCCGGGACCGAGCACTATAGCCCTAAACTATAGCGTGTTTAGCTTACATGTAAATACGGCACTAGGGGCTGCCTGCCCTGCTCACTCTGCTAAGCCTAGACTAACCGATCCAATAGGAATCCAACCCCTGCGACAATCCAGTATTGTGTCCTACATTTCTAAGCAGTGAAAAGTTCTGGAGCAGCAATGCAGGGAGAAAGGGTACCAGGGGTAGGGGGGCTTGTAAACTGGCCACATATGGTTGATCTGTCTGGACTGAGATCAAGTCATACTCAAGCCACAAAGCTCTGTTTTGACGCTTCGTTCTTTGCTTGAATTCCCCAGAATATTTTGTTGGAAGCCTCCCAGAGTGGCTGGGGAAACCCAGCCAGATGGACGGGGTATAAGTAATAAATGATGATGATGATGATGATGATGATGATGATGATGAAAATAGTATAGGAATTAATACCAAAAAATACTACACCCCATTCCCTGCAAAAAGAAGGACGCCCTAAAAACAAACTGAGCACACCTCTTATATCAATCGGCAATGGGAACAGGAGATGGACCTTTCCATTAATTATATGTGGGCAGATCCACATAAAACATAGACTATGAACTGCCGAAATCTACCTGGCATGTAACGCCTTAAGAGAAAACATAATGAAAATGACCTACAGGTGGTACATGACCCCAGTCAAGCTTGCAAAAATTTACCATTCGCCCAATAATAAATGTTGGAAATGTAATGAGACTGAAGGTACTTTTTATCACCTTTGGTGGACCTGCCCGAAGATCAAAGCCTTTTGGGAAATGATCTATAATGAAATCAAGAAAGTCCTTAAGTGGACTTTTTCTAAAAAACCTGAGGCTTTCCTCTTGGGCATGGTCGGCCAATTGGTGCCAAGGAAGGATAGGACGTTTTTTATGTACGCTACTACAGCAGCGAGAATTCTTCTGGCAAAGTATTGGAAGACACAAGAACTACCCACTCTGGAAGAATGGCAGACGAAGGTGATCGACTACATGGGTCTGGCAGAGATGACCGGCAGAATCCGTGACCAGGGGAAAGAGACAGTGGAAGAAGATTGGAAGAAATTTAAAACATATCTTAAAAACTGTTGTAAAATTGAGGAGTGTTAAGATGTTAAGGAACAAAGAAATAGAGAATTGCAGCTGAAACCAATAAGTTAAAGAAAAAAAATCTAATGAAAGTGATTGGTTTAAATTAGATTTAAGAAGTTGCTGAAGAAATGTGAAACAAGGATGCAGAAAAGGGAAGGTATGGGGAAGTCCGGGAAGCAAGGTGTATGAAAATAAGGCTAAGAAATTATACGTGTTTATTTGTTTGTATGTTATTGTTATTGTCTTATTTATAGTTTGTTTTTATTATGTGTTTGGAAAATTAATAAAAATTTATTTCTTTAAAAAAAAGAAGAAATCTACCTGGCAGGGGAGGAAATGTGCAATTGGGACTCCAGGGAACTTTGACACACTGCTGTGCTGTTTTGTCCAAACTTGTTCTGCTTTCACTTTTGTTTGGGCGCCGTAAGTGCTGTTCCTGTTTCTCTTATCATAATGCCAAGGTCTCCATCAAAAGCAGAAATTGCGTGCACGAAAGTTGAAGCAACTTCTACGGAACAGAAACACAACGTGGCATTGTCTCATCGGTCTTGATCCATCAAGGGTGCTCTATTGTGTGCACGAAACATACCAGAGCTGCTGGGTGCGATGGCTATCAGGGCTTCAAGTAAAAGTAGTGATTATTTATTTCACCACTGAGGGAGGGTGGCACTCTGCGCATGCTCAGGCACTCACTCGTTTATGATGGCTTGAACATGAGAGGTAAGCGGAACAGCCGTGCACAAAGGCAGCATACCTCTAACGTAAGAACATAAAAAGAGCCTGCTGGATCAGGCCAATGGCCCAACTATTCAAGCATCCTGTTCTCACAGAAGCTGAGCAGATGTGTGTGGAAAACCCATAAAAATAAAATATCAGGGACGGGCAATCTGTGGCCATACAGATGGTCTCTGCCAGCATGGCTAATGGTCAGGGATGGTGGGCATTGCAGTATATGTTTTAATGTACATATTGTCTCATCCCAAGGATAACCATTTTGTAGCCTTTCAAGAGGAAAGGAGAACAAGGATCAACTCTGTCCCAGAAACAATCTGATGGGATGCCCATGTGTTGAAGGCATGCTGTCTCTTATTGTGATATATACAGTGTGGAATTATAGTCCTGTAAGGAATCTGCTAGAATGCTGAGGGTTTTTTCCCATGTGGATTTGGAATTTGATAGTACAGTGGTACATTGGTTCTCGAATGTAATCCGTTCCGGAAGTCCATTCGACTTCCGAAACGTTCTAAAACCAAGGTGCGGCTTCCAATTGGCGCCGGCGCCCTGGAAACAATAGCCGACAGCCACATCGGGCATTCGGCTTTCGAAAAAAGTTTGCAAACCAAAGCATTTAACTTCTGGGTTTGCGGCGTTCGGGTTCCGATTTGTTCGTCAACTGAGCCATTTGAGACCCAAGGTTCCACTGTGCCTTCAAGTGTCCTCTCCGGATAGGAGGCAACTTCTTCTGTTCACATTGAAGGTCCCAATGGGGAACAATGTGGGTCACACAAGACCATGCTCCTGTCTTGCACATGCTCTAACACAATAGGGCACCTGTTTACAGGTGTACACCTGTGTACCCAAGAAAAAGGAAAGCTTAAGCATCTTTCAGAATACTTTTTACCCAGGGGCAAGTTTTTGCCAAATTTAAGAAATTAAGTGGTCAATCAGCTAAAACACATACATTTAATTGACCAGCTGTGCAACCCTGAGCAGTTTTACTCACTGAGTAGCCCCACTGAGTTCAGCAAGATCACTCTTGTAAGTGCCTGTAAAATGCACCCCACATTTTCTTTAAACAATGTCAGGCTTAGAGAGAAAAAGGGAACTGGGTACTCCTTATTCGTCTCAACTGCTCCTGAATCTATTTCCCTTTTTGGCCTGGTGCCTAAAGGTGTATGATGAAGGTGCCAGGCAAGCATTCCACAAACAGGGAGCCACTGCAGATAAGGCCCGTTCTTGTGTTGCAGTGGCGTAGCGTGGGGGGTGCAAGGGGTGCAAGCCGCACCGGGCGCAACATCTGGGGGGGGGGGCGCGCTCGCTGCCTCCGGAGTCGCCGAAGAGCCTTGGGCGCAGGCTGTAGCAGAGCCGCATGTCTCGCGGCGCCCGGCTGAAGGCGCCCGGCAGGCAGCGGCTCTCAGCGCTCACCGCGGAGGATGCGCCAGGCAACCCCTCCTCACAGCCCCGCCTCCGCCGCTGCTGCTGCTGCTGCTGGGCCGTTGCATTTTCCTCGCCTCTCTGCCCCCCTCCTCCTCCGGGCAAGCGGCGTCGTTTGGGCAGCAGCGCCAGCGGCAACTCGCAGGTTAGGGGTTAGGGGGGGCGCAAATTACGTGCCTTGCCCCGGGTTAGGGGGCGCAAATTACTTGTGTTGCCCCGGGTGCTGACAACTCACGCTACGCCGCTGTTGTGTTGCCACCCTTTGGCCCTCTCGTGGGGGAGGCACACAAAGAAGGGCCTCTGATGTTTATTTCAGGGTCCGGGTAGGTTCTCATGGAGCGAGATCCTTCATGTCTTTGCTTTAGGAAAGAGGTACAAGGAGACCCCCTCAGCTCAGTTCTAGCAACTGGAACAATAATTCTTGATTATTGTGGTTATAGGTTAAAAAAAGGCCACTGTCCTGAAAATGCAGTGGGGCCTATTGTAGCTTTGCAAATCAGCCCACAAGTGAGGTGGGGGGAACTTTGATCTTTCAGATTTCAGAGGCGCTCTGCGCAAGGTCAAAATCCAGCAGCTCCCTGCCTCACCACCTGCTCTGCTCAATTCCCTACATCATAGTTGCGACACCCTGCAGTGCCCCCCCTTGGCTTGATGCCCAGTTTGGCAGAACTGGCTGCACTGCCCTAGATCTGCCTCTGCCACAAGTTACTAGTCCTCAACATTTCACTTGCTCACACTGACTTCCTTTAGGTACCCATGTCCATGTTTTCTTTCTATCTATCTATCTATCTATCTATCTATCTATCTATCTATCTATCTATCTAATTTATTACGGTTGGAGACCAACTCATAAAACGCACTTGGGGGTACAGTCACAGAAGAAAAACAGAGAATTAAAAATGTACAACAATAAATTTAAAAACAATGTACAACAATAAACTATCGCAGGGAGTTGACCCAGAGTCACCCATGGAACCGAGTTTGGGGATTTTCATAACAAACTAGTTTGAGTTGGGAGATGGTCTGTGCCTACAGATCTGTACACAGAATCTGGCGACCATCCAGGTCGTCTTCTGATCTTTGCCTAACAGGAAAAGGTCAAGTTTTTGCTTTTCCGGGAGGTTGGCGAGCCTCACCAGCAGGGGATCAATGGTCTTACTACGTGCCTCTTCATAAAAGAGACATCTAAAGAACAAGTGCTCTGGGCTTCCTATCTCTCCCAATGGACAGGCGCAAAGACTCTGAGCATATGGGACTTCTTAAAGGCTCCTTCCAGGACCTGCGAGGGCAGAGCCGAGCTTCTGGCGAGTGTAAAGGCTCTTCTTGCATTTTTAGATACGAGAAAGAAGAGATATGCTGCCGGTGCAGCTATATATCTCTCGATTTCTCAAATTTTATAGTCGGGGCACCTTGCGCAGTCCTGTTGTCTCTCGGTGTCTAAGATTCTTTGCCTGACCGTGGCTTTTGCCTGGCCCAACCCCAGGCTCAGAAGGGCTTGAGGGGCAAAACCCAGTTTCTGAAGGGTGTTCAGGTCTGCAGTCTGCCAGCCTGACTGGAATTGATCGCAGAGGATCAATGGGGCTATCCCTCGGGGGAGCAGATTCAATGTCAGCCATTTGTAGATTGATGTTAGGCAGATATAAGCCTCCACTCTCATCATCCCCGTTTCGAGTCTAACCCATGCGTTTGAAACACATCTGGGGACTTGTAGGAGAGCTCTAAGAAGTTTGGATTGCACTCTCTCAAGTGGGGAGAAAGCAGAGGAAGGCGGGCCCAGAAAGGATCCATAAAGGAGCTGTGCCAAAGTTTTGGCCTTGTATAATTTTAGAGCCGCGGGGATGACGGAGCCCCCTTGTGCTCTGAAAAATTTAAGGATACAGTTTGCGGTTTTTCCTGCTGAGTTCCCGATGGAGTTTATGTGAAGTTTGTTGGTTCCTGAGGCCTGTACCACCATTCCTAGATACTTATAATTTGTGACTTGTTCTAATTTATGGCCTTAGAGTTCCCAGCTTCTAAGCTTTGGTTTTGCCCCAAAAGCAAGTATCTTGGTCTTTTGATAGTTGATTTTGAGACATTCAGTTTCACAGTATGCTGCGAGCTTCCTTAGCGCTCTTTTGAGTCCAATGGGGGTTCTAGATAGAATTACTGCCTCATTGGCATATAGCAGGACCGAAATATGCTGATTTGCGAGCTTCGGAGGGTGGAGTTCTGAGTCATTGGGTGCAGATACTAAATTATTTAAATAGAAATTGAATAGTAGAGGGGCCAATAGGCACCCTTGCCTGACTCCTTTGAAGGTTTTAATGGGGTCTGTTAGGTGTCCTAGGCGGCTACACCTGACTCTAAGAGCCGTGTTTGTGTGGAGTGCCTGAATTAAGAGCAGAAGCTTTCTATCTATATTGGTACCCTGTAGTCTGTCCCAGAGTCTGGTTCTGGAGACTATCTGTCTATCTATCTATCTATCTATCTATCTATCTATCTATCTATCTATCTATCTATCTATCTATTCAATGTTTAGGGGTACTCTCATTTTCTTACTCATATTTAAACACGGCCCCTCAATGAGGCCAAACCAGCTTTTAAATCCATTGTATTTTCAGACATAGTCAGGTTTATTAAGGTGAATGAATAGGGCCTGCCAAAAGGGCCCGAGAGCATAAACTCACCACTGCCCTTACCTGCTTTTCTTGCCATTCCCATCCATCCCTCACCGTTCATTTGTATAAAACTGGAGAGAAACACTCTGGAGAATTCACTGAACTGTTATTCTGTGACCTGAAAAGTTCCCTCCAGGGGCTGTGCCTGGAATGAGCTTCTGCTTCCTAACTATCCTAGGATTCCGGTCTGCCAGGCTTACCAGTTCCTGGTAAATAGACACTCCATGGACCAGTCAGTTGCTTCATTTCACAAACCCTGCTTTTGTAAGAGGCCCAAACAAATCAAGATGCTCTGGTTACCTTTTCGGCATAGATGCTCAGCAGGGACATCCAGGTAATGATTCTTCTCCCTTGGAGAAGACTTCTCAGTGCACCTAGGAGAAACAGGTAAGTTGTTTCATTTCCTTGCTGGAGAAAGGCTGAACTTTATCTCTCTCTCACAATGCAAATGCAAGCAATCATATTATTTATAGAGGTTGCTTAGGGAAAGAAATTTATACAGCCAAGGTGTGTCACCATCACAACGGCATAGCAGTGTGAATTTGGAGAGTAACGGGGAACTCTGCATTTGTGTAATCAAGGAATAAAGTCCCAAAGGGGAGGAGTGAGGGATTAAGGTGGCTTGAACTCCGTCAGGAGGAAAGATCACCCAGATGTGGCCTGCGTATTGTCCTACCCAGTGCTTTTTTTCCTGAGGGGACGCGAGGGGCATACGCATACCCCTAAACATCTTGTGAATCTACGTTTGGCCTCATTGCGGGGCAGTATTTCAATATGCCTAGGAAAATGAGAGTACCCCTAAACATTTTTTTTTTTTTAAAGGACTGGCTTTTTAAAAAAGCACTTTCTTTCTGTATTGTCGCCCCATAATTTTTCACTGCTTAGAACAGGGGTTCCCAGAGTGGGCACAGGCTGTGGGATTAACCAGAGGGTGCTAGGAGGCAAGAGGGGCATTGGGGGTATAACTATCAGAATTTGAAAAACTGGTATCACTCGATCAAGCTCATCGATTTTACTGATTTAATTGAACTAAATAGTTTTAACTGGATTTGGAATAAATGTGCAATTGATCGTTGCTGTTTTGAATTTTATTGCGTTATTATCTTCCTTAGTTGGTCATGCAAACCACTATTCTGGATACCGTTGTACCTCTGCTCCCGAATGCCTTGGGAGTTGTAATGGTTCTAGGGGTTGCTCGTGCGTAAGCTTGTCCCAACACCTGGCTGGGTTGCCTGAGTGAACCTTTCCTGTCCGAGCAGCCACTCACCCGTGGCTGTCTCAATCGCTGGCAGAATCTGTCAGTGGGCGTTTCTTAAACTTCTTCCAGCAAAGAAGCTCTTTGACGCCCAATCTCCTCCTACTCTCCCTGCGCGGAAGCCTTCTGCGCAAGGAGGGCGTAGGCAGCGGAGGACTCTTCCTCTCCCCGCTGGTCCCCGGCAAGGAGTCATGGGACCGCCTCGCCGATTCCCCCATCTGCCCCCCTTCTCCACTGGAGCTACGCTGATTCCCTTCCCCAGAAGATGGGCTGCCTCTCCCACTCCCGGGACGCTCTCTGGGATCCCTTTGGAGCTTGCTCTTTCCCTCGGACCCTGATGGCAGTTCCCTGACATCCACCTCCTCCTCAGGACCCCTCCCACCCCGGGCGCGATTTTCCGGCACAACCTCCTCCCTCTCCTCGGCCGACGATGCGGGGAATCCCCTGAAAGAGCTGGCATCATCTTCTGAGGATTCAAAACCAGCCTCCCATCCGCTCGGATCTCTTCCCGCTGGTTGAACCTCCCAGTCTGATTCTTCTCCCTTGGACACCTCCTCTCCCTCCTCTTCGGAGGCAGGAAAACCCACAAAATCCCCTTCGTCATCCATGGGTCCAAATTCCTCCTCCCAGAATCTCACTAATGGTTTGGGCTTATCCGGGAACAAACTGTGGAATTCTTCCACCAGATACCCGTCAGTGATTGATTCAGCAGGGACCCAAGTGTTTTCCGACCTAGGTTCCCCCTCCCAGGCTACCGAGTACTCTACCTGGCGACCTCGCCACCTTGAATCGAGTATTTCCGTGGCTTCGTTACAGTGTTCCCTCTCCTCTACCCGCGGGTGGGTGGTAACCCCTCCCTCCCGTCCCGGGAATTCCCGCCCCTTCCTGTAAGGTGAAAGTAGGGACCTATGGAACACCGGATGTATCTTCATGCTGTCAGGCAACTTGAGTTTAAATGCCACTGGGTTCACCTGCTGTATTACCTCAAAAGGCCCCAGCCGCCTCGGCTGCATCTTCTTGCACCCTCCCTTTAGGGGCAACCCTTGGTATGACAACCACACCCGGTCTCCCACCCGTATGGCCTCCCCCTCCTGATGGTGCCTGTCCGCCTGCCTCTTGTAAACTTCCTTGGCCCGCTCCAAGTTCAGCCTTAGTTGCTGGTGGTGTAAGGCCTCCATTTCCTCCACAAATTGCTCAGCCGCAGGTACACTCCATCCTTCCTCCCCCGGGAATGCCCTGGGGTGACACCATGAAAGGGCTCATTCCCGTGGACACGTGTTCAGCGTTATTGTACGCAAATTCAGCCAAAGCTAATTTCACTACCCAATCGTTCAGTCTCTCACTGACATAGCAGCGTAGGTATTGCTGGAGTATGCCGTTCGCTCTTTCGGCTTGTCCGTTGGTTTCTGGGTGCCTCGCCGTCGAGAAGCTCACCTCAACCTGTAGCAAGCTCATGAGTTTCCGCAAGAACCGGGAAGTAAATTGTTTCCCGTGATCCGAGATTACCCTCAAGGGAGCCCCATGCAGTCTGAAAATGTGATCCACAAACAGCCTGGCGGTCTCCTCTGCCGTTGCTGCATGTGAGCAAGCTACGAAATGGCACATTTTAGTCAGTAGATCGACTACTACCATGACCGCTGTCTTTCCCCTTGACTTGGGCAGATCTGTCATAAAATCAATGGACACCACCTCCCAGGGCCTTCCCGGTGTGGGTAAGGGTTGCAGTAACCCCGCGGGGGTGGCCCTTTCCCCCTTAGCCCTCTGGCATCGGTCGCACCCTCGTACATATTCTCGTACGTCTTCCCTCACCTTTGGCCACCAGAACTGCCTGGTGACAAGTAGCATGGTCTTGTGCTGTCCAAAGTGCCCAGCTGTTGGGTTGTCATGGAGTTGCTTGAGTACCTTCCCCCTCAAAGTCTCCCCCGGTACATACAGCGCCCCCTTATAGTACAGTAGCCCTTCCTTTTCCTCAAACCCTCCATGGACTTCCTTTCCGTCCCTGAGCTCCCTAATTTTTGTCTGAGCAAACTCATCGTCTCTGGTGAGCCCTGCCAGTTCTCGTTTGCCAACCAACGCCCCCCCCCTACACCCACCGGTCCTCGGGTAATACGTGCCTGGTCTCTGGTGGCCCCTCTCCTTCCATGTACTCCGGTTTCCGGGAGAGAGTGTCTGCCCTTACGTTTTCCTCTCCCGGCATGTATCGGATCTCGAAGGAAAACTTGGCGAACTCCTGGGACCACCTGATCTGTCTCTGATTGAGCACTCGCGCGGTCCACCAGTATTCCAAGTTCTTGTGGTCAGTTCGGACCTGGAACTTGTGCCGCGCCCCTATCAACAGATGTTTCCATTGCCGAAATGCCGCATAGATCGCAAGCAGTTCTCAGTCATACACTGTGTAGTTTTGCTCTGACTTGCTCAGCTTCCTAGAGAAAAAGGCACACGGCCTCCAGTTCTGCTTGGCCCCGGGCTGCAAAAGGACCGCTCCAATGGCGTGGTCGGACACATCCGTCTCCAGTCTCATGGGCTTCTCCGGATCCACGTGCAGGAGCTGCTCTTCCGAGGCGAACGCCCTCTTCAGTTTTTCAAAGGATTGCTGCGCACCCTCTGTCCACGCGAACTTCTTTTTGCTACTAAGACAATCCGTTATGGGCGCCGTCAAGTGAGCGAAGTTCTTTATGAACTTCCTGTAGAAGTTGCTGAAGCCTAGGAACCTTTGCACGTCCTTTCTGTTTTGGGGGGCTTTCCATTCCAGCACTGCCTTCACCTTGCCCGGATCCATGGCTAGTCCTTTGTCTGACAGCCTGTACCCCAGGAACTCGACCTCCCGGGCGTGGAATTGGCATTTTTCCAGCTTGACCCACAACTGATGCTTCTTCAATCTCTGTAGCACCTCCCTGATGTCTCTGACGTGTTGCTTTTCATTGTCCGAATAGATTAAGACGTCGTCCAAAAAGGCTATGCAATTCTTGTACAGCAGGGGCCCCAACACATGATGCATGAAGGCTTGAAAGCAGGCAGAGCCCGATTGTAATCCAAATGGCATGACTAAGTACTCAAAAGCCCCCAGGGGGGTGAACATGGTCGTTTTCCATTCGTCCCCCTCCCTTATCCTAATCAGATTGTAGGCTCCCCTGAGGTCCAGCTTGATAAAAATCTTCCCCTGCCTCACACGTGTCAAAATATCGTCAATCCTGGGCATTGGGAAAGTCACGGGTTCTGATACCAGGTTTAGGGCCCGGTAATCCACAACTAATCTGTGCTGATTAGTCTCCTTTTTGTCCACAAAGAACACTGGATTGCCCCCCATCGCCTTAGATTCCCTTATGAAACCTCTCTTCAGGTTCTTGTCAATAAACTGCCGCAGCTCCTGCATCTCCCGGTCGGACATGGCATACAGCTTACCCACTGGTAACTGAGCCCCTGGAAGCAGGTTGATTTGGCAGTCAAAGGGCCTGTGGGGGGGCAGCTTATCTGCCTCCCTCTCGCTGAAGACCTCCTTCAAATCAGCATATTGTGGTGGCACCTCCCCTTTTTGCCCCAGGGCCAACCCAGCCACCCTGGCCACAGTCATTCTTGGTTCCTTCCCTCCCAGACACTGCTCTAAGCAGTAAGCTGACCCAAAGGTGACCAACCGCTGATGCCATGACACCACTGGGTCATGCATTGCCAGCCAGCTCATTCCCAGTATTATTGGGGGTCCTGCCAGCGTGGCCACGTGAAAGGCAATGGTTTCCGTGTGCCTGGAGACCCTCATTCTCATTGGCGGTGTCTGGTGTGTCACTTCCCCTCCCAGGAGTTCCCTGCCATCGATGGTGGTCACCTGCAAGGGAAAATCTAGTGGCAACAGGTGGAGTTGGTGCTCCAGAGCAAAGTCTCTGCTGAAGAAATCACACGAGCTGCCAGAATCTAGCAGTCCCTTCACTTTGACGGGGTGCCCGTTTGGGAGTTCTAGCACCACCTCTATGGCTATAGCTGCCTTGGGGGGGGGGGTCAGGCTGGGGCACTTCTATTGGTTGCTGGCCTGGCTGCTGCCCCTGCTGGTTGGCAGCCAGGCGTTGTCGTTTCCCTGCACCTGCCCCTCCTCCCCCTTCTCGTCGTGGTCTGCAGCCCCCATCATGCCTTGCCAGGCCTTTCATTGAGGGCAGACCTTTGCAAAATGTCCCAGTCGCAGACAGAGGAAACACTTCTTGGTAGTTTTCCACTCCTTCCCCTCCCTTTTCCGCCCTTCACCAGCGTTTGAAACTTCACACACGCGCGCTCCCTCAATTTCCATCAGCTCCGCCGCCTGGGAAGGCTCCCTCGGCATCTCTGGAATGCGGTTGTCATGGAAACATTCCGCCCTTATCTCCCGCTTCTTTTGAGCCCGCGCTTCCTGGCGTACACCGATTGCAAGCACAGTCTTTGTGAGTTCATCCATCGACCACGGGCGGGGCACTCGGGACAACTCGTCTTTCACTTTGGGGGACAAACCCGCTTCAAACAACATTTGCATTGGTTCAGAGTCCAGATCCCACCCGAGCTTGTGGACTAACATCGCGAAACGCGACCAGTAGTTTCTGACGGACAGGCTTCCCTGCTTGCACCCCATCAGCTCCCGTCTCGTCACGCTTTGGTCCACCTCGCTGGAGAACATCGCGTCCATCCCTTGGTAGAATTTCTTAAGATCTTTCAATGCATCATTCTGCGTCGCCATTAGGGGCCTGATCCATTCACGCGCCCCATCCTGCAGATGTCCCACAATGTAAGCCACCCTCTCCCCGCCAACATCAAAGTCATTTTTCTGCAATTCCAAAGCGTACTGAATTTCCGTTCGGAAGGCATTGTAGTCTTGGGGCTTTCCACCAAACTTGTGTACCAGCCCCTGAACCTTCCTTCCTATCGGGGTGGCTCTGACCTGTGCATCCTGAACCCGTCTCTCCTCCAGCCGCGCCGTCAGGGTAGCTACATGCGCCTCCAGGTCTCGGTTCCTCTCGGCCAGACCTCGCACCAGGGCTTCTTGCTCTGTCCCTCTGGCCGGCTCTGTTTGGCTCATCTTGCTGCCTCTCCGGGGCTGCGCACAAGCAACGTCAGGGACTGATGGATTGCTGTAATGGTTCTAGGGGTTGCTCGTGCGTAAGCTTGTCCCAACACCTGGCTGGGTTGCCTGAGTGAACCTTTCCTGTCCGAGCAGCCACTCACCCGTGGCTGTCTCAATCGCTGGCAGAATCTGTCAGTGGGCGTTTCTTAAACTTCTTCCAGCAAAGAAGCTCTTTGACACCCAGTCTCCTCCTACTCTCCCTGCGCGGAAGCCTTCTGCGCAAGGAGGGCGTAGGCAGCGGAGGACTCTTCCTCTCCCCGCTGGTCCCCGGCAAGGAGTCATGGGACCGCCTCGCCGATTCCCCCATCTGCCCCCCTTCTCCACTGGAGCTACGCTGATTCCCTTCCCCAGAAGATGGGCTGCCTCTCCCACTCCCGGGACGCTCTCTGGGATCCCTTTGGAGCTTGCTCTCTCCCTCGGAAACTGATGGCAGTTCCCTGACAGGAGTCAAACGTTCTTTTGGAAGCCGAACGTCCAGTGGGGCTTCCACGGCTTCTGATTGGCTGCAGGAGCTTCCTGAGGTCAATCAGAAGCCGCACTGTAGCACCCTGCTTGTGGTTAACGCTTAGCTGGAATGAAATATTCAACGCAGCAATAGAGAATTTAAAATAATTATTTATTTGTCAGACAAATAAATGAGAGGCACAGTGGTATATGGTTACCAAGCTCTGGCCTGGCCTCCTGCCATTATGGCCAGCCCTTATATTCCCTTAATCCAGCCCCCTTTGCTCCTCCTGTGGCTGCCTCTGTCCAATCAGCCTGGTTGGATTTCCTATTGGCTGATTGCTATATCCAATCCTAAAAGATACACCCATATCCTCCTGTCCTTATATGGAACACAAAGAGCTATATATTGTTACATCTATAAATGACAAATAAGTAGTAATATATCTTACATGTGTCTCAACAAGGAATCTTAATTACCAGCTCACCTCTTGCCCTCCTTGCCCTATTGCCTTCTAAAACAAATGGTTAATCTTAAATTTTTATCTTAAACATATGTCAAGGATCTTGAGTTTCACATCAACATTGAAAGATCTCCTTCATTTGAAGGTTTCTAAACAAATGTCTGACAGCCATATATCAGGACAGCTTGGATGGCGTCTTCCTGTCTGGCTGGAGGGCTAGGCTGGTGTCTGACTTAATTCCAGGATAAATACAACTCTTCTAGCATTTGTTAAATCCTTTGCATAATTATATTTAAGCCAATATATTTAATACACAACACAAGTAGCCTCTTAAAAGGAATAAGGCCTTTGTAAAAAAGGAACTCAGTTTAAAACAGTTTCAGAAGAAACCTCTTTAGTTTACATCTTCCCCCCCTTCTCCAGCCAGTTGCTTTGTTTCCATTAGCTCTTCCCAACATTTATTGCCCTTAAACTCTCTCTCTTTAAGAAAGAAACAGCTTTAAAAGACTTCCCAAAATTTCTGCCAGCTAGATGCTTCTCCATTTGGCCTTTAACCTTGGAAAGAAGATCTGGCTCATTTTACTGGGAGGCACATTGGCATTATTTTACTATTTACTCATTCCTAATTATATTTATCTCTGCCTTTGTTATCTTCTGTAACATGTAGGGTCAGTGTCCTTACTCAGTCTGTAATTTCAGCTTTTACGACTTTGAGAATTGTTTTCTGCTATCAATCAAAAGGGGCCCCTTGTCTAAGAGGAAAACACTGTCAGTGTTTTCTTAAGCAGCTAGCCTTCTTGCCTGGCATGAAACTTTTGAAAATCTAAGCCCTCTTTAATATACAAGTCCTGATCAAACATTAATAAAATGCAGGCTTATGCCTGATGCCTCATTCCCCCCTTTCAAGCTCAAGGACCTTCGTCCCAAGTGTCCTTGATAGCTTGACCTTCATCATATTCCTGAGGTAAAGCTCTGTATAGGGCCATGATATGAGGTAGAGTTTCATTTGAAACCATCTTGCTAATTGTACTTCTGAAACATGAAATGATACATGGCATCATACATAAAACCATTACCACTACTGTCAAGAAAAACAAGCAAGACAATAGTATCCCTTTGAGTCCTGTGACATTAGGTAACCAATTGGTGAGCCATCCCATATCCCATCCTTCCCATGTTTGTACTGGGACATGTGCTATATTCTCCATCTTTGTGGCCAACACACGGATTGCCTCACCATTATCTGAAATGTTAAAGCAACAGGCATTCCCTGTCAAGTTCAAGACTCCACATAGGCCTCCCTGCTTGGCAAGTACATAATCCATTCCCATTTTCAGCTGCAAAATGGCGGCTCTACTTTCATCCAACTGTTGTGCAATAAGTCTCAAACTCTGGGCCGTTGCATTGGTTACAAGTTCCACTACTGCTTGCAATCGAATTATTCTGTTTAGATTATAAATAGGATCCCGTGCCCCTTGTATGAGCTCACCAGGATTCCAGGAGGCAGGATCATAATAGGCTATAATGCGCTCTGGTGGCCAATCATCAGTACCGCTCCAACTTTGGGTACTTCCTCCTGCTATATGAGAAATATCAGCGTTTCTTCGTGTTCGCTTGGCCAAATTAGTGGGCATAATCCACATTGGTGGTAATACCCATCCCAGGAAACAAGTCCCACTCCATTTGGAGGGGAGTTTCTTGTATGCCCATTCTCCACATATCCACCACAACCATCGGGTCTGAGGTTTTTGGTACGTGGAGTACAGAAGGCGAAATAGCAAAAGAGGTAGAGAGTTCACAGTGCAGTATGTTAGATTGCCTTTTTCTGTCACAGTTATGTTCCATACCACTTTCCATGCATGAATAAAAGGAGGTGCACAGGGCAAGGCATTCCGAGTTCGATAGGTAGTATCGTGTGCCCAGGTATTCTTAATATTATCCCAAGTATAGTGACAATGAGAAGAGCCTATCATGGTAGAATCAGCTGCATCTGATGATTTATGTACACAGAATTCCCCTTGTACAGGTATAACTCGTAATGGTTTAGTTGAGTTCCATCCGGGGAAATTCTGTACTTCTGTTTGGTGTGGTATTTCGCTTACCATACCAATGGCATCTAATGGTATCGGTAATAAGGGCATACCTCCCTCTGAATCATCTGGCCCAAGAGAGCAAACAAGGCAATTGGTCCTATTTGCAACATTGGCTACCATTTCAGCTAAACCTACCCACATATTGTGGTCATGGCGGAATCCATATTTAGTCAATTTGGCCAGATTCAAGGACCCTTCCCCTTCCCAAGGGATCAGGATTAATAATAGAATCATGTTGATGTCTAGCATATGCATTCCTTCCACAAAAGATTACCTTATTGTGATAGCAAATAAATATTAGTCCCAATATAATTCCCCCAGTGACAGAAATGGGGAACCACCAAGACCAAAACATATATCCCGAGGATCCCCAATGAGTAATATTTCTGATAATTGTTCCACAAGGGGGGGGGCAGTCAATTAATTGTATAAGAGAATCTTTCCTTTCACAATCGCTGGTTCAGATGCTCCTCAAGCTTCAGGCGTGCGCAGGTCAGCCAGCTTCCAGGTTGTGGCTGCAGCAGGCCGGTCGTCTAATGTTGCCCGTGACCTAGCCCGTTCCCGGTAGGGCTAGATACAGGGGTTTTTGGAGAGAGAGTCAGTTTAAGAGGATTAGAGGGGTCACCTTTGCACGTCCAACTGCCTTCGGACTTCTTCAAACGGGAGTGATGAATCCAGGGGGTCACCTCAGCTACCTTCACCGCTGTTGGAGTAGAGAGCAAGACGGTGTAAGGTCCACGCCACTTAGGTGCAAGTGGATCACGTTTCCACTCTTTCACCCATACGCTATCGCCAGCCTGGAACTGATGAATCGGCTCGGCAATGCTGCACGGCGTGCGCTCGAGGGCCCACCTGTTAAGAGAAACAAAAACACGGGAGAGAGATTGCACTTGTCCCTGTGTCACATGGTCTCCTATTTGTTTAAGATCAGCTGAAATATCCTGAACAAAGGAGGGCGGTCTCCCATACAGGAGCTCAAAAGGTGACAACTTAAGTCTTTTTGTGGGTGCACACCGAACACGAAACAGTGTTATGGGTAACACATCTACCCATCCCAATCCCGTTTCCTGGGTTAATTTTGCCAATTGAGTTTTCAGAGTCCGATTCATTCTTTCAGTTTTCCCTGAACTCTGAGGCCTATAGGCTGCATGCAGTCTCCATTTCACTTGTAGGACTCGACATACTTCTTGTACTACTTGATCAATGAACGCTGGCCCATTATCACTTCCAATGCATCTAGGTAACCCAAACCTCGGGATCAATTCAGTGAGGAGTCTCTTAGTTACCTCTCGTGCCTTTTCAGTTCGGGTGGGAAAAGCTTCAGCCCATCCGGTAAGAGTATCTACAAACACAAGGAGATACTTGAATCCCTTAGAAGGGACCAGCTCTGTGAATCCACAATTAGGCTTTCCATGGGGACATATCCCACATGTTGGATTCCAGGAGGTTGTACCGGTCCCTGCCTGGGATTGTTTTTAGCACAAAGAACACATTTCTGTGAAATGCAAGTTGCTAATTGTGATAGGTTAATAATATACAACTTCCGACTGAGACTCTCTCTGGTTGCAGTACCGCCAAGGTGAGTAGATTCATGATAATTTCTTACAATTGTGCCTGCTAGATGATGAGGTACATAAATCCTATTGTCTGGCAGGATCATCCAACCGTCCTTCACAACTGCTCCTTCCTGTTCAGCCCACTTCCTCTCTTCTGGGGTATAGTGAGGTTTAACTTCTTCTGGAACTACCTCTGGTATGAGGGCTGCTATAAATCCTCCCACAGGCTTTTGGGCTGCCTCTCGGGCTGCTTTGTCAGCAGCATGATTTCCTCTGGTTATTGGATCCCTTCCTCGTCCATGACCTTTGCAGTGCATTACAGCAATCTGTTCTGGAGCCCATACTGCTTCTAACAGGATTTCTACTTCAGGTCCATATTTCAAGGCCTTCCCGTGGGCTCCTATTAGACCTCTTTCTTTCCATAGAGCACCATGTGCATGCAGGGTTAAGAAGGCATATTTAGAATCAGTATAGATGTTTGCCTTACATCCGGCTGCCAATTGCAGAGCTCTAGTTAAACCTATAAGTTCAGCTTTTTGTGCTGAGGTGCCAGCAGGCAAAGCTTCAGCTTCCACAACTTCCTCATTGGTGACCACAGCATATCCTGCTCGTCTGGCACCTTCATGCAGGTAACTGCTACCATCAGTATAATATACAACATCTGGATTTTTCAATGGTTCATCTTTCAGATCGGGTCTACTGGAATAAACTTCATCCATTATTTGGAGACAATCATGTGATTCTTCATCATCTACCTCTGGTAGGGGCAGCAAAGTCGCTGGATTGAGCATATTCACTACTCGTAGATGAATCCTGGGATTTTCACACAATAGGCCTTGGTACCTAGCCATCCTTGGGTTCGTTAGCCAATAACTACCCTTATATTCCATGAGTGTCAGAACAGCATGAGGTACATTCACATACATCGTCTGGCCGAAGGTAAATTTATCAGCTTCTTTGACAAGGCTTGCAGTGGCCGCTACTGCCCTTAGGCATGGAGGCCATCCTTTTGCTACTGAGTCCAATTGTTTTGACAAATAAGCTACTGGACAGTTCCAACTTCCTAATCTCTGGGTCAGGACTGCCGCTGCAATCCCATTCTGTTCATGTACATACAGCTGAAAGGGTTTTTCCGAATTAGGCAGTCCAAGGGCTGGGGCCTCCATAAGTCGTTGTTTGATAACTAAAAAGGCTTGTTGCTGCTCAGGTCCCCATACGAATGGGTCCTTTTCTGCACCTCGAGTGCTTTCATGTAAGGGTTTGGCCAGACTGCTGAAATCAGGTATCCATAGTCTACAAAACCCTGCTGTTCCCAGGAATCCTCTGAGTTGTTTCCTTGTGGTAGGTTCCTTGATAAGGCAAATAGCTTCTTTCCTCTCTGGCCTCAATGCTCGTTGTTGGTGTGAGATGTCAAAGCCCAAATATTTGACCTTTTCTAAACATAACTGTGCCTTTTTCTGGGAAACTCGGTAGCCAGCTTCCCAGAGCAAGTGGAGCAGTTCCTCTGTACCTTCTTTACAGGTATCAAAATCCTTTGCTGCTAGTATAAGGTCATCTACATATTGCAGAACCACCTTTTCTCCAGGTATTGAGGGGTAACTTGTTAGATCCTTCGCCAAGGCAGTGCCAAATAAAGTTGGGGAATTTTTGAATCCCTGGGGCAATCTTGTCCAGGTTAGCTGGCCTTTTGTTCCTGTCAAAGGGTCTTCCCACTGGAAGGCAAATATAGGTTGGCTCTGTGGTGCCAGCCGGCAACAGAAGAATGCATCTTTCAAGTCCAATACAGTAAAAAATGTTGCTTCTGGTGGGATCAAACTCAGCAGGGTGTATGGGTTTGGTACATTTGGGTGCAAGGTCTCGATAGCCTGGTTTACGAGCCTCAAGTCCTGCACTGGCCTGTATTCATCTGTCCCAGGTTTTCGAACAGGCAAAAGGGGTGTGTTCCATTCTGATTGGCAGGGCTTAAGCAGACCATATTTTAATAGGCGGTCCAAATGTTTCTGGATGCCCTCTGCTGCTCGCCGGGGTAAAGGATATTGCTTTACAGATACAGGGGTAGCCATAGGTTTTAAGGTTACTACAATTGGAGCTATATTCTTAGCCATTCCTGGTGGGCTATTTTCGGCCCATACTCCTGGTGGCACCTGTAGAGTTCGGAGGAGCTTGTTTAACTCTGTATCCAATGTGGGTTGGACTTGCAGGGCTGACATTAGGCGCCATGATTGTTCCTTAGGTACTGAGAGGGAAATTATTCCTGCTGCCTTTGATGGCAGTTTCATTTCTGGACCTCGAGGAGTGAAGGTGATTTGGGCCTGCAATTTGGACAGCATATCTCTACCTAAGAGAGGTATTGGACACTCAGGTATATACAAAAACTGATGGGTTAAACGATGTCCCCCAATCTGGCATTCCAAAGGTTGGAGGAAAGACCTCTTAGCTGACTGACCAGTGGCACTTTTAATGACTACACTTTTGGATGCCTTTTTCTGCAATAGTTCTGGGAGTACTGAGTATTCAGCCCCAGTATCAATCATAAAGTCTATTAAATGGCTTCCTAATTGAATCGTGACCGTGGGCTCCTGGAAGCCTAACTTTATGGAGTCCGGTCTTTCCTAGTCTTGGGTAAAATCCTCCTCTGCCAGTCCAATGACATTGTCCCTACTCCGTCCTTGTCCAGGTCTCTGATATCTTCCATCTCGGATCATTCCCCGTCCCCGTCCCTGGTTTCTTGGGCCGGAGCCTGGGCCTGGGCCTGGGCCTGGGCGTACTTCTTCCAACCTCAGGGGTTCAGGACACTCCCGCTTCCAATGACCCTCCTTCTTGCAATTCGCACATTGATTCCTTCCCAGTGGTGGATTCCTTCCCCGCCCTCTTCCTCCATTTAAGGGGCGGTAGTCTTGCTTCACTGCTGTGGCTAGCATTACCATCTTTTCCTTCTGCCACTTCTTCTTCTCTTGTTTCTCAGCCTCATCCCTATTCCGATAAACTCGGCGTGCAATGGCCATAATTTGGCTCATCAGCATCCCTTCCCATCCTTCTGATTTCTGAATTTTCTTACGAATGTCAGAAGCGCACTGGGCCACAAATGTAGCAGTAATCATTCTGCTGTTTTCAGGGGCTTCAGGGTCAAAAGGAGTCCATATACGATAGGCTTCTTGCAGCCTCTCTAAAAAGTCTCCTGGACTCTCATTTGGTTTCTGTTCTACTTCTGAGACTTTAGACATATTAGTGGGCTTCTGGCATGCCCTGCGGATACCTTGCACAAGCGTCTGGCGGTAAGTGGTAAGTCTGGCCAGGTGAATTACATTGTTTGGATCCCAATTAGGATCTTCCAAGGGAAAGTTGTCTTGGAGATGACGGTCAATATTAAAAATATTTCCCACTCTGGCCTGCTCACGCAAATATATCTGTGCCTTTTCAATTATGTCTCTCCTTTCCTCAGTGGTGAACAGAGTATTCAGGAGCTGGCGGCAATCTGTCCAAGTAGGACTATGAGTATTTATTATTGAAGTCACCAAGTCCATCATAGCCTGAGGTTTTTCTGCAAAAGATGGGGTGTGTGTTTTCCAATTCATCAGATCCGTAGTTGTGAATGGAATGTACTGCAGGGTCGAAGTTCGAGGTGGCCGTGGTCCGAGTTGCCCGTTAACCAGCACAGGCTCCTCAAGTGCATCAAATACTCTTCTGAGAGGGGCTAGTACGTGATCTTTCTCTTTGCTTTGCTCTAGGGGCCTCAAATCATAGGGGATGGTATTTGTCCCAAGGCGTTCTTTTAGCAGCTTTATACGCCTGGCTGTATTGCTTGCTGACCGATTAAGGTCTCCCTGTAACTTCTGTAATAATTCTCTAGGACTTGGATGTACAGGAGTTTGGGGTAGGCAATCAGTTGTTCCACTAAAAGAGACTGTAGATGGAGTTCTACTGGGACTCACAGATGGAATAACCGCTTCTGCTTGGGCTTTATTATAGGACTCCAATGCCTCCTGAAGATATTTTTCATAATCTATCAAGGAATCAAGTTCTGTGACTCCAGCCCCACTATTCATTCCACTTTCTTGCCTTGGGGTTACAACTGGTGGAGTGTTTGGATTAGGCTCCCTTCGATGTGGAGCATAGGGTGGAGGTGGAAGCAGCTCTTCCTCTGGTCCCTCAAAAATGGGTTTGAGTTTATTTGGCAAAATTCCTTTCCTAGCTTCGGCTTTTACAGCCAATAATTTGCATCGTTGGACTTTGCATTCCCTTATCCATGGAGGATTTTTATTTAATGTGCTCAGCCAGGAATCTATATATGAAAATTGTTCTGGGCACCCTCCAGTTTCTTTGGCGATGTTAGACCAAAGTTTGCTTACTAAATTTATATCAAAGGTTCCTTGAGATGGCCATTCAGTATTTTGCTTCGGCCACTCTAATTCACATAACGTTCTCAGGCGCTCTGGTGTCATTTTGACTCCATACGCCCCTGAGAAGGCTTTCTTAAAATTATTTAACATACATTCAAGAGGTGTATTTTCCCCTTTTGAACCCCCAACTCCCATTGTATGGCCCTGTGAAGTATCCACTCAGTCACTCACACACACGCTTCATGGGTTTCCTTGCCTGGTGAAGTCGCCTTACCAGGAACCGAAGTACTGCCCACTCCACACTCAGGTCAGCTACAGATTGCTCTGTACTTTCTCACACATACAATGCGCTAGATACTTCACCACACACTACCTCCCAACTTTCCTTTCCCTACACCAGATCACCATCTGATGTACCCAACCACCTAGCGTACTCAGTTCCCGCTTACTGAGACGCAGAAGTTTGATCAAGACTTCTCTTCCTCCCAATTAATTGGAGGGCCAAAAATCCCTTTGTGCACTTACCCTTGGTTGGTTCCGTTTCCCCCCGGTCCGTCGCCGCCAGTGAGCAGGGTATCAGACAGACGAGACTTCTGCGTTCCCCCTGGAAAAATTTACCAGTGCGCGCTTGGGTAAGCAGTTTAGAGATCCTCTCTCTTGTACCCTGCCCAATAGGGCGAAGGGGCTGCGTTCCAGCAGACCACTTATCCGAGTCACAGGAGCACCATAAAATGTAGCACCCTGCTTGTGGTTAACGCTTAGCTGGAATGAAATATTCAACGCAGCAATAGAGAATTTAAAATAATTATTTATTTGTCAGACAAATAAATGAGAGGCACAGTGGTATATGGTTACCAAGCTCTGGCCTGGCCTCCTGCCATTATGGCCAGCCCTTATATTCCCTTAATCCAGCCCCCTTTGCTCCTCCTGTGGCTGCCTCTGTCCAATCAGCCTGGTTGGATTTCCTATTGGCTGATTGCTATATCCAATCCTAAAAGATACACCCATATCCTCCTGTCCTTATATGGAACACAAAGAGCTATATATTGTTACATCTATAAATGACAAATAAGTAGTAATATATCTTACATGTGTCTCAACAAGGAATCTTAATTACCAGCTCACCTCTTGCCCTCCTTGCCCTATTGCCTTCTAAAACAAATGGTTAATCTTAAATTTTTATCTTAAACATATGTCAAGGATCTTGAGTTTCACATCAACATTGAAAGATCTCCTTCATTTGAAGGTTTCTAAACAAATGTCTGACAGCCATATATCAGGACAGCTTGGATGGCGTCTTCCTGTCTGGCTGGAGGGCTAGGCTGGTGTCTGACTTAATTCCAGGATAAATACAACTCTTCTAGCATTTGTTAAATCCTTTGCATAATTATATTTAAGCCAATATATTTAATACACAACACAAGTAGCCTCTTAAAAGGAATAAGGCCTTTGTAAAAAAGGAACTCAGTTTAAAACAGTTTCAGAAGAAACCTCTTTAGTTTACATCTTCCCCCCCCCTTCTCCAGCCAGTTGCTTTGTTTCCATTAGCTCTTCCCAACATTTATTGCCCTTAAACTCTCTCTCTTTAAGAAAGAAACAGCTTTAAAAGACTTCCCAAAATTTCTGCCAGCTAGATGCTTCTCCATTTGGCCTTTAACCTTGGAAAGAAGATCTGGCTCATTTTACTGGGAGGCACATTGGCATTATTTTACTATTTACTCATTCCTAATTATATTTATCTCTGCCTTTGTTATCTTCTGTAACATGTAGGGTCAGTGTCCTTACTCAGTCTGTAATTTCAGCTTTTACGACTTTGAGAATTGTTTTCTGCTATCAATCAAAAGGGGCCCCTTGTCTAAGAGGAAAACACTGTCAGTGTTTTCTTAAGCAGCTAGCCTTCTTGCCTGGCATGAAACTTTTGAAAATCTAAGCCCTCTTTAATATACAAGTCCTGATCAAACATTAATAAAATGCAGGCTTATGCCTGATGCCTCAGCACTTTGGTTTCCAAACGTTTCAGAAGTCAAATGGACTTCTGGAACGGACTCCGTTCGACTTCCAAGGTACGACTGTACAGTGGAACCTCGGTTGTCGAACATAATCCGTTCCGGAAGACCGTTCGACTTCCGAAACATTTGACAACCAAGGATCAATTGCCGATCGGCAAATTCTTTTTTAAAAATGGAGTTCCGTTCGACTTCCGAGGTGCATTCAAAAATGGAAGCATTCGCTTCCGGGTTGTCGGCGTTCAGGTTCTGAATTGTTCGGCTTCCGAAGTATTCAACAACCAAGGTTCCCCTGTAATGCTTTTTATAGAGTGGGACTGTAGGAGGCACTGGGGATGAGTCTATGGAACCAAGCGGGCAGCAGCCCCAGAAAGTTTGGGAACCACTGGCTTAGAAGTCCAGAGTATGGTACAGGCAATCCTCGTTTTGCGTAAGGGTTTAGTTCCGGACCTCTGTGCAGCTTGGCGGACCGCATGTTCACTCCTTTTTTCACTCCTTTTTGTGACGTCTATATGACGTTTTAGGGCTATTTCTGGGTTTGGAGCCCTGCATGTGAGCAATATGGGGAACACAATCAGATGAGCTTACGAAAATAAACTCATGAAAGTTTAGCATATTATGCTTGTCACAAATACACACACACACACACACACACACACACACACTCAACAAATGAAAAGAAAAAGCCATATGTTTTAACTTTATTCTCTTCTTTGGAGTTCTTAGTGTTAAGAAACATGATGAGATGCTACTTGAAATGTGTTTTACATGCAGTATTTCTTTTGATCAACATAACACCACAATGTGCAACTTACCTAGCATAAAAGTGTTGTCATGTGTGTCATTTAAACCTCTTTTTAGGACTGCCATAATCACTTCCCTGACTTTACCTTACTAGATTGCCAAAAACACAAGTTGGCCCTCGTGCTTCTGCTTTATTTGGGTTCCCAACTTACTATAACTATGTTTAAAAAATACAATATGCATTTAAACATGACATTCTTGCTTTTGTCTTGAGAAACTTTATTTGAAAAGCTATCAGTCACGATTACAATTGGATGGTATAGCAATAACTGCAGAAATCAGTTTCTTGCACAACAGCAATTATTATTTGCTAAAGTAATAGTTCTGCTGCTCTGGTTCGCCAGAAGCGGCTTAGTCATGCTGGCCACATGACCTGGAAGCTGTACGCTGCCTCCCTCGGCCAATAAAGCGAGATGAGCGTCGCAACCCCAGAGTCGGCCACGACTGGACCTAAAGGTCAGGGGTCCCTTTACCTTTACCTTTACCTTTTTCTCTCTAAGCCTGACACTTGTTTAAAGAAAATGTGGGGTGCATTTTTACAGGCACTTACAAGAGGGTCAATCTTGCTGAACTCAGTGGGGCTACTCAGTGAGTAAAACTGCTCAGGGTTGCACAGCTGGTCAATTAAATGTATGTGTTTCGGAAGTCGAATGGACTTCCGGAACGGATTACATTCGAGAACCAATGTACCACTGTACTATCAAATTCCAAATCCACATGAAAAAAAACCCTCAGCATTCTAGCAGATTCCTTACAGGACTATAATTCCACACTGTATATATCACAATAAGAGACAGCATGCCTTCAACACATGGGCATCCCATCAGATTGTTTTTGGGACAGAGTTGATCCTTGTTCTCCTTTCCTCTTGAAAGGCTACAAAATGGTTATAGAATCATAGAATCATAGAATCATAGAATCATAGAGTTGGAAGAGACCACAAGGGCCATCGAGTCCAACCCCCTGCCAAGCAGGAAACACCATCAGAGCACTCCTGACATATGGTTGTCAAGCCTCTGCTTAAAGACCTCCAAAGAAGGAGACTCCACCACACTCCTTGGCAGCAAATTCCACTGCCGAACAGCTCTTACTGTCAGGAAGTTCTTCCTAATGTTTAGGTGGAATCTTCTTTCTTGTAGTTTGGATCCATTGCTCCGTGTCCGCTTCTCTGGAGCAGCAGAAAACAACCTTTCTCCCTCCTCTATGTGACATCCTTTTATATATTTGAACATGGCTATCATATCACCCCTTAACCTCCTCTTCTCCAGGCTAAACATGCCCAGCTCCCTTAACCGTTCCTCATAAGGCATCGTTTCCAGGCCTTTGACCATTTTGGTTGCCCTCCTCTGGACACGTTCCAGTTTGTCAGTGTCCTTCTTGAATTGTGGTGCCCAGAACTGGACACAGTACTCCAGGTGAGGTCTGACCAGAGCAGAATACAGTGGCACTATTACTTCCCTTGATCTTATCCTTGGGATGAGACAATATGTACATTAAAACATATACTGCAATGCCCACCATCCCTGACCATTAGCCATGCTGGCAGAGACCATCTGTATGGCCACAGATTGCCCTTCCCTGATATTTTATTTTTATGGGTTTTCCACACACATCTGCTCAGCTTCTGTGAGAACAGGATGCTTGAATAGTTGGGCCATTGGCCTGATCCAGCAGGCTCTTTTTATGTTCTTACGTTAGAGGTATGCTGCCTTTGTGCACGGCTGTTCCGCTTACCTCTCATGTTCAAGCCATCATAAACGAGTGAGTGCCTGAGCATGCGCAGAGTGCCACCCTCCCTCAGTGGTGAAATAAATAATCACTACTTTTACTTGAAGCCCTGTGTGAGGGTTTGATTAGCTGCTTGTGCGTGAAAACGTGCTCCCTCAGAGTTTGTGCGCCCCCACAAACCTCCGTGTGTGACGGAGCTCCTCAGACATGTCTGCTCTAGTCACTAGTAGAGTCCGACAGTGGCTGTCTGCGGAAGCGTTTCCAGCAAAGAAGTTCCTTAACGGAAACGCGTCTCCTGGACTCACGGCGTGACAGTTTCCTGCGAGGTATGGGTCTCCCTATGGGAGACTCCGATACCTCCCCACTGTTCTCGCTGGAAGACTCCCTGAGCCCTCCCTCCTGCTCGCATTCCCTCAGAGACCCACTCCTCCCCCTGCTGGTCCCTGCTTCAGCAGTTGAGTCTCTTTCATCCTGCCTGAGTCCCTCCACCACCTGATGCTCTGATGGCAGTTCCCTGACATCCACCTCCCCTCCAGGGCCCCCCTCACCCCCTCCCAATTCCTCCCCCCTGGGAGGTGAAGGGCTAAAACCCCGAAACGAATCTTCCTCATCTTCTGACGTCTCGAACAATTCTCTCCATCGATCGTCGTCCTGGCCAGCTGAATCCTCCTCCTCTTCAGAATCTGGGAACCCCTCCAACTCCTCTTCCTCGTCGGTGGTGGCAAAGTATTCCCTTCGGAACCTCGCTACAGGCTGAGGTTTACGTGGGAACCTCTGATGAAAAGTCTCTATTAAAACCTCGTCATTGACATCCTCTGCCCTAACCCAGGTGTTTTCCGACTCCGGTTCCCCTTCCCACATTACCAAATACTCTACTTGATCTCCCTTCCACCTGGAATCGAGGATCTCCGCTACATGGTAGCTGTGTTCCTTCTCCTCCATTGCTGGTCCCCTAGTGACCCTCCCCTCACTGTCTCCTCTATACGGTGACAGCAACGACCTGTGAAAAACTGGGTGCAGCTTCATGTGGTTCGGTAACCGGAGCCTGAAAGCCACTGGATTGACCTGCTGTATGACTTCAAACGGACCCAGCCTTTTGGGTCTTAATTTCTTACAACCTCCTTTGAATGGCAACCCTTGGGTTGACAGCCACACCTGGTCCCCCACCCTGATGCTTTCACCTTCCCTTCTATTTTTGTCTGCTTGCCTCTTATATTCCTCCTTAGCCCTGTTTAAGTTGAGTTGGAGCTGGCGATGGATCGCTTCCATTTCTTCCACGAACTGTTCTGCAGCTGGAACGCTCCAGTTCTCCCCCTCCCCCCCTGGGAAGGCTCTGGGATGGCACCCGTGATTAGCCAAAAAGGGGCTCATCCCCGTGGACACGTTCTCTGCATTGTTGTAGGCAAATTCTGCCAACGCCAGCTTCTCCACCCAATCATTCTCTCTGTCATTAACATAACACCTCAAATATTGTTGGAGAACCCCATTTGCTCTTTCCGCCTGCCCGTTGGTTTCAGGATGACGGGCCGTCGAGAAATTAACCTCTACATGCAGTAAGCTCATGAGCTTCCTCCAGAACCTGGAAGTAAATTGTTTCCCTCGGTCTGAAACCACCCTCAAGGGGGCGCCATGCAACCTAAACACATTCTCTACAAACAATTTGGCGGTTTCTTCTGCTGTAACCGCATGTGAGCAGGCTATGAAGTGGGCCATTTTAGTTAACAGGTCTACTACAACCATGATGGCTGTTTTCCCTCTAGACCTTGGCAGATCAGTCATGAAATCTATTGCCACTGCTTCCCACAGTCTCTCAGGTGTGGGCAGTGGTTCTAATAAACCAGCCGGCGCCTGCCTCTCCCCCTTGGCTCTTTGGCATTGTTCACACCCTCTCACATACTCCCGCACATCTTCCCTGACCTTGGGCCACCAAAATTCCCTGGTAACCAGCCACATGGTTTTGTGTTGCCCAAAGTGCCCTGCTGTGGGGCTATCGTGCAGCTGCTTGAGTACTTTCTCCCTCAATTCCCCTTCAGGTATATATAACGCTCCCTTATAATACAATGCCCCATTTCTCTCCTCAAAACCACCGGGTTTGTCTTCCTCCCCTCTGAGATCCCTGAGTTTCCCCTGGGCGTATGCATCCTGCACCGTACCCTCTACCAATTCCCTTTGCCCCACCAAAGTCGCCCCACACACCCAGCGGTCCTCTGGAATGATATGGGTTTCTTCGGGTGCTCCCTCCCCCTCCAAATATTCAGGTTTGCGTGAGAGAGCGTCCGCCCTAACATTCTCTGGGCCTGGCACATAACAAATCTCAAAGTTAAATTTGGAGAACTCTTGGGCCCATCTCAACTGCCTTTGGTTGAGCACTCGCGCCGTTCTCCAGTACTCTAGATTTTTATGGTCCGTGCACACTTGCACTTTATGTTGTGCACCCACTAGCAGATGCCTCCATCTCCGGAACGCCTCATGAATAGCAAGCAGTTCTCGGTCGTACACCGTGTAGTTCCTCTCGGATTTGTTCAGCTTCCGCGAGAAGAAGGCACACGGACGCCACTCCGACTCCTCCTTCCCCGGCTGCAGAAGAAGCACCGCCCCTATGGCTCTGTCAGATGCGTCTGTTTCAACCCTTAGCTTCTTTCGTAAATCCACATGCAGAAGTTGTTCTTCAGAGGCGAAGGCCCTTTTCAGTTCCTCAAACGCTCGCTCCGCCTCCGCCGTCCATACAAACTTCTTCTTACTGCTGAGACAGTCAGTGATGGGCGCCGTCAGATGGGCGAAGTTGCGGATGAACTTACGATAAAAGTTTCCAAACCCTAGGAACCTCTGCACATCCTTCTTGGTTTTGGGTGTTTTCCATTCCAGCACTGCCTGTACCTTGCCGGGATCCATGGCCAATCCCTTGTCTGACAGGCGGTACCCCAGGAATTCCACCTCCTTGGTATGGAACCGACACTTCTCCAGTTTGACCCACAGCCTGTTGGCTTGCAGTCTGCTCAACACTTCTCTGACGTCTCTCACATGTTGCTCCTCATTCTCAGAATACACCAACACATCATCTAGAAAGGCAACGCAATTCTTGTAGAGCAAAGGGCCCAGCACGTGGTTCATAAAAGATTGAAAACACGCGGAGCCTGCTTGTAATCCAAATGGCATAACGAGGTATTCAAACGCCCCCAAAGGGGTAAACATGGTGGTTTTCCATTCATCCCCTTTCCTTATGCGTATCAGGTTGTACGCCCCCCTTAGATCCAGCTTTGTGAAAATCTTTCCCTTCCTCACCATGGTCAAAATATCATCAATTCTGGGCATAGGGAACGCCACCGGTTCAGTCACTGCATTCAGCCGCCTAAAATCACATACAAGTCTCGGCTTGTCCGCATTTTTTTTGTCCACAAAGAACACTGGGCTCCCCCCTGCTGCTTTGGACTCTCTGATGAAGCCTCTCTTCAGGTTCTTGTCAATGAACCCTCGCAACTCCTGCATTTCCCTGTCTGACATGGCATACAACTTGCCCACGGGAAGCTGTGCTCCAAGGAGTAAATTGATCTGACAATCAAAGGGTCTATGAGGTGGTAGTTGGTCAGCTTCCTTCTCGCTGAACACGTCGCTGAGATCTGCATACTGTGGTGGTACCTTCACCTTCCCCATTACTTCAGTCCCTGCTAGGGTGGCTTGGGCCCCTACTGAACCCTTCTCCCCTTTGCAGTGTTCTAGGCAATGTGCTGAACCAAAGGACACCACTCTTTGATGCCAGCCAACCAGCGGATCATGTAGAGCTAGCCAGCTCATTCCCAAAATAATGGGAGCGCCTCCCAGGGTGGCCACATTAAACGCTATCAGTTCTGTGTGCCTTGCCACCCTCATTATCATTGGGACAGTCTGCAAGCGGACTCCTCCTCCCAACAACTCCCTGCCATCAATCGTGGTCACCTGCAGGGGGTTGCTTAAAGGGATGGTCTGTATCTGGTGTTCAGCAGCAAACTCCTTGCTCATAAAATTGCAGGAGCTGCCTGAGTCCAATAGCGCCTTTATTTTTAGGGGGTGCCCATTCTGCAGCTCTAGCGACACTTCAATCACTAGAGCAGGTCGAGGAGCTTCTGGCACGGGCACTTTCACTGCTCTTTGGCCTGGCTGCAGTGCCCCAATTGTGGCAACCAGGCGTTGGCTTTTACCTGCTCCGCTCCCCCTTCTTCTCCCCCCTCAACAGCTCCCACCATCCCTTGCCATTCCTTCCTCTGGGGGCAGACTCTGGCAAAGTGGCCTGGCTGTTGGCAGAGATAGCATTTCCGGGGGCCCTTTCCCTCCTTCTTAGCTCCCTCGCTGGTTTTTGAAAATGCGCGCGCGCGCGCTGTTCCGATTTCCATCGGCTCTGCCGGCGGGAAAGCTGGCTCAGGAATGTCTGGAATGCGGAACTCCTTCCAACGTTCCCCTCTCCCTTCCCGCCTCTCCAAGGCTCTTGCCTCCTGCCGCGCTCCTATGGTCAGCGCAGATTTGGTCAGCTGATCCATAGACTCCGCCCTGGGGCTCCGTGCCAGCTCGTCTTTCACCCCCGAAGAAAGACCTTCTTCAAATAGCATTTGAACGGGTGCCGCCGATAAATCCCAACTCAGTCTGTGAATCAGCATGGTAAACTCAGTCCAATATTCACGGACAGATCGACTCCCCTGCTTACAAGCCATTAGCTGTCTGCGCACCACCCCTTCCTCAATATCGCTGGAAAACATGATATCCATTGCACGAAAGAACTTCATTGTGTCCTTTAGTATGTCATTGTGCGTTGCCATTAGGGGTCGAACCCAGTCTCTAGCCCCTTTCTCAAGATGCCCAATTACAAAAGCAACTCGCGATTCCTCATCAGGGAACTCATCGAACTGCACATTAAGGGCATATTGCATCTCTGTCCTAAAAGCCTGGTAGTCCTTGGGGTCCCCCCCAAATTTCTGCACCAATCCTGGTACCTTTCTGGGGAATTGAGTGGCTCTCCCCTTCTTGTCTGCATCCTGAGCCCTTCTCTCCTCCAGCCTCGCCGTCTGCAGGGCCAGTTGAACCTCCAACGCTCGGTATCTATCTTCCAAGCTTGGACCAGCTCCAGCCCCTGCTCCTCCGGTTCCGGTTGGTTCGCTCATGATGCCTTCTCTTGCACAGGCAGCGTGCAAAGACTGTCGGACTGCTGTGAGGGTTTGATTAGCTGCTTGTGCGTGAAAACGTGCTCCCTCAGAGTTTGTGCGCCCCCACAAACCTCCGTGTGTGACGGAGCTCCTCAGACATGTCTGCTCTAGTCACTAGTAGAGTCCGACAGTGGCTGTCTGCGGAAGCGTTTCCAGCAAAGAAGTTCCTTAACGGAAACGCGTCTCCTGGACTCACGGCGTGACAGTTTCCTGCGAGGTATGGGTCTCCCTATGGGAGACTCCGATACCTCCCCACTGTTCTCGCTGGAAGACTCCCTGAGCCCTCCCTCCTGCTCGCATTCCCTCAGAGACCCACTCCTCCCCCTGCTGGTCCCTGCTTCAGCAGTTGAGTCTCTTTCATCCTGCCTGAGTCCCTCCACCACCTGATGCTCTGATGGCAGTTCCCTGACACCCTGATAGCCATCGCACCCAGCAGCTCTGGTATGTTTCGTGCACACAATAGAGCACCCTTGATGGATCAAGACCGATGAGACAATGCCACGTTGTGTTTCTGTTCCGTAGAAGTTGCTTCAACTTTCGTGCACGCAATTTCTGCTTTTGATGGAGACCTTGGCATTATGATAAGAGAAACAGGAACAGCACTTACGGCACCCAAACAAAAGTGAAAGCAGAACAAGTTTGGACAAAACAGCACAGCAGTGTGTCAAAGTTCCCTGGAGTCCCAATTGCACATTTCCTCCCCTGCCAGGTAGATTTCGGCAGTTCATAGTCTATGTTTTATGTGGATCTGCCCACATATAATTAATGGAAAGGTCCATCTCCTGTTCTCATTGCCGATTGATATAAGAGGTGTGCTCAGTTTGTTTTTAGGGCGTCCTTCTTTTTGCAGGGAATGGGGTGTAGTATTTTTTGGTATTAATTCCTATACTATTTTCATCATCATCATCATCATTTATTACTTATACCACGTCCATCTGGCTGGGTTTCCCCAGCCACTCTGGGAGGCTTCCAACAAAATATTCTGGGGAATTCAAGCAAAGAACGAAGCGTCAAAACAGAGCTTTGTGGCTTGAGTATGACTTGATCTCAGTCCAGACAGATCAACCATATGTGGCCAGTTTACAAGCCCCCCTACCCCTGGTACCCTTTCTCCCTGTATTGCTGCTCCAGAACTTTTCACTGCTTAGAAATGTAGGACACAATATTGGATTGTCGCAGGGGTTGGATTCCTATTGGATCGGTTAGTCTAGGCTTAGCAGAGTGAGCAGGGCAGGCAGCCCCTAGTGCCGTATTTACATGTATGCTAAACACGCTATAGTTTAGGGCCCCACTCTCTTGCCCCCCCCCCCCAAATTTAAAGGAAATAAAACCTGGATGTACATTTCCAAAATATAAGGTAGAAAAAATAAAGATAAAACCTACAGACAGCAACAGTGTTTTGTGTTGTGTAGGGACGCGGGTGGTGCTGTGGTCTAAACCACTGAGCCTCTTGGGCTTGCTGATCAGAAGGTCGGCGGTTCGAATCCCCGCGACGGGGTGAGCTCCCGTTGCTCAGTCCCGGCTCCTGCCAACCTAGCAGCTCGAAAGCACGTCAAAGTGCAAGTAGATAAATAGGTACCGCTCCGGCGGGAAGGTAAACGGCATTTCCGTGCGCTGCTCTGGTTCGCCAGAAGCGGCTTAGTCATGCTGGCCACATGACCCGGAAAAACTGTCTGCGGACAAATGCCGGCTCCCTCGGCCTATAGAGCGAGATGAGCGCGCAACCGCAGAGTCGTCCGCGACTGGACCTAACGGTCAGGGGTCCCTTTACCCTTTAGCCATCACAAATAATACTGCTTTCTCTCAAAGTTGACACCTTTCACGAAAACTGATAAGTTACCTGTTGTAGGGAATCATTTCTCCTCTTTTCTTAATTTCTCTTTTTCTTAGTCTCTTTTCCACTTACTTATGCAAACTTAGACAAATTCTTTTTGAAGCATAACAAGGGTTGAGTGGAGGGCTAGATGTTACCTGCTTTTCAAAACTGTGATAGAGCACCAGCTAAATTTTGAGGCACTAGCTGGCTTCACAGTTTTTCCCGCATGGTGATTTTTGCATAGAGCACACACACATACTTTAAGGCTGGGCAATGTATCAATACATTTGGGGTGAGGAAATAAGTTTGAAGTCCACAGCGTGGTAACAGTGCCATAATATTAATCACAATGTGTGCGCGTGCCGTGTAAAAAACCATTATGTGGGAAAAACCGTGAAGCCAGTCATCGCTTCTCTCATGGTTCCTTCTGTCCCTGTTGCTCTGCACTATAAAATAACAGTTGTAAGTGTGTTAAAGCTAAGTAAAAATGTATCTGTTTTAGACCCCTAAGTAGCAGCAGTTTTCAGGACCTTACCCCCTTCACCTCTACATAGAGAACCCCTAGATATGCCTCTGCGCGTAAGATGTGATTATGCTGTAGGTACAGTCGTACCTCGGAAGTCGAACGGAATCTGTTCTGGAAGTCCGTTCGTCTTCCAAAATGTTTGGGAACCAAGGCGTGGCTTCCAATCGGAAGCCTCGTAGGCCGCGTTGGACGTTCGGGTTCCAAATAACGTTCGCAAACCGGAACACTCACTTCCGGGCTTGCAGCTTTTGGGAGCCAAAACGTTCGACTTGCAAGGCGTTCGGGAGCCAAGATACGACTGTAAATTTATTAGATTGCCACATATTAAACAACTGAATCAAGCAAGAGGAACAAACCACAAGGACACATTTGGCGAAGAACAGTGAAACTTTATTGCATTTACAAACACACTGGGAAATCAAAGGCAAGCCCCAAAAGCTTGCACCAATTTATGGATTGTACTCTTTTTATTTACTGTTTGCTATATATAAAAAACATCTGCTACTACTTTAAGTGAATGGATAGGACCACATTAGGGTGTCTCAAGAATATGGTGGATAAAATGCTAATGATTTGTGTTGCTGTACTGTAAAGGATGGGGGGCGGGATCCAACACATTTTTATATGAACTAGTTTATGCCTAAACATTAATTGTACCCTTTCATTATCTGCTTTTCAAAATCAATCTAGGGTTTCCCACTTTACTCATTTTTGGATACGGCCTTTAAAAAGAAATCCTGGAACACCTCCCCGATTTCTTAGTTATACTGTAAATTTGTAAATAGCTACTGCAATCGATTTTAGCTCATTGAAACAAATATCATGTTATATATATTATATATGTTTTCCATTTTTAAAAACTTTGTGTCAAGCTAAAAACCCTGTGCATCAAAACCGTGGTCAGTTTAGCAGTGATGCCCGAGACAAGTGACTGTCCTTGAAGGATATCAAATTACACGGTAGGCGGGTTCCATTCAAGCTGCTGCAGGTGCAGAAGTCTGCTTCAGAAGCTGCCATTTGGGATCATCTGGGAAGTGCTAATAATCAGAACAGGGTGGTTGAGGAAGTAAATCACATGGTACCTGAAAAAGAGAGGTCAATAGTGCAGTATTTAGCAACACTATCTAAATCAGCAATAGGGGCAAACAAAGGTATCTAAGGTAGAGCATGGAATACTTCCAGACCCAGTTCAGATGTCAAGTGAAACCATGGTTTAGTATGCTGGGAATGAGCCAAAGCAAGCCTTGGGCTCACACATTCCCCCCCTCCTCCCTCTACACAAGCGGTGAAGAGTTTGGAAACTACATCCTCGTTAGGCTTAACCACAGCTTGTTGCCTCACCCAAACCTGATGAACTATGCTTATTGTTAACCCTGGTTGATTGGTTTGATAAGCCATCTTTAAACCACGGCTCATCCAGCTAGCTTGTTTAAACTCTTAATCTCAGGGTCGTGGGTTGGAGCCTCACACGGGGCAAAAATAATAATCCTGCATTGCTGGGGGTCAGGCAAAATGACACTTGTGGTCCCTTCCAACTCTATAATAACTCTATAACTTTATAACGTTAACCACAGCTGAGAGTCTGGGGTGGTGTGCTAAACCAGCCTTCGCCAATCTGATTTCCTCCAGATGTTGCTGAATTCTTATGTCCCATCAACCACATGATAGTCAGGGATGATGGGACATCATCATCATCATCATCATCATCATTTATTACTTATACCCGGCCCGCCCGCCCAGCCAGGTCTCCCCAGCCACTCTGGACGGCTTCCAACAGGAGCTTAAAAATACATTAAAACATCAGTCATTAAAAAACTTCCCTAAACATCAGATAGTTGTTTATTCCTTTGACATCTGATGGGAGGGCGTTCCACAGGACGGGAGCCACTACCGAGAAGGCCCTCTGCCTGGTTCCCTGTAACTTGGCATCTCGCAGTGAGGGAACCGCCAAAAGGTCCTCGGCGCTGGACCTCGGTGTCCGGGCAGAACGATGGGGGTGGAGACTCTCCTTCAGGTCTACTGGACCGAGGCCGTTTAGGTGGCTTTCAAGGTCAGCACCAACACTTTGAATTGTGCTCGGAAATGGACTGGGAGCCAATGTAGGTCTTTCAAGTTCTGTGGTCTGGGCGGCCGCTCCCAGTCACCAGTCTAGCTGCCGCATTCTGGATAAGTTGTAGTGCAGGACCTCTGAAAGGGCCTCTGGTTCTCCATCCCTGTTATATACACTGCAGTAACAGCTTGTACATGAGGCTGATTGTGGATGTAACTGTGATATCAAAGGGAACAAGACAGATGCTTCTAATTGACTTTACCCATTTTCAGTGGTTGATGTTCTTATGACTGCGACGGTCAGTCCTTCTGCATTTAAGTCAGATCATGCCGATGCTCCAGTGTCACCGTCTGTTTCAGAAGCTGCCACTTGGGGTCCTCAGGGAAGTGCTTCTTAATAAACAGAGCGGGGCGAGTAAGGAAGTAAAACTCATCGTACCTGCAAAAGGAGAAGGCGCAATAGTCTAGTATTTCATAATAATGCCTAAATCAGCACCAGGGCCAGACAGGCAAACAGAGTGGTGATCCAGAGCAGCTGGAGGGCATCTGGTTGAGGAAGCTGCTGTGTTGCAACAATCCAGCCTCCAGAATCCCCAGATTTTACACATGTAGCCCAGAATAAGCACAACACTCCAGAACTGTTCAAAGAGGATGAATAGGCCCAGGAAGACTCCCCTGAGTGAGTGCCTGAGGGCCCTGCTTTTGCCACTTACCATCTGGCCTGGGGCGGGGCCTGGGGCCTCACAAGGACTGCGTGCTGCTTGCGGCCTGCTGCCCAGGAAGACTCCCTGAGTGAGTGCTTGTGGGCCCTGCTTTTGCCACTTACCATCTGGCTGGGGCGGGGCCTGGGGCCTCATAAGGACTGCGTGCTGCTTGCGGCCTGCTGCCCAGGAAGACTCCCTGAGTGAGTGCTTGTGGGCCCTGCTTTTGCCACTTACCATCTGGCTTGGGGCGGGGCCTGGGGCCTCATAAGGACTGCGTGCTGCTTGCGGCCTGCTGCCCAGGAAGACCCCCTGAGTGAGTGCTTGTGGGCCCTGCTTTTGCCACTTACCATCTGGGCTGGGGCGGGGCCTGGGGCCTCATAAGGACTGCGTGCTGCTTGCGGCCTGCTGCCCAGGAAGACTCCCTGAGTGAGTGCTTGTGGGCCCTGCTTTTGCCACCTACCATCTGGCTTGGGGCGGGGCCTGGGGCCTCACAAGGACTGCGTGCTGCTTGCTGCCTGCTGCCCAGGAAGACTCCCCTGAGTGAGTGCTTGTGGGCCCTGCTTTTGCCACTTACCATCTGGCCTGGGGCGGGGCCTGAAGCCTCACAAGGACTGTGTGCTGCTTGCTGCCTGCTGCCCAGGAGGAGTCCCCTGAGTGAGTGCCTGAGGGCCCTGCTCCTCCCTGCCACTTACCACCTGGCCCGGGGCGGGGCCTGACAGGCCTCACTAGGACAGTTGTTACTGCCGGAGAGGCACAGAGTGTTTTTAAAATGTTTTTTAAAAATTTTCTTTGGATTTTTTGTATGTGGGGGGTGGGGGTGGGATGGATGTTTGGTTGGGCTTGGGGAATTATTATTTTTTTTATTTTGATGTTTTTGTAATTTTTACATTTTTTTGTTTGTATTGTTTTATTGGTTTTGTTTGTTTGTTTAAGTTGTTATTTTGTTTTTAGGGGGAGGGTTCAGGGCTGCCGGGGAGTGGGCCCCAGCCCACAAAATGGCTGGGGCATGTTCCACAGGGGGGGATGCACTGGGACAACCGATCTCAGTGATCACGGGTAGGAGGAGGAGTTACGCTAAGACCAGACCATGTCATTACAGAGGAGGCAGGTTTAGTCGTTGTCTGAGGACTATCCCTGCCTCCGGGTCTGGTCCTGTCCGGATGGATACTAGAATCAGCAAGGGATACCCACGTGACCTGAAGGTGCTGCTGTGCAATGCCAGGTCAATGATTCGTAAGACCACTGCCATCCATGACTTGATCATGGATGGAGGATTTGACCTGGCATGTGTAACAGAGACTTGGTTGGATGAAGCAGATGGGCCTGTCCTTGCCGCTGCTTGTCCACCAGGTTTCTCTTACGCACAGCAACCCAGGTCACGTGGGCGGGGAGGGGGGGTTGCAGTGATTTTTAGGAAGTCATTAGTTTGCACCAGGCGTCCTATTGGGAAGACCCAGTTTTCTGAGTGCATGTTCTGGAAGTTGGGCAATAGGGGCAGTACAGGATTCCTTTTGGTGTACCGACCTCCCCGCTGCACCAAGGATTCCCTGCCCGAGCTGCTCCAGGTCGTGGCGGATGTTCTCCTGGAGACACCTAGCCTGGTCGTCCTAGGGGATTTTAACATCCATGCCGACACGACCTTACAAGGGGCCGCTCGGGACTTCGTGGAAAGCATGGCCTCCATGGGGCTGTCCCTGAATAAGTCTGGCCCAACCCATAGCCGTGGACATGCCTTGGACCTGGTGTTTACCTCTATGGATGTTGGTGATCTGACACTAAGTAAAAGCGAAATGAAAGAAGTGCCATGGTCAGATCACTTCCTGGTGCAACTGGACTTCTCTGCGACCCATCCCCTCTGCAGGGAGGTGGGACCAATTCGGATGGTCCGCCCCCGCCACTTAATGGATCCAAATGGTTTCCAGAGAGTGGTAGGGGATGCTTTATCCCATGTTGATGGCCTTTCAGCCGATTCCCTGGTGGCCCGCTGGAATGTGGAGTTAACCAGGGCTATTGACTGTTTGGCTCCGAAGCGCCCTCTCCGATTGCATGGAGCCCGGACAGCCCCGTGGTTTTCCACGGATCTGAGGGCAATGAAACAATCGTTGAGACGGCTAGAGCGCCGGTGGCGGATAACTCATTCCGAATCTGACCGGACACAGGTTAGAGCTCAACGTCGAGCCTACCAAGTGGCGATAGCGACGGCGAAGAAGAATTTCTTCACCGCCTCTATTGCATCTGCAGAAAACAGCAGCAGGAGACTTTTTCAGGTGGTTCACAATTTAGCGGAACCACCTGCAACATCGGGGCCCAGTACGGGCCACATGTTCTCCTGCAATGATTTTGCAAAGTTTTTTGCAGATAAAATCGCCCAGATTCGGGAAGAAGTAGACTCCACCGTGGGAGCAGGGCCGGGGCGGGAGAGTGCCAGAGTTCTGTCTAGTCAAGTTGAGTGGGATCAATTTCAATCTGTTACCTCCGAGGATGTGGACAGGCTGCTTGGACGAGTGAAACCAACCACCTGTCTCCTGGATCCTTGCCCATCCTGGCTTATAAAAGCTAGCCGGGAAGGACTGGGCGATGGGCTTCGTGGGGTGGTGAATGCTTCCCTCCGTGAGGGAGCCTTCCCAGACCCGCTGAAAGAGGCGGTTATTAAACCGCTTCTTAAAAAACCATCTTTAGATGCGGCCACGATGGCCAACTATCGCCCAGTCTCAAATCTTCCATTCCTGGGCAAGGTGATTGAGCGAGTGGTTGCTGAACAACTCCAGGCACGCCTGGAAGAAGCGGACCATTTGGATCCCTTCCAGTCGGGATTCAGGCCTCATCATGGGACTGAAACTGCCTTGGTCGCACTGGTTGATGATCTCCGGCGGGCTAGGGACAAAGGTGAGAGCTGTTTCCTAGTTCTGCTGGATCTCTCAGCGGCGTTTGATACCATCGACCATAGCATCCTTCTGGACCGTCTTGAGGGGCTGGGAGCTGGGGGCACTGTTATACAGTGGTTCCGCTCCTTCCTCCTGGGCCGTGTCCAGAAAGTGGTGGTGGGGGATGAGTGTTCAGACCCTTGGGCCCTCACTTGTGGGGTGCCTCAGGGTTCTGTCCTCTCCCCCATGCTTTTTAACATCTATATGAAGCCGCTGGGAGAGATCATCAGGAGGTTTGGGCTGGGTGTTCATCAGTATGCGGATGACACCCAGCTCTACCTCTCTTTTAAATCAGAACCAGTGAAGGCGGTGAAGGTCCTGTGTGAGTGTCTGGAGGCGGTTGGAGGATGGATGGCGGCTAACAGATTGAGGTTGAATCCTGACAAGACAGAAGTACTGTTTTTGGGGGACAGGAGGCGGGCAGGTGTGGAGGATTCCCTGGTCCTGAATGGGGTAACTGTGCCCCTGAAGGACCAGGTGCGCAGCCTGGGAGTCATTTTGGACTCACGGCTGTCCATGGAGGCACAGGTCAAATCTGTGTCCAGGGCAGCTGTTTACCAGCTCCATCTGGTACGTAGGCTGAGACCCTATCTGCCTGCGGACTGTCTCGCCAGAGTGGTGCATGCTCTGGTTATCTCCCGCTTGGACTACTGCAATGCGCTCTACGTGGGGCTACCTTTGAAGGTGACGCGGAAACTACAACTAATCCAGAATGCGGCAGCTAGACTGGTGACTGGGAGCGGCCGCCGAGACCATATAACACCGGTCTTGAAAGACCTGCATTGGCTCCCAGTACGTTTCCGAGCACAATTCAAAGTGTTGGTGCTGACCTTTAAAGCCCTAAACGGCCTCGGTCCAGTATACCTGAAGGAGCGTCTCCACCCCCATCAGTCTGCCCGGACGCTGAGGTCCAGCGCCGAGGGCCTTCTGGCGGTTCCCTCATTGCGAGAAGTGAGGCTACAGGGAACCAGACAGAGGGCCTTCTCGGTAGTGGCGCCCGCCCTGTGGAACACCCTTCCAGCAGATGTCAAAGCGATAAACAACTATCTGACATTCAGGAGACATCTTAAGGCAGCCCTGTTCAGGGAAGTTTTTAACGTGTGACATTTTACTGTATTTTTGGTTTTTATGGAAGCCGCCCAGAGTGGCTGGGGAGGCCCAGCCAGATGGGCGGGGTATAAATAATAAATTATTATTATTATTATTATTATTATTAGATGGTATCTATCCCTGCCATCAGGACACTCCATGCCCATGGCATAATAATAATAATAATAATAATAATAATAATAATAATAATAATAATAATAATAATAATAATGAAATATTACTTATACCCCCGCCCATCTGGCCGGGCCTCCACAGCCACTCTGCACGGAATAACACTTCAAACATGAAAAACTTCCCTAAACAGGGCTGCCTTCAGATGTCTTCTAAAAGTCAGATAGTTATTGTATTTCCTTGACATCTGATGGGAGGGCGTTCCACAGGGCGGGCGCCACTACTGAGAAGGCCTGGTTCCCTGTAACCTCACTTCTCACAGTGAGGGAACTGCCAGAAGGCCCTCAGAGCTGGACCTCAGGCTGAAGGATGGGGGTGGAGACACTCCTTCAGGTATACTGGGCCGAGGCCATTTAGGGCTTTAGAGGTCAGCACCAACACTTTGAATTGTGCTTGGAAATGTACTGGGAGCCAATGTAGGTCTTTCAGGGCCGGTGTTATATGGTCTTGGCGGCCGCTCCCAGTCACCAACCTAGCTGCAGCATTCTTATTGCACTTGCTTACATTAATCAGCCCTGCGGCCATCAAATTGCAAACTCTGACAAGTGGTCCAAGCAAAACAAAACCGCCTGAAAGCAAATGAAGTTAACTGTGAGAACCAGTGTGGTGTAGTGGTTAAGAGAACTGGGTTCGCTTCCCTGCTCCTCCACCTGCAGCTGCTGGGTGACCTTGGGCTAGTCACACTTCTCTGAAGTCTCTCAGCCCCACTGTTGTGGGGGAGGAAGGGAAAGGAGATTGTTGGCCGCTTTGAGACTCCTTAGGGTAGTGAGAAAGCGGGATATCAAATCCAAACTCTTCTTCTTCTGCTATCCCCTCAGTGTGTCCCACGCTCTGCCTGGTCTGCCTAACAGCGTACCTGAAAGTGAACTTGCTAAAAGCAGTATTCACAGAGCCACTTCCCCAGGTGCAGTCTAAGAGATGCCACCTTCCATCAATGCGGACAGCATTCCAGGCATGGTCGCTCTTCCCCTTTACGCTGCAGCTGCCTATCAAATACTGGCACTGTATCCCTGCAATACTGAGAGGGGAAGGAAGGTATTCAGGAACAGTGTTGCTACCAAGAGGACAAGTGGTTGCTTTCACCGCTTTGATAGGCTGGATTGGCCGTCCTTCATTTTGCTGGATCAGAGAAAACAGCAATCAGGTTCTCCACAGATTCTCATTTGCTCCAATTTGGCAGGAAAACACAAGTTTTCCTGGGATGAAACAACAACAACAACATTTGGACACGGACCTGGAAAGCCATGACCTGTACCTATAAAGCACAGAGCAAAGGTAAGTATGGATGAGGAACTAAGTCACACAGGGAAGAGACCCATTAAATTCAAGAAATTTTTAAGTCTATGGATTCCAGTGTACCTACTCAATTCAATGCAGCCCTATATATGCAAGTTTGCTTCAGGATCATTCACACTGTGGGCATTCCTCCACTTACATGGTGGGTCATGTTCCGGAACCCCATGCACATAAGCAAAAATTGTGTAAGTAGGGTAAAGGTAAAAGACCCCTGAAAGTTAAGTCCAGTCACAGAAAACTCTGGGGTTGCGGCACTCATCTCACTTTACAGGCCGAGGGAGCCGGCGTTTGTCCGCAGACAGTTTTTCCGGGTCATGTGGCCAGCCTGACGCAACAGAACACCGAAACCAGAGCAGCGTGCGGAAACGCCGTTTACCTTCCCGCCCGAGCGGTACCTATTTATCTACTTGCACTTTTTGGCATGTTTTCGAACTGCTAGGTTGGCAGGAGCTGGGACCGAGCAACGGGAGCTCACCCCGTCGTGGGGATTTGAACCGCCGACCTTCTGATCGGCAAGCCCAAGAGGCTCAGTGGTTTAGACCACAGCGCCACCCGTGTCCCTGTGTAAGTAGGGAGCACACACTAAAAAAAGCTCATTTTTTCCTGCTCTCCAGCTCTCTCTCCCCACAACACTCTTTTCAACTAGAGTTGAAGCTCTGGAGCTGGCTGGAGGACCTGTGGAAAAGCAACAGCAGCTGCCATGCTGTGACGTGTGTCAGCTACTAGGTGGGGAGGCTGAGCAGCCTAAACAAAGCCCCACTGTGCCTCCGTTCTCTTTGGGGCTTCCTCCGCTCCCACTGAAGTCCTCTTTGGGTTCTGGGGAGGGTCTCCTCATGAGCCATGAGGACTCTCCAGCTCTCTCCCGCCATTTTCTGCTTAGAATCTATTGATTTACTTATTTCCGAGGGCTGTCACGTGCGAGTTGATCACGCCTAAGCATGGAGATAGCTGCCTAGGGCAAGGGGTGGGGAACCTGTGGCTCTCGAGATCTCCTATCGCTACAGCCAAGTAACAACCACTTGCCACGATGGCTGGAGCCAACAGAAGTTACCTGCACATTTCTTGAAAGAGTCGAGCATATCCACCGCAAATAGCCTTTCCTGACTGAAGGACATCAGCTGGTTTAAATGACACCTTGTCCAGGTTATAGCAGCCTTCCACATCATATTCTGTAGAAATAAAGACAATGAGCACCCATTCTGATTTGCTTGTGGGGTGGCAACACTTTGCAACACTTTCCATCGTGTTTCTCGATATCTTTCCTGGTTGCCAAAATCTGATTGGGGGGTGGGGTGGCTTGTCTTGCAAGAGCTCCAAATGAACTTTTGATTGCACAACATGAATTTGCCCATATGTGTTTGAATCGCACCTCGAAAGAGAAAGTCTGGAAGCACTCGTAAATCTGCTTTGTGTAGACCCAGGGTCTTGTTGCCAAATAAAAATGCACACTGGTGCAAGGGTTAGGAGTCGGGAGACACCTCCTCTCCTCCCGTGCTGCGACCTTTACTTTATTTTGACAAGGTAATAAGAATAAATAAATAAGAATAAAAATGTGCACCCCACCAGCGAGACCATTCCATTGTAACTATCCAACCTCCCAAAATTTCAACACCTCTAGCGATGGTTTGACCCCTTTCCGTTGTAACAGTACAAATTCTACAAACACCCTCCATATCTCCTCAAAATCATTCCTCCTGCATATTCCCCGTCTTACCTTAATGGCACATGTTCATTTATCATTAATAGCTATATATCCCACACCTCTTCATACCATTTTTCCATTTTATATTCTGCTTGCCCCTTCCACTTGCTAGCTATCATAATTTGTGCAGCTTTCAATAAATTTGTGAGCGAGTCCTTCATAGCCTGCAAACCTTCCACCCCATCGTAAATTGATAATGATGCTACCGCGGCACTTTCAGTGAGCTTTAACCCAGTGATTTCTGTTATCAGTGAGCACCTCCTGATCCCTTCTGAGATTCATGGCTGAACAGAGATCCCAGTCAAGCTCTGTGTGAGCCAAACACCAAATCACTGATCCACACAGGTTACAATCCAGAATCCTTTGTGCAAATGGAGCTGACATGACTGGCTATGAAATGGTGAAAATGCCCGAGACAGCTGCAAAGAAGCCATGCTCGGAGTAGACCCACTAAATTTAATGTCCATGAGTTACTTACAGCCTTTGATTTCAGCTGGTCTACTCTGAATATAACTTGCTTTGATATGACCTTACGTATCCATCTTCCTTGGCTGGCAATCACTGGACTGGGTGTCTGCTAAAGAACTCTGCTACAGAGCTGGATTCTTGGGCGCAGGGCAGTGACAAAGGCTGATCTTTTAATACCGGAAGTTGTCAGAGGCAAGGGGACTCAAGTATGCAGAAAGGTGGTACCCCCACCTACCTATATGGTGGCAGATCCACATCCAAATGGCTCACACTTTCTCCAGGTCACTGTGGGCTTTTTGGAGCAAGACACTCACCAGGTTTTTCACGCTATTCCTGACATTCACCTGTTTCACAGAAGGTAAATAGACTTGGAAGCAGTTAATATGGACGAGGGGGTACCAGTTCCTTTCTTCTACCTAAGTCCACTTGTTCAAAGAAATTTTAGGGTGCAATCCTGCGTGCACTTACAAGAGTGTCTCTTGCTGAATTCACTGGGATTGCACAGTTAGTCGATTAAGTGTATGTGTTTTACTTGATTGATCAAAGAATTTATTATACTTGCCAAAAATGTACCCTTGGGGGGGAAGTTGTTCTGAAGGGAGACGCATGATTAACCTTTCCTTTTTCCAGGGTTCACAGGCATGTTATTTCTACAATCTTCACGCCCCCGCAGGCGATGTGCCACGCCCCCGGGACACACGCCTGCCTGCTCTCCGCCCCTGGTGCCAGAGCATGCAGCTTCGCCACTGCCCATTGCACCTTTGGGTGGGTGGAAGTACAACTGGGGGGGCATTCTGGGGGCAGGGAGGGACCAAGGCAACCCTGGATCCTGAGCCGGCCCTACTGTTGTCACTTGACAGCCCTGGGGGAAACCCAGGGCTGATTACTGCACCAGTATATTAATTTTATGCCAGTTTAATTCTGGCGAGGCCCCCCAGAGATTCCTGGGAGTTGTGGTTTGGCAAGGGCACTGAGAATTTTCTGTTAATGACTGCTAGCCTTGTTCACAGAAGTATAGTACTCGGAGTTCCCTGAGGAGAGGAAATAACTACCAAATCAATTTCAGTCTGTAGTATAAATACGATCGAAAGTGAATTGTGTAAGAGAGAGGAGTCGTTCAAACCCTTTCATATTGCCTATGATTTCTAGCTCTCCTCCGAACTGACTTTGGAGCTATCTCCTGAATTTTTAAAGCAAAGCAATGCTGCAAAATAACTAAATATGGGTGTATATACATGCATTTACCGTAAATACCTTTTTCAATTCATTGTATATGATCTCCCAGAAAGCCTTAATCCTTGGGCACGTCCACCGTGGCTGACTCAGTTGCTGGCAGAATCCGTGAGTGGGCGTTTCTTAAACTTCTTCCAGCAAAGAAGCTCTTTGACGCCTAGTCTCCGCCTACCCTCTCTGCACAAGGAGGGTGTGGGCAACGGAGGACCCCTACTCTCCCCGCTGGTCCCAGGCAAGGAGTCATGGGACCGCCTCGCCGCATCCCCCATCTGCCCCCCTTCTCCACTGGTGCTACGCTGATTCTCTTCCCCAGAAGAGAATCTTGCAGTACATGTGAAAAGGATCTAGGAGTCTTGGTTGACCACAAACTTGACATGAGCCAACAGTGTGACGCGGCAGCTAAAAAAACCAATGCAATTCTGGGCTGCATCAATAGGAGTATAGCATCTAGATCAAGGGAAGTAATAGTGCCACTGTATTCTGTTCTGGTCAGACCTCACCTGGAGTACTGTGTCCAGTTCTGAGCACCACAGTTCAAGAAGGACACTGACAAACTGGAACGTGTCCAGAGGAGGACAACCAAAATGGTCAAAGGCCTGGAAACGATGCCTTATGAGGAACGGCTAAGGGAGCTGGGCATGTTTAGCCTGGAGAAGAGGAGGTTAAGGGGTGATATGATAGCCATGTTCAAATACAGTGGTGCCCCGCAAGACAAATGCCTCGCAAGACGGAAAACTCGCTAGACGAAAGAGTTTTCCGTTTTGGAGGTGCTTCGCAAAACGAATTTCCTATGGGCTTGCTTCGCAAGACGACAATGCCTTGTGAGTTCCTGCGGGGTTTTTTTCCTCCCCCCTTTTTCTAAGCCGCTAAGCTGCTTATCAGCTGATCCGATCAGCAGATAAGCCGCTAAAAGCCGCTAAAAGCCGCTAATAGCGCTAATCCGCTAATGGGCTTGCTTCGCAAGACGAAAAAACCGCTAGATGAAGAGAATCACAGAACGGATTCTTTTCGTCTTGCGAGGCACCACTGTATATAAAAGGATGTCACATAGAGGAGGGAGAAAGGTTGTTTTCTGCTGCTCCAGAGAAGCGGCCACGGAGCAATGGATCCAAACTACAAGAAAGAAGATTCCACCTAAACATTAGGAAGAACTTCCTGACAGTAAGAGCTGTTCGACAGTGGAATTTGCTGCCAAGGAGTGTGGTGGAGTCTCCTACTTTGGAGGTCTTTAAGCAGAGGCTTGACAACCATATGTCAGGAGTGCTCTGATGGTGTTTCCTGCTTGGCAGGGGGTTGGACTCGATGGCCCTTGTGGTCTCTTCCAACTCTATGATTCTATGATTCTATGATTCTAAGATGGGCTTTTTCTCCCGATCCCTGGACGCTCTCTGGAATCCCTCTGGCTTTTGCTCTCTCCCTCCGGCACTGATGGCAGTTCCCTGACACGTGTGTCATGACCTTCTAGAACTAAAATATCCCAATTTTTTAATAAACACCAATCTTTCAACCAGAGAAGACATGAGGCTTTGTAATATAGCTTCAAATCCGGTAACCCGAAGCCACCTCTTTCTACAGTATCTATTAATATCTTATTCTTGGTCTTTTACCCTTCCACAAAAAATTAGAAATTTCTTTTTGCCACTTGTCAATACTGCTGGTCTTTCCTATAATTGGAATCGTTTGGAATAAAAAGAGTAGCTTCGGTAAGACTGTCATTTTAATTACCGAAATACAGCCCAGGAATGATAAGTTTAGGCTTGTCCATGTCTCCAACTGTCTTTTGATATCTTTCCAACAATTAATATAATTATCTTCATACAAGTTAATATTCTTTGGTGTTATCCATAATCCTAAATGCTTGATTTTGGGGTAGATTTTAATTTGTATTATTTTTTCTAATTCTGCTTTTTCATCTGGCGACAAATTTGTAATAGTTTTGTCTTGTTTAAATTCAGTTTGAACCCCGCAAATTTACCATAGGCATATATTATTTCCAACGCCTTTGTTAGACTCTGTTTTGGTTGCTCCGTAGTTATAATTAGATCATCAGCAAATGCCCTCATTTTGTAACTTCTATTTCCCAGCATAATCCCTTTTATTTCTTTTTCCTCCCTAATTCGTTTACATAAGACTTCCAATGTTAGTATGAAAATTAAGGGGGATAGTGGGCAACCTTGTCTGACCCCTTTACTGATTTCACACTCCTGTGATAAATTTCCATTTATTATGATTTTAGCTTTTTGTTTTGAATATATTGCTTCAATCCCTTTTATATACTGTATACCAAAATCCATATGGTGTAATAGACCTTTCATAAATTTCCAGGAGACCCTATCAAAAGCTTTTTCAGCATCTATGGCCATTAAGACTGCCTTCTTTTCTATTCTTAAGTCTAAATACTCTAATAAGTTTATAATGTTTCTGGTGTTGTTATAAATGTGCCTCCCGGGCAAAAAGCCAGCTTGGTCATTGTGTATAATCATCTGGAAGACTTTTTTTATCTTTCGGCTAAAATATTTGCATATAATTAATAATCGCTATTTAGGAGTGCGATAGGCCTGGGGACTTCCAGGTTAGCGCCTCCAGCAATGGCGGATTTCCTCTGATCGGGAGGAATCCGCTCCGTGAAAATCAGGGTCTTGACCGCCATGGCGAGGCGGAGACGCATTAAAAACCACAGGCGGGAGAAGCCTGTGGACGTGGGATTCGGCTGGCACCTTTTGCGCCTCCCCTACTCGTGGGGAAACCCAGTTTCGGGGTTCCGGAGCGACGTGGGGTGAGTGGCGCGGTGCTTTGAATCGACTGCTTTTATCACGGAGTGAAGCCGCATTGCTGTTGCCGGAGAGCGCTGACTTTTTGCTGTGGACAATTGGATTTTAAACAACTACCCGTGAGTAGAACGGAAAATTGGATCTTTGGCATTGAAACGGGAAGGTTTCAAACAGGAAGTACGCCTTCCCCTTTTGTAAATAGACTGAAGCAAAGACGTTGCAAAGTAAAGTCTGGAAAGCCTTTTGTAAAGGATTAAATCTCCATCGGTTAAAACTACCGATGTAGCGTCTCAGGGGCCTCATCTTTTGATGTTGTTTCAAGGGCAATTGCTGATCGGCAATTGATCCTTGGTTGTCAAATGTTTCGGAAGTCGAACGGTCTCCCGGAACGGATTATGTTCGACAACCGAGGTTCCACTGTACAGCCGTACCTTGGAAGTCGAACGGAGTCCGTTCCAGAAGTCCATTTGACTTCTGAAACGTTTGGAAACCAAAGTGCGGCTTCTGATTGACCTCAGGAAGCTCCTGCAGCCAATCAGAAGCCGTGGAAGCCCCACTGGACGTTCGGCTTCCAAAAGAACGTTTGACTCCCAAGGCATTCGGGAGCAGAGGTACAACGGTATCCAGAATAGTGGTTTGCATGACCAACTAAGGAAGATAATAACGCAATAAAATTCAAAACAGCAACGATCAATTGCACATTTATTCCAAATCCAGTTAAAACTATTTAGTTCAATTAAATCAGTAAAATCAATGAGCTTGATCGAGTGATACCAGTTTTTCAAATTCTGATAGTTATACCCCCAATGCCCCTCTTGCCTCCTAGCACCCTCTGGTTAATCCCACAGCCTGTGCCCACTCTGGGAACCCCTGTTCTAAGCAGTGAAAAACTATGGGGCGACAATACAGAAAGAAAGTGCTTTTTTAAAAAGCCAGTCCTTTTTTAAAAAAAAAAATGTTTAGGGGTACTCTCATTTTCCTAGGCATATTGAAATACTGCCCCTCAATGAGGCCAAACGTAGATTCACAAGATGTTTAGGGGTATGCGTATGCCCCTCGCGTCCCCTCAGGAAAAAAAGCACTGGGTAGGACAATACGCAGGCCACATCTGGGTGATCTTTCCTCCTGGGACTTTATTCCTTGATTACACAAATGCAGAGTTCCCTGTTACTCACCAAATTCACACTGCTATGTCGTTGTGATGGTGACGGAAAATTGGATCTTTGGCATTGAAACGGGAAGGTTTCAAACAGGAGGTCCGCCTTCCCCTTTTGTAAATAGACTGAAGCAAAGACGTTGCAAACTAAAGTCTGGAAAGCCTTTTGTAAAGGATTAAATCTCCATCGGTTAAAACTACTAAACCCCCCTTGGTAGCAGGAGAAGAGGGGGGAATTTTAGACTGCCTAAGCCTGCAGGAGAGAGAGTGAAGGAAGATAAATTACCAGCGTCTTGAACCTGGGAACGGGCTTTTAGTAAGATCGACTTTTTGGGAAAGTTCATTGACTGTGAATAATGTCTGCTGACAGATAGCTAAATAAGAGAAATATATTGTTTCAAAGTTTCCTTTTGCACTTGAAAAGGAGCAAATGTAACTGAAAACTGAACTAACTTTGTTGCTGGATATTTGTTTAAAAGGATGGTTACAATAGAAATTGTTTCCTCTAGAGGGAGTTTTTGAAACTGTTGCAGGAGTGGATCTGGGGAATTTTTCAGCTGTAGAGATTAAAGACCGTGTGACACAGAGACTGACCGTGTGATACAGAGACTGACCGTGTGATACAGAGACTGACCTTGGACAAGAATGTTGACAGAAGAAGCCCTAGTGATTGCATTTTGCATGACAAGTGCTTCATAAGAAGATGGATGTGATGATTATTAAAATTGACAATATGGGACAAAAAAATGACTGAGTTGGGACTAAAAGTGAATACCTATACAGAAACAACCCAGGATTTGACTCAGGAATCTGTTTTGACACTGCAAGCTGTGGAGAAGAAGAAGGAGAAAGTTGTTATTGAACCTCAAGTAATTGAAGTGGATAGAGCCTCGGCCTTACAGAGGCAATTTGATGAATATAAGCTGTTGCCCTTTACAATTGAATCCAGAGAAAGCCAGATTTGGAGGGATGGAGTCCCGCTTGGATTGGAGAAGGAAAGTTGGTTAGATTCCCCTATGCAGGTTTGGGATCTGGATTTGGGTCAGGGGGAGATTGGAGTTGTGGGGGCCTTTAGCTTTGGAGGGACTTTGAAACACGCTCTGAAATATTGTTTGGACTTTAGTTCTGACTATGGAGAATAGGCTGACCTGTCGAGAAGGAACAATGACATTGCTAGGTTGGAGTTTCCCCGAGATCTACTCCTCAGTGCCAAAGGAAGGAAACTAAGAACAAGATCAGCAGAAGACAAAGTGAAGCACATGTATAGATATGAAGAAGACCTGCAGAAGGGACATGGAAAAGAGTTAAAAGCCTCGGATAGAAGATCACCAGGTTGATGGACCATATGGAATTGATAGAAAGGACTGACAGAATCCGACTCCAGGGAGAAGAGACGGTGGAAGAAGAGTGGGAAAAAGTTTTAAAAATTTATTTAGAGAAATATTGTTAAATTAATGAGTGTTAGAAAAATTGTTGGAATGAAATTATACGGCTTTAGTAGAAATGTTATAAGGAATTAAGTATATATAAGTTTTAGGATTTTAATGGTAAGATAAGGTTAAAATAAATTAAGACAATTAAATGACAGAAAATAGTGAAAGATGGAAAGGATTTGCTGAAATAATTAATAACTAGAATACAAAAAAGGGAGGTGTGAGGAGGTCGATGAAACAAGTCAATGAAAGATAAAGATATGGAAATATTGGAGGTGTTTTTTAATTGTTTTTGTTTTTGTTCGGATGTATTGTGTTTTTCGGTCTTTTATCTCTTTTCTTTTTCTTTATATGTACTGTAATGTTTTGATTTGTATTGTTTACCTTTGCTTTTCTTCATTACTTTGTTTTGTAATCCTTAAACTTTTAATAAATATTATTATTATTTAAAAAAGGATTGCGATTGGTCTATAGTTGTTAATAAGTAGATTGTCCGTTCCCTGTTTTGGAATTAATGCAATAAGGCTGTCTTTCCATGAGTCTCGGCATGGTTCCATCTTTTAAAATGTTGTTCATGATACTTCTTAATGGGTCAGACAGTATGTCCTCAAATTTTTTATAATATATTGCCGGTAGGCCATCTGGCCCTGGTGACTTTCCTATCTTTGCTTCCTTAATTGCTCTTTGAATTTCGTACAATGTAATAGGGGCATTCAACAGTTCTTTTTGTTCTTTAGTAAGTTTCGGAAGACCGTTCTGTTCTAAATATTCTTTAACTTCTTCTGATGTTTCATTTCCTTCCTTATAGAGTTCTCTAAAGAATTCGAGAAATCGTTTCTCTATTTCTTTAGGGTTGTTTATTATTTTGCCTTCGCACTTAACTCTATTTATAAGCCTTTCTGCCTCTCTCTTCTTTAATTGCCATGCTAATAACCTTCCTGGTTTATTAGCATGTTCAAAGGTTTTTTGTTTCAATAATCTTAGTTTCCATTCCATTTCTGCATTTATTAGCATTAACTATTGAGATTGTAGGATCTTAATATTTCTTTTTAATTCTACACTATTTGGTTTTTTGTATAATTCCAGCTCGCTTTTTCTAATCTCCTCTAAGATTTCTTGTTTTCCCCCCCTTTTGTTTTCTTTGAATTACGTTTTGTTGAATAAAGAAACCTCTTAAGACAGCTTTACTAGCATCCCAGACTATCTTTAAATCGGTGCCCTTATTTAAATTCAGTTCAAAAAAGTCCTTTAAGGTCTTTTTTGCTTTTTCTATTATTATTTCATCTCTCAATAAAGTTTCATTTAATCTCCATCTTATAGATTTCCTCTTTCCCCAAGTCAGCGTTACTTGTACTGCATTATGATTAGCTATTGTCTTTGGTTGAATTTCAAATTTACATATTTTGACTGTCAAATCTTTTGTTAGCCAGATGGCATCAATTCTTCCTGCCGAGTTACTAGGGTAGGAAAAAAAGTGTATTCTTTCACTGTCGGATTTTGTATTCTCCATGCGTCCTCTAAACTTAACAAATCTACTAACTGAAAAAAGGTTTTGGGGAGTTTTATTTGCTGTTTTTTAGTAGTCTTTTTGGATCTGTCTAAATCAGGATTTACCACGCCATTTTGGTCTCCTAAAAATAAAATTTTCTCTCCAATAAAATCCCCCAACTCTCGTTCCAACTTTTGATAAAATTCACTTTTTTTTTTCATTCGGTGTATAAAAACTGATAACTTTAATTCTTTCCCCCAGGACTATTATTTCTATGACAACGACCCTTCCTTGTGAATCTTTATAGATCAATTTCGGCTCCAAATGCTTTTTTGCGTATATTGCAACTCCATTCTTCTTAGATTTATCTGAAGAAACAAAATCAAGTCCCAGTTTCTTATTGGATAAAATTCTTGTGTGTTGTTTTGTGATATGAGTTTCTTGCAAAGATATCAAATCCAATTTCTGTTTGCTGAATATAAATTCCACCTTATTTCTTTTCTTTTTATCATTTAAACCATTAACATTCCAGGTAACAATCCTTAATTCCATTATTTACTACACAGTGATTCAATTTCTTAACAAAAAATAAAATAAAAATAAAATAATTTTTTTAAAAAAAGAAATTCAGAAAAGTCACTTGTCCTTAATGCTTGAGATTCTTCCTCCTCGGATTGTTTTTTAAGATCGTCCGCCCCTCCTCTCAGCTGTCTTTTACATCCTAACTCCTCTCTATATGTTCTCCAAAATTTGTCAGCGTCCTCCCAAGTAACAAATCTTCTCCTTTTCCCTTTGTAAAAAAAGGAAATTCCCTCAGGGAATTCCCATCTGTGCACAATTGATTTTTTATTTAGTGCTTCCACCAACGGTTTATATTTTTCCCTTTTTCTTAAAAGCTTCGATGGAACAATTTTTCCTGAATTTTAAGTTTTGTCGTACTGCTAATTTGTAGTATTTTATCTCTAATATCCATATTCACAAAAGTTACCAGACAGTCCCCTGGCCAATTATTAGCTCTTGCAATTCTTGATCTGATTCTAAAGGCTCTCTCAATTTTATTTCTCATTTCCTGTTCTTCTATTCCAATCCATTTGGCTAATTCTGATGGTATTTTTTGCTCTATCACTTCATCTGGTTCTTCTGGAATAGATCTAAATCTCAATGTTTTTTCTCTTCTGTGCATTTCAATCATAGAGATTGAATCTAGGACTGCCTCATGGGCTTCTTTCATATCTGCCAGCTCTTTCTTAATTTTTTCTGTTTCCCCTTCCCCCCCCTCTCCTTCTGTACTTTTCTTAGCCCTTCCTCCAAACTTATCGTTTTCCCTTTTAATTCTTGTACAGTCTTTGTTATTTCCAAATTTTTAACCACCAGATCATTGATTTTAACCATCATTTCTAACACCATTTTTGCATTTTCCTCTATTTTTTGCCCCATCTTATCCAACTTTTGATCTGTTGATCTTATACTGTTGTTCATCTCTTTCTTCATCTCTGAAATGTCTTTTCTCAGTCCCAGGAGAAGATCTCTCATTTCTGAATTCATTTCTGGGGTCTTGATTTGCGTTTCTCCTGTTAGGATTTGCAGATAACACTGCTGCCGCTGGATTCATAAATTTCTTATTCACATTTGACATAACCAGTTGTTTTATAATCCGTTAGTACCCGTAGCTACTTCTTTTCCTGACAAATTGTGTTTTATAATACTTCTATATTACACCTGTCAGAGCTGCTTCCAGATCCTAGCTCACAGAGGATCACGCTAGCCAGCGATCATTAAGTAAAAGTCTTTATTGAATTACAGTTTCCATTCTCAAGCTGCTGCGTGCAACTCTACGTCTAGTGGCTAGATCGGCGAAGCTCCGTCTGAGTCTCCGCCCCTTGTGCACCAACTTAATATCCTAGCCCTGCTCCACCTTTTCCGCCTGACTGTTCTCCTCTGGGTCCCTCTGCCCCCCGGGGTCTCTTCCTTCCTGGATTCTTCTGACGCCGACCCCCCGGACCCTCCTGTCTCCTTGCGCCGGGCTTTAGGACCTGGCTCTCGTTCAGGGCTGCCTACTGCGTCACTTTCCTGTGCATTTGAACTTGGCGCGCGCGCCCAACCTTCCACTTTCCGTCTGACCGTTTCTTCGCTCCCCGATGGAGGTGTGGCCACTCCTGACTCATGCCCTCCCCCCTGTTGTGAGCTGCCAGCGCTTGATCCCTGGCTCCCTTCCTCTTCCCTGCTCTCCGGCGGTGACGCTGGTCCCGATTTCCAACTGCTCTCCTCTGAGTCCCCTCTGGCTCTATCTTCCTGGGGTTTCCCCCTAGGCTCCCCCCTTGCCCTGGCCACTGGTGCTCCTTTCTGTGAATCTTCTGATTCACTGGAAAGACTCGGAGATCTCGGGTCGTCGTCATCACTCATCTTTTCTTCTGCCTCCTCCCCCTCGCTCTCTGTTTCCTCCCTTGCCCTTGCCTCTGCTCCTGAACCCCTGACATCCATCCCCCCCTCGAAGCCCCCCGTTCCCCCCTCCCCTCCTTCCGGTGCGGGAGCTGGGTGCTGCTGTGTCAGAGGGACGAACGTCGGATACAGTTCGCTTCCCGTGGCGGGCCTCCATCTGAAGTCTCCCGGTTCTTCCTCCCTGCTCTCGTCGACGACGGTCACCTCCGCTTCCATCTCTGTGCCGCCGTGCTCGAAACCAGGGTCGTCCCCGAAAACGTCCATGTCCGTCTCTCCCTCACTTCCTCCCAGCGGCGTTGCTCGTCCTGGACCTTCCAGCCACTTCCTGCGCCACTGCTCCTCTGGTCTATCGTCCCACCAATACGAGGGTTCTGAGGCAGATCCCGAGGGTGACCCCTCCGGGGAACGGGTGTCTCGTATCGGGTCCTCGTCCGAGTCGAATCCCCGGAACGTGCTGGCAGAAAGCGTGGGCGTGAAAAGCCAGTCGTCGAAAAAGTCTGCTGGCATTGGTCTATGTGGGAAAAGGGCATGAAACTCGTCTTTGAGCAGAGGTTCGTCCAAGGCGTAGCCCGGCACCCAGCTGTTCGCACTGGCCGGGGTGCCCTCTTTGGCGAGAAGGTATTCTACCCCCTCCTCCCCCCATCTGGAGTCCAAAATCTCCGTGACTTCGTTGATGCGCTCCTCCTGTGCCACTCCCGCGTGCCCGGTTCTTTCTCTGAGCGGACTCGGTGCCGTTCCGGGTTCCTGAAACCTGTGCGGTGCCTTGTAGGGAGTGAGCACCGATCTGTGGAACACCGGATGCATTCTGGAACCCTCCGGAAGCGCCAGCCTGAAAGCCACCGGGTTGACCTGCCCTTCGACTTGGTAGGGCCCCAGTTGCTTATGCCCTAGTTTCTTCTTGGCCAACGACCTGGCCGGCACTGCGTGGGCTGCTAACCAGACCCAGTCTCCCACCTGGATCTCTTCGCCAACCCTTCTGTGTTTGTCCGCTTGTACCTTGTATGCGTGTTTGGCCAGCTCCAGGTGCCACCGCAGCTGATCGTGGACCTCCTGCAACTCCAACGCGAACGCGTCTGCTGTCTGCGGCTCCCCCTCCCCCATTCTTTCCAGTCCCGGGAAGGTTCTGGGGTGCCTCCCGTTGTTGGCGAAGAACGGCGTGACCCCCGTGGACACGTGCTTCGTGTTGTTGTAGGCGAACTCGGCGAGCGGCAGGTAATCCACCCACGTCGCAGGCTGTTGATTCGCATAACATCTCAGGTACTGCTGCATGATGGCATTGACCCGCTCCGCTTGCCCGTTGGTCTGCGGGTGTCTCGCCGACGCCAGGTTGATCTTGACGTTCAGGAAGCCCATCAGCTTCTGCCAGAAATTCGAGATGAACTGCCGCCCCCGGTCGGACAGAATAGACCGTGGCAGACCGTGAACCTTGAACACGTGGTCTATGAACAGTTTGGCGGTGTGCTCCGCCGTGGCCACCTTAGCACACGGAATGAAATGTGCCATCTTGGAGAACAAGTCCACCACCACCAGCACGGCCGTCTTGCCCCTCGAGCTGGGCAGATCCGTGACAAAGTCCAGGGCCACTCTCTCCCATGGTTCGACCGGAGTTTGCAGCGGTTCCAACAGTCCGGCCGGCGGCCTGTGCACTGGTTTGGCCCTCTGGCAGGTGTCACACCTCGCCACGTAGTCCGCGACCTCCCCTCTCATTCCGGGCCACCAGAAGTCCCTGGCGACTAATCCCACCGTCTTCTCCTTGCCAAAGTGCCCGGCAGTGGGCGCGTCGTGCAGCTGCTGCAATACCTTGGCGCGAAGTTCGTCTCCCGGCACGTAGATGGCCCCTTTACGGATGAGCAATCCATCTCTCAGCTGGAACCCGTCGGTCGCTGCCGTGCCTCTTTGCACCTCTGCCATCTTTGCTTGCATGAAGGAGTCATCCTGCAACGCTCGTCGCACCGCATCCAGGTCAACTGTTGCCGCAGCGCAGGCCCACACTGTTGGTGCGAAGATGTGCATGGCAGCCGCTGGCGTGGCGTCCTCCAGATACTGTGGCTTACGGGAGAGAGCGTCCGCCATGATGTTGGTGTCCCCCGGGACATACTCTATTCGGAAGTCGAAGTTCGCAAAGAACTCAGCCCAACGTATCTGCCTCTGGTTCAGGAACTGTGCCGTGCGCCAGTGCTCCAGATTCTTGTGGTCCGTGCAGACCTGCACCGTGTGCTTGGCGCCGATCAGGAAGTGCCTCCACGCTTTGAACGCTGCATGAATGGCCAGCAACTCCCTGTCCCAGATGGTATAGTTCTGTTCGGACTTGCTGAGCTTCCTGGAGTAAAACGCTCCCAGCCGCCAAACCCCCTGCGGGTCTTTCTGCAGCAGGACTGCTCCCACGGCTCTGTCCGAGGCGTCTGTCTCGACCCTCATCGGCCTGCCGGGGTCGACATGCAGCAGCTGCTCTTCCGACGCGAAGAGACGCTTGAGTGCCTGAAAGGACTGCTCCGCCTGCTCTGTCCAGATGAACTTCTTTTTCTTGGAGCTAAGCGTGTCCGTGATGGCCGCTGTCTGCATAGCGAAGCCTTTGATAAACTTGTGATAGAAGTTCGCGAAGCCGACAAACCGTTGGACCTCCTTCCGGTTGCGTGGGCTTTTCCAATCCAACACCGCTCGAACCTTGGCGCTGTCCATGGCGAGCCCCGTGTCAGACAACTTGTAGCCCAGAAAATCCACCTCCGTCACGTCGAACTGGCACTTCTCCAGCTTGGCGTAGAGCCTATGCTGCTGTAGCCTGCGCAGCACTTCCTTGACGTGTCTGTCATGCTCCTGCTGCGATTCCGAAAAGATCAGGATGTCATCTAAGAAACAGACGCACGTCTTGTAGAGGAGCCCCGCCAACACGTGATGCATGAACGCTTGAAAAACTTGGGAGCCATTTTGCAATCCAAAAGGCATAACTCTATATTCGTAGGTGCCCAGTGGCGTGAACATGGCTGTTTTCCACTCATCTCCTTCCCGCATGCGAATGAGGTTGTACGCCCCTCGCAGGTCCAACTTGGTGAACACGCTGCCCTTGCGTACTTTTGCGAGGAGGTCGTCGATTCGGGGCATGGGGAAGTCCGATGGCTTGGTCACACTGTTTAAGATGCGATAGTCCACTACAAGTCTTTTTTGGGGCGTGTCCCGCTTCTTAACAAAGAATACAGGACTGCCCCCCGCTGCCTTGGACTCCCGGATGAAACCGCGCTCCAAATTATGATCTATGAACTCTTTGAGTTCCTGCCGTTCGTCCTCAGACATGGAATACAGCTTCCCTTTAGGCAGCGCCGCCCCCGGCAGCAGGTCAATTTTGCAGTCATATGGTCTGTGGGGGGGTAGCCTGTCTGCCTCCTTCTCGCAGAAAACCTCCAAAAATTCTGCGTACTTGTGGGGAATCGCTTGCAGCGTGCCTAGCAGCAGCTGTGACTCCTCTTCCTCTCCTTCTTGCCGGGGCACGATGCAGTGTTCAGCACAAAAGGAAGAGCCGAAGGTCAGCTGCCTCTGGTACCAAGCCAGCGTTGGGCTGTGCTTGTCCAGCCAACTCATGCCCAATACAATGGGCGTGTCCGATAGTTGAGTGACGTTGAAGCTGATGATTTCCCTGTGATTCCCAAGTCGCATCACCATCGGTGGCGTCTGCTTCACCACTTGCCCCCCTAGCAGCTCCCTGCCATCCACCGTGACCACCTGCAGGGGCAGCGTGGCAGGCAGCAACTGTATAGCGTGCCGGTTGACAAAGTCCTGCCCTATAAAGTCCGCATTGCTTCCCGAGTCAATGGTGAGCGGCACGTCCACGGCGATTCCATTGGGCAACTGGAGCGATGCGGTGAGCCTCACTACTGGTTTGGGCGGGAGGGGGTCCATGGGCTGTAAAATCTCCGGGGACTTCTTCACTGACACGTCTGGCTGGGCCCCAGTGCCTCTTCCTCCAGCCAGACATCGTCGTTTCCCTGCTGTGGTTCTCCTTGCTGCGTTGCTGCAGTTACCATTGCTGAAGCTGCAGTGTGCTTGTGGAGCCTCCGGGGACACTCTTTCGCCATATGCCCTGGATCCTCGCAGATGTAACACTTCCTGTTCCCTCTAGGAGGCTTCGCTTTCACTGTTGTCGGTGCTAGGGCTCTGGCTGCTGACTGAGCCCTTGCACTTCCAACCTCCATAGGTTCCGCCCCACCTCCTGGCGGAGGCGTGGATTGCGCACGCGCTGCTTCTCTGGGAAGGAAGGAGGAGCCCCTGGCTGGTTCGCGCCCTCCACGCCCTTCGTCCCTGCTCCATGGACGTTCTTCCAGCCGCACCCCCACCGCCAGCGCCCTCTGAACGATCTCCTGCGTGGTCCGGGGTCTCTCCCCCCTCGCAATTTCATCTTTAACAGAGCCGTGCAATCCCTCCCAAAACAGGTCTCTTACAGGAGCCGAATCTCTGTCCCATTCTAGGGCACTGACCAAAGCGAAAAAGCGGGCATGGTACTGCCTTACGCTGGCCCTCCCTTGCTTCAGTCCATGTATCTGCTGCCGAGCAAGATCCACGTCAATGCTTGATAAAAAACACCCATCCATCGCTTTAATAAAGGCATCCGCATTTTGGAGCGCCGGATCATTATCCCTCCATAAATTGCGCAGCCATGCTTTAGCATCCCCATGCAAATGGGACATGATGAATCCCACTTTCTCTTGCTCATCTCTAAAGTCTTTGTTCAGCAGTTGCAGTGCGCACATTACATCTGCTCTAAAGTTGGGGTACTGTTGCAGGTTCCCATCGAAGTGAGAGACCAGACCGCCTGTTCGTCTCGCCAACCCAATTCCCTCCTGTCTGGGTGTCAGTTGCCCTTGCTTCGTAAGCATGTCCAACCTGACCTGGAGATCCCTGCAGGCGGCAGCTGCCTCCTCCTCTCTCTTCCTGGATGCGAGAGCCTCGGCATTCAGTTGTGACACTGCTTCTCTGAGTTCCGCTATCTGCTGCTCAGCCGTCATGTCGTCTGCCGTTCGTGAGCTCGCTAGTAGGCACCTGCTTCTCTCCTCTCCTCGAGGCTGTAGATGCCCACAATTAGGGGACGGAGCTTACTGTCAGAGCTGCTTCCAGATCCTAGCTCACAGAGGATCACGCTAGCCAGCGATCATTAAGTAAAAGTCTTTATTGAATTACAGTTTCCATTCTCAAGCTGCTGCGTGCAACTCTACGTCTAGTGGCTAGATCGGCGAAGCTCCGTCTGAGTCTCCGCCCCTTGTGCACCAACTTAATATCCTAGCCCTGCTCCACCTTTTCCGCCTGACTGTTCTCCTCTGGGTCCCTCTGCCCCCCGGGGTCTCTTCCTTCCTGGATTCTTCTGATGCCGACCCCCCGGACCCTCCTGTCTCCTTGCGCCGGGCTTTAGGACCTGGCTCTCTTTCAGGGCGGCCTACTGCGTCACTTTCCTGTGCATTTGAACTTGGCGCGCGCGCCCAACCTTCCACTTTCCGTCTGACCGTTTCTTCGCTCCCCGATGGAGGTGTGGCCACTCCTGACTCATGCCCTCCCCCCTGTTGTGAGCTGCCAGCGCTTGATCCCTGGCTCCCTTCCTCTTCCCTGCTCTCCGGCGGTGACGCTGGTCCCGATTTCCAACTGCTCTCCTCTGAGTCCCCTCTGGCTCTATCTTCCTGGGGTTTCCCCCTAGGCTCCCCCCTTGCCCTGGCCACTGGTGCTCCTTTCTGTGAATCTTCTGATTCACTGGAAAGACTCGGAGATCTCGGGTCGTCGTCATCACTCATCTTTTCTTCTGCCTCCTCCCCCTCGCTCTCTGTTTCCTCCCTTGCCCTTGCCTCTGCTCCTGAACCCCTGACAACACCTCTAATGCACACTGTCCCATCAATGATGATAATAACATAATAATAATAACATTTAACAAGGAAAAGGAGAATAAATAAATAAATAAATTTTTACTCAGTTACCAGTTTTGTCCACTAGTTGTCCGAAATCCCCTTGTCCATTTCCCTACACATTTAACCAGCCTTTATATAACTTTCCTGTTACTTGCAGAGTAATTTCCTCTTGCCACCAATAGAGGGGAGCCCAGTAACCCCCCCACCCTGTCGGGGGGGGGGCTTATTTTCTTAACAGTTCTTTAAAATCTTCTCTTGGCTTCCCCAGGCTCTTCTCACCACAAAAACTTTTTTCCCCTGCACCCCCTTCAACAGTCAAGAATAGTGTGAAGTAAATCAGCAAAACTGGTGCAACTTCTGCAAATTTTAACACAAAGAAGTCAGGCCTCCATACTACACAAAAACCGGAGCTTGAATGTCTATTGTCTCTCTCATTCATCTAAGAAAGAGCTGGCTCAATAAGAATCTCAAGTCCAGAAGTCCAAAGCACCTTTTGCTCTTTCCTCCACCAAGAATCTTTACTTGCTCTGTGGGGTGCAGCACTAGGATTTGGGATGATCTATAGGACCTCAGATCTGTTCATCTCTTTCCATCATTTCGACCATCAATTCAAATAACTGTCAGGAATTTTTTAACGAAAGGGAGAAAGGCTTTCTGCTATGTAAAAGCCGGAGCCTGTATATCGAATGTCTCTCACACATAAACTCTCAGCAAAACATTTTTAATCACTCCATTAATTTAGCACTGGGGTTTGGGTAGGTCTTTAAGTCTTCAGGCCCATTCATTCCTTTCCTCCATATCGTCCATAATTGCCTCAGACGTTCTCCAATATTTTTTTTAAAAAAGATATTTATTAAAGTTTTTAAAATATAACAATGAAAAAAAATAAAAAGAAACAAAATACAAAATACAACATAAAAACAGTTAAAAAAACAAATAATTTCCCACAACATATCTTCCTTACAGACCTCCTCATACCTCCCTTCTTTGTATTCCACTTCAATTTGTTAGTTCAGCAAATCCTTACCATTAAGCTTTTACCCATTTATAAACCTTTTTTTTCGTATCTCCTAAAGCATTACAGCTGGAAACCCCTTAATTTCTATCCAACATCATTCTAACATTCATTAATTTTACAATATTTCTGTAGATAGTCTTTAAATTTCTTCCAGTCTTCTTTCACCGACTCTTCTCCCTGGTCTCAGATTCTGCCAGTCATTTCTGCCAATTCCACGTAGTCGATCACCTTCATCTGCCATTCTTCCAGAGTGGGTAAATCTTGTGTCTTCCAATACTTTGCAATGAGTATTCTTGCTGCTGTTGTAGCATACATAAAAAAAGTTCTGTCCTTCTTTGGCGCCAATTGGCCGACAATGCCCAGGAGAAAGGCCTCTGGTTTCTTCAGGAAGGTATATTTAAATACCTTTTTCAGTTCATTATATATCATTTCCCAGAAAGCCTTAATCTTTGGGCACGTCCACCAAAGGTGAAAGAATGTACCTTCCACTTCTTTACATTTCCAACATTCGTTATCGGGCAAGCTTGACTGGGGTCATGTACCACCTGTATATCATTTTCATAATATTCTGTCTTAAGGCATTGCATGCCGTAAACTTCATACCTGTGGTCCATAACTGTTCCCAGTCAGCAAACATAATATTATGTCCAACATCTTGTGCCCATTTAATCATAGCAGATTTCACCGTTTCATCCTGAGTATTCCATTTCAACAGCAAGTTATACATTCTTGACAGATTCTTAGTTTTGGGTTCTAACAGTTCTGTTTCTAATTTTGACTTTTCCACCTGGAAGCCGATTTTCTTGTCCAAATTATATGCCTCCATTATCTGATAATAATGAAGCCAATCTCTCACTTTGTTTTTTAATTTTTCGAAACTCTGCAGTTTCAATTTGCCTCCTTCTTGTTCCAAAATTTCCCAATATATCTGCCATTTGGCCTCCATATTGAGCCTTTTCTGAGCTTTTGCTTCCATTGGTGACAACCACCTTGGGGTTTTATTTTCCAATAAGTCTTTATATCTTACCCAGACATTAAACAATGCTTTACTGACAATATGGTTTTTGAATGCTTTATGTGCTTTGACCTTATCATACCATAAATATGCATGCCATCCAAATACATTGTTAAAACCTTCTAAGTCTAAAGTGTCTGTGTTTTCAAGAAGTAGCCATTCTTTCAGCCAGCAAAAGGCTGCTGATTCATAGTAAAGTTTAAGGTCTGGCAGGGCAAATCCACCCCTTTCCTTTGCATCTGTTAATATCTTACATTTTATTCTGGGCTTCTTGCCCTGCCAGACAAATCTAGAGATATCTCTCTGCCACTTCTTGAAGCAATCCATTTTGTCCACAATTTGCAATGTTTGAAACAGAAACAACATTCTTGGCAATACATTCATCTTTATCACAGCAATACGACCCAGCAATGAAAGCTTCAAGTTTGACCAGATTTCTAAATCTTTTTTCACTTCAACCCAGCATTTTTCATAGTTGTCTTTAAATAAGTTCCCATTTTTGGCTGTCATGTTAATCCCCAAATATTTCACTTTCTTTACCACAGTCAATCCTGTCTCATTCTGAAACCTATCTCTTTCAATCGGTGTTAAATTTTTCTCAGTTTTTAACTTGTTCAATTTAAAACCTGCCACTTGACCAAATTCTTGAATCAGTTCTAAAACTCTTTTAGTACTAGATTCTGGCTCCTGTAGCGTCAATACTAAGTCATCTTAGTATTGATGACCCAAAGAGTGCTCATCAATGGTTCCTCTTCATCCTGGAGAAGAGTGACTAGTGGGGTGCCACAGGGTTCTGTCTTGGGCCCGGTCTTATTCAACATCTTTATCAACGACTTGGATGATGGACTCAAGGGCATCCTGATCAAATTTGCAGATGACACCAAACTGGGAGGGGTGGCTAACACCCCAGAGGACAGGATCACACTTCAAAACGACCTTGACAGATTAGAGAACTGGGCAAAAACAAACAAGATGAATTTTAACAGGGAGAAATGTAAAGTATTGCACTTGGGCAAAAAAAATGAGAGGCACAAATACAAGATGGGGGACACCTGGCTTGAGAGCAGTACATGTGAAAAGGATCTAGGAGTCTTGGTTGACCACAAACTTGACATGAGCCAACAGTGTGACGCGGCAGCTAAAAAAGCCAATGCAATTCTGGGCTGCATCAATAGGAGTATAGCATCTAGATCAAGGGAAGTAATAGTGCCACTGTATTCTGCTCTGGTCAGACCTCACCTGGAGTACTGTGTCCAGTTCTGGGCACCACAGTTCAAGAAGGACACTGACAAACTGGAACGTGTCCAGAGGAGGGCAACCAAAATGGTCAAAGGCCTGGAAACGATGCCTTATGAGGAACGGCTAAGGGAGCTGGGCATGTTTAGCCTGGAGAAGAGGAGGTTAAGGGGTGATATGATAGCCATGTTCAAATATATAAAAGGATGTCACATAGAGGAGGGAGAAAGGTTGTTTTCTGCTGCTCCAGAGAAGCGGACACGGAGCAATGGATCCAAACTACAAGAAAGAAGATTCCACGTAAACATTAGGAAGAACTTCCTGACAGTAAGAGCTGTTCGACAGTGGAATTTGCTGCCAAGGAGTGTGGTGGAGTCTCCTACTTTGGAGGTCTTTAAGCAGAGGCTTGACAACCATATGTCAGGAGTGCTCTGATGGTGTTTCCTGCTTGGCAGGGGGTTGGACTCGATGGCCCTTGTGGTCTCTTCCAACTCTAGGATTCTATGATTCTATGATTCTATGATCTGCAAATGCTCTCAGTTTGTACTGTTTGGCTCCGACCTGTATACCTTTAACCAACCGGTCCCTTCTGATCATATTTAGCAGAACCTCCAGGACCGATATAAAAAGCAATGGGGAGATTGGGCATCCCTGTCGTGTCCCTTTTTCTATCTTAAATTCTGCCGTCACCACATTATTTACAATTAATTTAGCTTTTTGTTCAGAATATATTGCACCTATACCATTTTCAAAACCTTGGCATACCCCCATCCCATGTAGATTTTTCTTCATAAAACTCCAAGAGATGTTGTCCAATATATTAAAGGGATAGTTCACCTTTTAGTCTTTTCCCCCTTATTTCTTTCTTGATTTGATATTACAGCAGTCCATGCAAGCTGTTGTAAAACAATATAATTGTAATTCTCTTCTCCACCTTGTTTTTTCCTGGATTGTATTTCAAAATGCAATGGGTTTGACCTCCTCTTTCTCTTGCATTAATTAAGCGTCTGGTTAATCTCAGCTATCTTTCCATTCACTTCGGTTGAACTCCCAGTCCTTTGTACAGCTTCCAGTTCAAAGAAGCCTCTAGCTGCCGTAAGATTTATGCTTAATTACCTATGTTTTGATAGCTTTTTCCGGGGGACCAACCGTGCTTGCGGATACCAGACGCCTCTTTTCTTTGGAGCTTATGCTGCAGGATCACTCCCGAAGTCAGGCTTTCTCTCCGTGGGGAGGGAACGCTGTTGTGGGCGTCTGTGGTCTCCTTCAACTCTGAAGACCCCTCCAACGCCTCAGCGTGTCCTTTTAGATGCAGGAAGCCCTCCTGGATCTTTTGGGAGTTGTGAAGCCTAGCAACCCCCTCTTTCACCCCTTCGGTGAGTGCTCACCCCTTGGAACTCCCGAGATGAGCGTCCGGAAGCAATCAGCAGCAAAGCGGAAGTCCCCACAAAAACATTTGAAAGGCCATAGAATGTTTGATCAGCCAAAGTCTTAGTTATAGAGAAACATTTTCACCTGGCACCTAAAGATATACAACAAAGGCATCAGGTGAGCCTCCCTGGAGAGAGCATCCCACAAGCAGGGAGCCACTGCAGAAAAGGCCCGTTCTGGTGTTCCACCCTTTGGGGCTCTTGTGGAGAAGGCACACAAAGAAAGGGCTCACATGATGATCCAAGTCCAAGTTAGGTCTTATAGGAAGAGGTGGTCCTTGAGGTATTGCAATCATGAGCTGTTTAAGGCTTTATAAGTTGAAACTAGCACCAATGTCAGGATTGTATTATATGCTCAAACTGTCTTGCCCCAGTGAGCAACTTGGCCGCTGAATTCTGCACCAGCTGAAGTATCCGAACCATCTTCAGAAGCAGCCCTACATATAACATATTACAGTAATCTAACCTAGAGGTTGCCAGAGATTAGACAACAGACGTTAGGCTATCCCTTGTTGTTTTTGCAGAGTCCTGTACACAGCGGAAGTATGAGCAGTACGTGCCACATGCTTAACTTTGCTTTATTTTCACTTCAATGTTGAGAGATTACAAACATGCATCTTGCCTCTGCGAAAGCAGAGAAGCAACCGTCCTTCTCCTCGGAACAAAGAACACCAAGAGAGGAGTGAAAAACAGGAAACCAGTGTGCGTCACATCCAGTCTCCCATTCCCGTGGGAAACCCAACAGTACTCTGACTGTGGAATGCAAAACATTGTCCCGTGACAAGCACTTCGCTGCACAGTGAAGAAAGCAGAAACCAACATCCTCCCCCTTTCTGTGAACATCACTGGGCAGCGTGTTCGTACAATATCAGTACAAACCCAATTTCTGTACATAGGTACAGTGTTGATCCCTTGACACAATCTTGGACAATACATCAGCAGGAATTTCATTACCTGGCATATAGGACACCGTTATGAGTCCCTTCTGAATATGTTCCTTAGCATGTTGCAACTTCAATTGCAAGTGCTTCGTGCTTTGCTTACAACCTTCCGAATTCAGCAAAGCCAAACATGCTTTGTTTTCCTGGTAAACCTGGATTGGACATTTGACAGGAATTTTCATGTCTTTGCACAATTGTAACAACCATTCACAATCCTTAAGTGAATAAGACAGTGCATTCAGTTCAGCTTCACAAGTACTTAAGCTAATTGTTGTTTGCTTCTTGCATGACCAATCAAATAGACCCTGATTGTACATGTAGCAAACTCCAGACGTACTTTTCCTGTCTGTAGTGTCACTTCCAAAACTTGCATCTGCAAATATCTCAAGACCACCAGACTTCTGATTGTTAAATCTCAGTCTGTAATGCATAGTGCCTTTCAAATAGCGTGCTATGCGTTTTAGAGCTTTCCAATCCTTAACAGTGGGATTGTTAACTTGTCTGCTTAGCAAATTACAGCTAACAGCAATGTCAGGTCTTGAACATCTGGCAATGAAGTTTAGCTTGCCTAGCACACTTCTGTACAGTGTAGTGTCAGAAAATGCTTCTTCAGTGTTTTCTACCTGATAACCTGTTGTCATCGGTGTGTCTACAGGGTTAGCATCCATCAGGTTCAGTTTGCTTAACACATCAGCAATTTTCCGTGACTGGTGTACTAGAATGTTACCACTTTGATCTCTCTCTATTTCCAGAGATAAGTAGTTGTTTACCTCACCAAGATCTTTCATGTCAAAGTGCTCTTTCAGTTGAGCTAGGGTGTTATTGTACATTGTGACATCTTTCCAAAAGAATAAAATATCATCAACATAAAACAAACAATACAGCTTCTTTTGCCCCTCCTCTTTGACAAATACACATGGATCAGCTTTCCCTTGCTGAAAACCTAGAGAAAACAATGTCTCAGTGAGTTTTGTGTGCCAACACCGTGCACTTTGTTTGAGACCATAAAGGGACTTCTTTAGAGCACAAACAAATCCCTGTTTTACCTGTACGCCATCAGGTGGAAGCATGTAAAGTGATTCACCTAGAGATCCGTACAAAAATGCTGTATTTACATCGTGGTGACTAACGTGTAGATTCTCCTCTGCAGCTAGCTTGAGCATACATAAGCCTAATGCTCTCATATCTCACTGTGGGTGAGTAGGTCTCGTGATAGTCTTCACCTGGTACCTGTGCAAAACCTCTGGCTACCAATCTGGCTTTGTGTCTGACTATCTTGCCATTTTGATCTGTCTTCGCTTTGAAGACCCATTTGCTTCCAAGCAGTTTCATTCCTGGAACTACTGGAACTAGCTCCCATGTTTTGTTCCTTTCCAAGGAATCAAGCTCAGCCTTCATGGCATTTAACCATGGCTCAGCTTCCTTAGAATCCAAATCCTGGATTTCTTGGAAACTTGAAGGTTCAAATACCTTCTTGGAGCTTTTAACAGCTGCTACTGCTGTCTTAGCAAATTCATCAGCAAATCTCTTTGGATGTCTGCCTTTTGTGGCTCTTTGTGACCTGCGAATTATCCTTAAGTCCTCAACACTTTCCTCTTCCTTCTTAGGAGAAAAGTGGCCTATTGTAAACAATGGTTCTTCCAATTCTTGATCAGAGCTTTCAGAGGGTCGCATAGAGGCTTTCGCACTCTTGAAATCCTCTGAATCATCCGATTCAGTTTCAGACTCAGAATCAGAACCTTCATCAGTGGGTGTGGGTTGTTGCGGCTGCTTTTGCTGTTGCTTATCCTCAGTCTCATCACTGTCATCAGGATAACATTGAAAAATTCCCACATTCTCCCCCCACTTGGCATTGTACTCAACACTTCTTGTGAGCTTAATTGTCTTAGTGTCAGTCATCATTATTCTGTAAGAACCTTTCTGATAACCTAGAAAGATACCATGCAATCCACACTTGCCTAACTTGGAGCTTTGTGGTGTGTGAACCCACATGTCAGAACCAAAAATTTTCATGTGTTTGATGTACGGTTTCTTGCCAAACATCTTCTCATAGGGGGTGCAACCAATCGCTGAAGATAACCTGCGATTGTAACTGTAAACAAAACACGAGAGAGATTCGGCCCAATAACTCTCTGGAAGATTGGCATCATGCAGCAAGGTTTTTAACCCTTGAAGCAATGTCTGATTTGCCCTTTCGCAAAGTCCATTCTGCCATGGCGAGCGAGGACTGGACAAATCATGCTGAATTCCTTTCTCAGTCAGAAAAGCTTCAAACTGCTGAGAAGTGAATTCTCCCCCGCGATCAGTGAAAAGAGTCTTTATCTTCAACCAAGCACAGAATTCCTTGAACCTTGGAAAAGCCTCTGATTTCTGCTTGAGATTGTACACGTAAATATACCTGGAAAATGCATCAATGAGAACCATGAAGTACCTATTTCCACCCAAAGAGAGTGATAGTGGACCAACTAAATCAGCATGAACAACCTGGTATGGTTCTGTGGCTTGCCTACTAGACACCTTACCTTTCGCAGACATTTTCACTTTGTTTGCTGCGCATGCCTTGCACTTCATGTGGTACCTGCAGGGTTTAATAGTCATACCTTCAACCAAGGCAGGCATTTTAGATACTGCCTCAAAATGCAAATGACCAAATTTCCTGTGAAAATCGTGAATACATCCTGCATGCAAACTTTTGTTAGAACCTGCAATGCAACAAGTATCATTCTGCACAACATCATCATAATACAGAACAAACAAATGATCAACACATTCAGCATGCAATACATAATCGTCTTTCTTTGTGATGGTGCATTTCTTGTTCTTGAAGGAAACGTCAATGTTCCGTTCATTCAGTTGCATAACGCTGAGTAGATTGTGTGTGGCATCTGGTACGTAAAGCACATCTTGTATCGATAAGTCCAAACTGTGAAGAACAACAGTTCCGTAGCCTTGACTGGGGATCGTGTGGTCATCCGCCTGGTGAATCGCACCTTCCTGCGGTGTAAAAGACACGAACAGTTGCTTATCGTTGCACATGTGGTGGGTAGCTGCTGAATCAACAACGAAGAAAGATCTAGACGTCTTCTGGACCTTTGCGACGTTTGGAGTGAAGCGTGAGACCATTGCCTTGTGCTGCGTTGTCCTGGACACTGGACCTTTGCCTTTGCTTTGGCCTTTTCCACACGATGAGCTTCCGCTGCGCTGCTCTGTCTTGGCCCTGGGATATCTGCATTCCCTCTTCATATGGCCTAGACGTTCACACGAGTAGCATTTCACTGCCTTCAAAGCTTTGGCGCCATCTGGTGGTTCCACTGCACTCTGGGATGACGTCTGTGAAGACTCCCCCTTACCCATGCAGCTAGCACCCCGGCGGTCTGCTTCATTCAGTATCACGGCAGTAACATAGGCTACTGTGAGCTGAGCAGTTGGCTGAACAGCAATCTGAGTGGCAACGGACTCCCAACTTGGACCCAAAGAATGTAGTATCATGAAGGAATACACAGCCTCTGGAAAGGTGAGTCCTCTCTGTTGCAGCTCATGTCTCAGATTCTGCATCTCCATCAGATGTTTACGCACATCTCCACCTTCAGCAAGAGCCATACCTTGCAGCTTGGCATAGTAGTACATTGAGGAACCAGCTTCTGTCCTCAAGTGAGCCTCTCTTAAAGTGTCCCAAATTTCTCTGGCTGTGGTCTTATCACGCAACAGACAGAGCTCTTCTGGGGATACTATCAATGTAAGAGTTCCCATCACTTTGGAATCCTTAGCTTTCCATTCGTCTGTAACTGGAGCTGGGGGGTTGTCTGTAATAACTTTGTACAGACCTTCTTTCCGCAGAATAGCCTCTGCATAGAGAACCCAGTCCGCGTAGTTTTTCTTATTGAGCTTAGGAATCCCAAAAGCATCAGCCAGCTTTGCATCTGCCATCTTCGCGGCGTTTAATCAAGCTGCGTCACTGCTGCTTTCAAACCTCATTCCAAAAGCACTTTCAAAGGTACTTTCGGTTTTCAAGCCTCCCAAGCCTGTGAGCTTGTGCCTTAGAGCCTTTGCCTGTATCGCGGCAAAACGGCTTTAAAAGTTCAAAGTCCAGCCATAAAGCCATAAACTAGAAGCTGGCAGGCTGCCCGGAGCATGAGCACATACCTCTCATCAATCAACTTGACGCGCAGAGCAGATAACGCCGACCCGTTTCTCTGTCCCTCTGCCGGCATTCCGACTCGGCTTCTTGGAGTCCATCCTTCAGTTTGACTGCGTTTTTCTGGGCCCATAACCAAAAATGTTGTTTTTGCAGAGTCCTGTACACAGCGGAAGGATGAGCAGTACGTGCCACATGCTTAACTTTGCTTTATTTTCACTTCAATGTTGAGAGATTACAAACATGCATCTTGCCTCTGCGAAAGCAGAGAAGCAACCGTCCTTCTCCTCGGAACAAAGAACACCAAGAGAGGAGTGAAAAACAGGAAACCAGTGTACGTCACATCCAGTCTCCCATTCCCGTGGGAAACCCAACAGTACTCTGACTGTGGAATGCAAAACATTGTCCCGTGACAAGCACGTCGCTGCACAGTGAAGAAAGCAGAAACCAACATCCCTGTCCAGATAGGGGCACCGCTGGGCCACCAGAGCCTCAAGCAACAGCAATGGAGCCAGAAGTACCTGTAAGCTACACACCTGCTCCTTCAGAAGGGGGTGTAACCTCATCAAGAGCAGGCTACCTCTCATCCATCTGGTCTAGGGAACCACCCACTAACAGTGCCTCAGCCTTATTTGGATTGAGCTTTAGTTTACTGACTCTCGTCCAGTCCATTGTGGAGGCAAGACCAGCACATCCACTGCCATACTCGCAAGTGCAAAGAAGTAGAGCTGTGTGTCATCAACATACAGCTGGCAATGTACCTCAAAGCTCCAGATGACCCCATTTACTGTTCCTTGTTCACTATTCCAGAATTCTGTAAATTTTTGACAGTTTTGTTCACATTTTAAAAAAATTGTTGCCCATATTTAACTCATGGAAACCAGGTAAGGGGATTCCTAAAGTGGCCATTTCTATGGTGCTGGAGGAGACTCTTGAGAGTCCCATGGACTGCAAGAAGATCAAACGCATCCATTCTTAAGGAAATCAGCCCTGAGTGCTCACTGGAAGGACAGATCGTGAAGCTGAGGCTCCAAGACTTTAGCACCTCATGAGAAGAGAAGACTCCCTGGAAAAGACCCTGATGCTGGGAAAGATGGAGGGCACAAAGAGAAGGGGACGACAGAAGCCGAGCATGAGTTTGACCAAACTGCGGGAGGCAGTGGAAGACAGGAGTGCCTGGCGTGCTCTGGTCCATGGGGTCATGGAAGAGTTGGACACGACTAAACGACTAAACAACAAGATCCACCTTTGGTTCCCACCCTGTACTCAGTTCTTCCCTTTGGCTCCTAGAAGCTGTTGGCGTGTGGCAGCAGCCACACCCCGGGAATGGCTTCGACTGGTTGGTTAAACCAGGTGAGAGTAGTTGATGGGTCTCAAACCCTCAATGAGTTAAGGACTTCCTTGCGTGCAAAGACAGGCTCTACCAAATTAAGCAGACAAGACCAATAGGGGGCCCATTGGTCAAAATGGTGGTTTCTGCACATTCTGTACATGAGGGGCAGGTGAGGCTTGTCAACCTGGGAAGGTTGCTTATCTAGGAGAAGGAAAACCCTGATCCTAAACCTTGTGGGATTTCTTGAGGAGAAGAAAAGACTAAGGAGTAAACTCTACACAAATCCGGAATGGAGTTTGTTGGATGGCATCCTGTATGCTAATTTTGTTTTGTTTTGTTTTTTAAAAATAATATTTATTGATAATTTCAGAATTACAAAAAAAATAAAAAATAAAAAACAACACTACAATACAAAAAAAGAAAACAATAAAAAGAGAGAAAAACACAAAATACAACAATACAGCAAAAGACAGTAAAAAGGAAAAAGGAAAAAGGAAAAAAAACACAAATCCCAAATTGCATATCCATAATTTCCATTTGCTTGTTTCATTGACCTCCTCACACCTCCGTTTTTGTGTTCTAGTTTAGTAATTATTTCAGCACATTCTTTCCATCTTTCTCAATTTTTGTTATAAAATTTATCTTAACAATTTAACCTAATATTTAACTCAACAGATCCTTACCATCTTTCCCCATATTCTGTTATTGAGATTACCTTAATTCATTTAACCTTACTTTACCCCTAAGTACCTTAGAACTTAAATCTTAGTTTTCAAATATACATAGCTCTTGATATCATTTCTACTAGAGTCGTATAGTTTCATTCCCACATTTTCCCTAATATTCATTAGCTAATTCTAAAATAAAAAAATTCCATTATAAATTCTCTTCTAATCATCATCCAGCGTCTCTTCTTCCTGGTCTCGGGTCATGTCAGTCCTTATTGTCCATTCCATCTAGTCCATCAACCTGGAAGCCTTATATCCGAGGCCCTTAAATCTCTTCCATGTCCCTTCTGCAGTTCTTCTTCATCTTGTTTGTGCTTGCCTCTTTCCTTGTCTTTTGTTGGTCTCTGTCTTAATTTCTTTCCTTTCTAATTGGGGGGTAGGTCTCTGGGGAATTCCAGTCCAAAATTATCTCCATCACCCTTCATCCAGCTCGCCCATTCCCCACAGTCCCACTCCCCACAGTCCTCGATATAATCCAAAATGTATTTAAAATCAAATTTCATGGTCTCTCCAAAGCTAAGAACCTCCTCATCTCCAGATTCCCCTTGGCCCACTCCAACTTCAATCTTCAATAACAGCGGTTTATGCTCCTGTAGGGCCTCGGGTCTCTCCATTTGTACTATTTGAGGTGCAGCCGCATCCTCCTCCATTGTCATCTGCACCTGCCCAGTCAGTACAGATTGATAGATTGGTTCTTGTATGATTTCTATATCAATAGAACAACAGTCAAATCCATTTTCTCATTCATCAAGTCCATTTTCTCATGCATCTGTTCCAGCAAAGCATTTGTCTTGCATAAAGCAAGCACCCAGTCTTTCTCCCAGCTCATCTTTGTTCAAGGTCAGAAAAGACTGTTCCCACAGTCTTAATCTCACAGATGTTGGGTCTCAAATATGCTGCAACAACAATTTAGCAAGCTCCCTCTAGAGGAGACAATCTACTTGTATCCATTTTTTTTTTTAAGACAATGGAAAGTTACTTTCATTTTTCAGATGTTTCAGATGTTTTTCAAGTATTTTGTTTCTTTAAAATGTAAAAGGCAACATTAGAATCAACTTGTTTCTCTTCATTAGCTGTCTGTCATAGTGTTACGTTCACAGTCAATGAACCTCTCCAACAGTTTCTGTCTCTGACACCCCGTTCCCAGGTTAGAGACGGTGGAAACTTATCCTTCTTCACTCCCTCTCCTGCTGGGGTTAAACAGAGTTCCCCCCCTTTTCTCCTCCTTCCAAGGGGGGTTTCAGTGGTTCTAAATGTAGGCAATTTAGTCTTTTTTAACAGCTTCCCGGCTTTAGCTTGCAAAATTTTTGCTTTAGTCTATATACAAAAAAGCGGAAGGCGGACTTCCTGTTTGCACCTTCCCGCTTCGATACCAAATTAAAACAATTTCTTGATCCAATTTTCCGTTTCTACTCACGGGTACTTGTTTTAAGTCCAATTGTCCACAGGAAAAAGTCAGCGCTCTCTGCTAATGGCTGTGCGGCTCCTGTATGCTAATTTTGAGCAACTCCTGCAGCCAAGCTGGTGCAAAACATATTGCTCTGCTTTCCTTTGGACCACACCAGCGAGGCTGAGCGGGGGATCTTGTCATCTGGGCATCTCAGGACCACCATACACACTGCCCAGGCTTGCACCTCAGGAAGGTCTCTTCGTTGTTGCCAATGCAGCAGTTTGACCTCACCTCTCAAGACAGAAGGAGGTTAGCCGGAGGCCTCTACACTATCCCTCAACTACCAGGAAATAGCTTTACAGCCTTGATTCAGCCCTGTTTGCAGAAAGTTCTTGTGGGGAAATGGGAAAATATCACAGTGTGCTTTCTAATAGGAATAGTAATTGCCAGATGCTTAAAAATCTTGGCGTTTGAGTCATTTCCAACTACTGTCTCCACTAAAGAGTATCTGGAACTTAGAAAGCTGTCTTCGTTCCAGCTAGCTCAGTCTTGCTGACACTGACTAGCTGTGACTCTCCAAGACCCCCCAATAAACCTCTGGAGGGTGTCTAGAGGTCTAGGTTCCCGGCGGTGTCAAAGCCGCTCGTCCGGTTCGCCAGGTAACCCCTGAAAGGAGGCGAAGAGAGCGACGGAACGAGCAGCGGACAATCGGGCAGCCATTGCGGCGGCTAACTAGCGAAGCCCCGAGCCTGCAGAGAATAGCGCTCCGCTCTCGACACGAAGAAAGCCGGATTTGCTACCAAGAACTTTGAGAGTTAGTGACAAATAATAAGAAAGCTCCCGGCTAAAAAAGAGAAGAATCCGAGTTCAGCGGCTCGTCTGACATCATCGAAAAAGACGCAGCACTGTCTGCAGAGCCAAAAGAGAAAGTAAGTTGCCGCTAGCGGTTACTGTTTCTGTTTCCCCCGAGACTTTTTGGACTTGAGTTTAACTAAGTTAAAAAGTAACTTTCGGTAAAGAAAGAGGAGAAAAGAAGAAATTAAAGGGGGAACAGAGAAGCTTCGTGAGTAAGAGAGACCCAGTAATAACTGTAATTGAGGCTATAGGAGAATAGAGAGGACTATTGGTCACACCTCAGTGAAGAAGCTAGAAAGAAACTCCGACGCCATATTAACTGGAGGATTAGAAGGACTTCCGACGCCATTCCAGACCACTCTAAAACATCTTTAAATAAAAAGGAAACTATTTGGAGGCCCCCCGGACTCCCCCCTTGCTTAAAACTCTGCTAAGGAACGTTCAATCAGTGTGAACTGAATTTAAAAAACAAACTAAAATGAACAGCTGGAAATAGGCAGTGTGGAAGTTTATTTAAAGACTCTCTTTCCCTAAGGTGGAAGAACCACTCTCTTTGTGATTTAGGTTGGAAGAATTACCCTCTCAGTTTGGTTTGGTTCAAGCCAAACACAAATTTGAAAATTAGGTGGCGGTGACTTAGGTTTGGCGAAATACTTAGGTGACAACTACGCAAGTGAGACACCCCCTCCACTACTGAACTACACTTTTGGGACTAGTATTAATATCAACTTAAAAACTACATTGGAAGATTTAAGCTGACCTACTCCTCAAATCTAGACATCGCCTTTTGGACTACTCAGAAATATAAAGTACAGTTCTACCTGTCTAACGCTTTGGTGGGATTTAGCCCGAATAGGGGCAAGAAGAGTATCTTGACCAGCTTGAACTGGATTAGCCCAGATAGGGGCAAGAAGAACGCGGATTAATAACTACCCCCCCCCATATGGGTAGGGGAAGCGACAATATTTAGGACACTGAGAGGAAAGCTTAAGGAAATTGTGTTTTTGTAATTTGTTCTTTTTCTTGCTATACCTTTCCCCCCCCCCTCTTATATAGGAGATATCTTCTGTTTTTGGGTGGTTAACCTAATAGCGTTTGAGAGTACTTAATAGTGACGCAAATACAAAACTACATAGTGTATACACAGTATATATTGGATATTGAGATACAGAGGAACATGTCGCATACACAGAAAAAAGGGACAGAAGGGGGGACACCAACAGACAGGAGAGCCTCAAAGCAGGAAACAGAATTTAGAATAGAAATATTGAAGATGTTTGCAGAAATAAAACAAAGTGAAAAGAATCTGGAGACAAAGTTAGAACAGGTAGACAATAAAATAGGGAAAATGGATAAAAAGATCGAGGAGACAGTCAGTGAACTGAAAGGACAGATTAAGGAGGTTTCTAGGAGAGTGGATGAGGGATTTAAGAAGACAAAGCAGGAAATGAAAGAGATGAAGCGAGAAGAGGAGAAAATGAGAAATGAGATTGCAGATTTAAATAAAATACAAGAGGAAATAAAAGACTCTATCGCAATGAACGAACTGAAACAGAGAGAAGTTAATTTAAGGTTGAGGCAAGTACCGGAAATGCAAAACAAGAATATAAGAGAAAGACTAATAAAGGAAATTGCGCAGTGGATGGAGATATCGGAAGAAGAATTGGCAAAGACAATACATAATGCATACAGAATCAAAATCAGATCAAGTAGGGTAAAGAAATTCCCAGGTGATTGTCTAATTACCTTTAAAGATAGAGAGATGAGAAACTTGATTTTGCAAAGGAACAGAGAGAAGAGACTTTACATTGATGGGAATTACATAATTATATTTAAAGATATTCCAATAAGGTTGTTGAAACGAAGAGAAGCCTACAAGCCACTGGTACAATTACTCAAGAAAAACAAGATTGATTTCAGATGGGAATTTCCGGAAGGTGTCTCATTCTTCTACAAAGGAGTAAAAAGAAGATTGCTAAGTCCTGAGGAAATTGGAAAATTCACAAGAAGATATAAAGAATTACAACAAGGGGAGGAAGAGAGCAAAGGAGCAGAAGGAGGAACAAGAAGGAGGGAAGAATTTGAATTAGGTGAAGAAGAAGAGCAGACTGAAAGAGAGTCGGAAGAGGAGGGAGAAGAAGAAGAAGGAGAAGAGACAGAAAGGTTTTAAGTCTAAATCTTTAAATCTAGATAGTGGTAAGGAGAATGACGCTAAAATTATGGAACTGGAACATCAATGGAATGAACGATAAGAAGAAACGGAACGGAATTGAACATATTCTAAAGAAGAAGAATCTGGACATCATATGCCTTCAAGAAACGCACGTGGCCAAAAAACATAGGAAAATCCTTATTAATAAAAGGTTAGGGAATGAATTTATATCTTCGGACAAAAAGAAAAAAAGAGGCGTTGTCCTATATATTAAAAACAAAATTGAGTCCCGTCAATTATTTAAAGATGAAGAAGGAAGAATAATAGCGGCCCAAATTAAATGGCAAGGCGAAGAATTGATAATTATCAGAATTTATGCTCCAAATGGGAATAAGACAGAATTTTTTAGACTACTGGAAGAAAAACTATTTGAATACTTGGATAAAAAAATTATAATAATGGGAGACATGAACGGTGTGGTATCAACAGAAATGGATAGATTAAGGAAAGCAAAGAGTAGGCATGCATATTTGTGGTATGACAAGGCGAAAGTTCATAAATTGTTTAAAAACCATATTGTCAGAAAATCAATTTTTGCCGTCTGGATGAAGTACAAGGATTTATTAGAAGGTAAGACCCCGAGGTGGCTATCACCGATGGAGGCCAAGGTTCTCAAAAAAAGGCCCAATATGGAGGCCTACTGGCCGAAATATTGGGAATTAATTGAAAGAACTGGAGACAACTGGAAGCTACAGAGCCAGGATAAACTAAAAAGTAAGGTGCGAGATTGGTTACATTATGCTCAAATTCAAGAGGTTTTTAAAATGGATAAAAAAGTTGGTTTCCAGGTGGAAAAATCGAAACTGGAGACGGAACTATTAGAACCAAAAACTAAGGTACTTTCGAGAATGTATAACTTGCTGCTTAAATGGAATACACAGGACGAGACAGTTAAATCTGCTATGATAAAATGGGCACAGGATGTTGGACATAACATTATGTCTGAGGACTGGGAAAGGTTGTGGAACACCGGTATGAAGTTTACGGCATGTAGTGCCTTGAAAGAGAACATTATGAAAATGGTATACCGGTGGTACATGACCCCAGTCAAGCTAGCTAAGATATACCACCTGTCTGATAACAAATGTTGGAAATGTAAGGAGGCAGAAGGGACATTCTTTCACCTCTGGTGGACCTGCCCGAAAGTGAAGGCCTTCTGGGAAATGATATATAATGAATTGAAAAAGGTATTTAAATATACCTTCCCCAAGAAACCGGAGGCCTTCCTTCTGGGCATGGTGGACCGGAAGGTGTTAAAGAAAGACAGAACTTTGTTTATGTATGCAACCACAGCAGCAAGAATTCTTATCGCAAAGTACTGGAAGACACAAGATTTACCCACACTGGAGGACTGGCAGACGCAGATGATGGACTACATGGAATTGGCAGAAATGACTGGCAGAATTCGAGATCTGAGCGAAGAAACAATTGAGGAGGACTGGAAAAAATTCAAGGACTATTTGCAAAAATATTATAAGTTGTTTGAATGTTAAGATGGTGCACGACTAAGAAACGTTATGCTTCCGCAACTTGATTAGGTAAATGACAAAGTAAGTTATGAAAAAAAAAAGGAGACAAACTTGAAACAAATATATTATGTTTATTTTAAAGGTATCAAATTGAATTACAAGTTTTTGAAATTGGCAACATAATAAATTGAAAGGTACAGTAAGCGGTGAAATAAGATGATAAATTGCTGATATTGTTAGTTTAAAGAACGCAATGTTGGGAGGATGTGAGGAGGTCCAGTGGAAAGTAACTTATAGAAGGATGATCTGAAACATAATTAACTTGTTTTTTTCTTTTTTATTTTTCTTTATTTTTTTTTAAAAACTGTTTCTTGTTTCTTGCTTTGTAACTGAATCTGTGAACCTATGAAAAGAAACGCAATAAAAAATTTTATATATAAAAAAAAGGAAAGCAAAGAGTAAAGAAGGGAAGCTGCCTAAGACTTTTTTTACGATGATCAAGAACTGTAACCTAATTGATATCTGGAGATTCAGGCACCCTCTAGAAAAACAATTTACGTATCACTCGGAACCAAACCAATCAATGTCAAGAATAGACCAAATATGGGTCTCGAGTGAACTCATACCAAGAATCCAAAAAATTGAAATACAGGCTAAAGTTATCTCAGACCACAACCTGATCAAGATGGAGTTAAAAGGATTTGAAGAGCGAACTTTCAGATGGAGATTGAACGATAACTTATGGGCCGACCAAAAATTTGCTGAAAAAATACAGAAAAAACTGGTAGAATACTTTCAGGATAACTTAGATAAAGGGACAAAACTGAGTACTGTATGGGATGCAAGTAAGGCAGTGGTGAGGGGCCTATGTATCCAACAAAACGCATGGAAAAGAAAGAATAAAGAAAAAAAGACAAGAGAGATTTTGAGACAGATTACGGATAACGAACAAAAGCTGATTAAAAAACCCAATAATGAGAAGATAAAGCAGGAAATAAAGGCTCTACAAACCCAATTTGCTATGTTAATAAATAAAGAGGTCGAATGGAATATAAAAATGTTAAGACAAAAAAATTTCGAGTTTGCAAATAAATCTGGAAAATGGCTTGCCTGGCAGGTAAAAAGAAGAAAAGAACAAAAACTGATTAACAAAATTGAATTAAATGGAGAAGAAATTACCGACCCGAAAGAAATCAGGAAAGGGTTTGTGGACTACTATAAACAACTATACAGGAAAAGTGAAAGGAACAACAAAGAAAAAATAGAAAGATATCTGGAAGGAAAGATGTTGAGGAAGATTCCGATAGATCAAAAAGAACAGTTAAATGCCTTAATATGTAGAGAAGAGGTAGAAGAAGTGATAAAAGAATTAAAAAGAGGGAAGGCATCGGGCCCTGATGGGTTTACATCAAGTTATTACAAAGAAATGAAAGATACGTTGATAGCCCCGCTGATTGAAGTAATGAATAACATATTAAAAGAGAGGGATATTCCAGATACATGGAAAGAGGCATTTATTACAATAATCCCAAAACAAGACTCGGACCCAACTCAAATTAAGAACTACAGACCCATTTCTTTATTAAATACGGATTATAAGATCTTTGCTGGTGTTTTAGCTAAAAGAATAAAAAAGATACTATCAAAAATCATACATAAAGACCAAGCTGGTTTTCTGCCGGGAAGACAAATAAGTGATAACACAAGAAATATAGTTAATATCATCGAATTCCTATCCAGTAGGTGCGACAAACCAGCATGTCTAATTTTTGTAGACGCGGAAAAAGCGTTCGATAATGTGGTCTGGGATTTTATGATGAAAAACTTAGAGGTTATGGAGGTGGGCCAGGAATTTTTGAATGGCATAAGGGCAATCTACACAGAACAAAAAGCAAGACTGATAGTCAATAATGTTATATCTGAAGATATCAAAATAGCTAAGGGAACAAGACAGGGGTGCCCGCTTTCGCCACTGTTATTTATAGTGATTCTGGAAACCCTATTAAATGCAATAAGACAAAACAAACAAATTAAAGGGGTGACATTAGGTGCCAATGAATATAAAGTCAAAGCTTATGCAGATGATGTGGTCCTGACGGTGGAAGAGCCGATAGAAAGTACAAAGGAGATTTTGGACGAGATGGGGAAATTTGGTAATATAGCAGGATTTAAATTGAACAAAGGGAAAACAAAAATGATTGTTAAAAATTTGGATCAGGATAAGATTGAATTATTGCAGCAAAGAACAGGGATTGAGGTAGTTAGAAAGGTTAAGTACTTGGGAATATGGCTTTCTGTAAAGAATATTGATTTATATCAAAACAACTACACCCCAGTTTGGAATAGAATAAAAAAAGATTTGGAGACCTGGGCCAGAATGAAATTATCATTCTGGGGACGAATATCAATGGTTAAGATGATGGTGCTTCCTAAGTTGTTATTTTTGTTTCAAACTATACCCATAATAAAAGGTACAAAAGATTTTAGAGACTGGCAAAAGGTGATCTCAAGATATGTCTGGGAAGGGAAGAAGCCCAGAATTAAATTAAAATTATTGACAGAAATAAAAGAAAGAGGTGGCTTCTCCCTACCAGACATGAGACTGTATTACGAGGCAGCATGTTTGTGCTGGTTAAAAGAGTGGGTAAAGCTGGAAAACAAAGAACTTCTAGATTTGGAAGGATATAATAACAGATTTGGGTGGCACGCGTACCTATGGTGCGACAAAAAGAGGGTCCACAAGGGGTTTGGTGACCATGTTTTCAGAGGCGCGTTAATAGAGGTCTGGGATAGATATAAAAACATACTAGAACCAAAAACCCCCCACTGGCTATCCCCGTTAGAGATAATGGGGGTAAAGAAAATCAATATGAGAGGAAAGTGGGGAAAATACGAAGAAATGGTGACCAACGAAGGAGGAAAGTGGAAAATAAAATCATATGACCAAGTCAAAGTTTTTACATACGATTGGCTGCACTATTTTCAGATTAATGAAATGTTTAAAAAAGAGGTGAAGGAAAGGGGTTATGAGGAAAAAGAATCTAGATACCAAAAAGAGATAATAAACAATGAACATAAAAATCTGTCAAAAATGTATAAAATACTGCTGGAATGGAATACGAAGGACGAAGAAGTGAAATCAGTGATGGTTCAGTGGGCGAGGAACTTTGGATACAGTATCCAATTGGAAGACTGGGATAGGTTATGGAAGGTGAATATAAAATTTACGGCGTGTACCCTATTGAAAGAAAACATGATGAAGATGCTTTACAGGTGGTATATGACACCAGTGAAGCTGGCAAAGATGTATAAGGTAGACAATAAATGTTGGAAGTGTAGACAGAAAGAAGGGACATTCTACCATCAATGGTGGGAATGTAAAAAAAATAAAAGTTTTTGGGAGGAGATTTACAACGAAATGAAAAAGATGCTGAGATACACCTTCGCTAAAAAACCAGAAATCTTCCTATTGGGTATTGTAAGAAAGGATATTGAAAGAAAAGATCGCAAGCTTTTCCAGTATGCGGTAACGGCTGCTAGAATTGTGTTAGCTCAGAGATGGAAGCAGGAGGAAATCCCAACCGTGGAAGAGTGGAGAGAAAAATTGACAGAATATGTAGAACTTGACAGGTTAACAGGGAAAATTAGATATACTAAAGACCAAAAGTTTATTCAAGACTGGGGGAAATTTGTGGGTTATCTGGAAAATAACTGTGATGTAAATACAACGCTAATGGGTTTTAAAGAGGCACTGTAAAGATTCAATAAGTATTGTCTATTAGAAATAATGAAAGAAGGGAGGAAAAATGGCAATATGTAAGAATGGAATGTGTAAGAAAGGATAACTACGAATGATTGTCAGTAACGTTGAAGGAAGTCAAAAATGGACAAGAACGTTGTAACATGGATAAAATGTATAATTGGTTGGAAACCAATAAAATTTTAAAATGCAAAAAAAAAAAAAAAAAATCTTGGCGTTTGAGTCATTTCCAACTACTGTCTCCACTAAAGAGTATCTGGAACTTAGAAAGCTGTCTTCGTTCCAGCTAGCTCAGTCTTGCTGACACTGACTAGCTGTGACTCTCCAAGATTTCAGGCAGGGACTCTCTCCCAGCCCTTCCTAGAGATACCAAGGATTGAACCTGGGAACTTCTGCATGTGGAGCCTGTGCTCTACCACATGACACAACTATGATGTACAATCTACTCTAACCAAAGCCCTTTAGTTCCCTTACATACACCCAGAACAAAATCATGGAACAAATGTTCCATGAGGCCTCACCGGGGATGTAACGTTGAGTGGCAGCAGAGCAGTTAACATCTGGTCCTGGATATGCTTTTCTTGAAGAGTGTAGCACTGGAAACTCCCCATCCATACCCTGAAGGCATTTCTGGCACTCCACAGAGCATTGATAATTTTGGGCTTTATTGGATTCTGGAGTATCATGGATCCAACTGATGCAGTGACAAAAGTTGGGCATCCTTCATATCCTGCTGCTAACTGAATTGATTTGTAGGTTTTTAAGATGCTTACATCTTTATTTGTTGTTGTTGTTGTTTAGTCGTTTAGTCGTGTCCGACTCTTCGTGACCCCATGGACCAGAGCACGCCAGGCACTCCTGTCTTCCACTGCCTCCTGCAGTTTGGTCAGACTCATGTTTGTAGCTTCGAGAACAGTGTCCAACCATCTCGTCCTCTGTCGTCCCCTTCTCCTTGTGCCCTCCATCTTTCCCAACATCAGGGTCTTTTCCAGGGAGTCTTCTCTTCTCATGAGGTGGCCAAAGTCTTGGAGCCTCAGCTTCACGATCTGTCCTTCCAGTGAGCACTCAGGGCTGATTTCCTTAAGAATGGATACGTTTGATCTTCTTGCAGTCCATGGGACTCTCAAGAGTCTCCTCCAGCACCTCTTTATTACACTGAGGTAATTACATCATAAATGCAATTGACGGTAGCAAAACAGTCCCCTTTTCATTTTGGCACAGTTGTTTGCTATTACACTTCCTTATTAAGAAGCTGCCATTTGTTATCCGGGGGTGGAGGGATTTTCAGAGGAGAGGAATTCACCAGCTCATCTTTAATATTGGGGGAATCGTTCACAGCCCCTAATTTATGTTGACTTTTTAGCGTATGGTATTGCAATTAAGTCAGATTAATGAAGGGTAAATTCCAGCTTCTCTATTAAAAAAAATAAGCCTTGTAAAGAACGTAATTAGCATGTTTGTTTGTTTAGCTGCTAATGGCTTAATTGCATCCTATCTTGCTATTCACAAATAGGGATCATGAAATGAGCATGAAAAGCAAAGTGTAGCATTCATACTAGCAGAAGAAGAAGGACGTGGAGGGTCAGCCATGGAGGGGAACTGTTGTTAAAACTTTTGAAAGCCATCTGAACTTTTTTTATGATGTTTATTGAGAATTTTAAAATTACAAAAAAAAACAAAGAAAAAAAGAGGGGGAAGAACAAGAAAAAAAAACAAATAACAATTAAACAATACAAATCGATAAAAGTCAAAAGCAAAAAGCAAAAACAAAACACATAGCACATCAAAATCAGAAAGCAAAAATAATGAAAGATTTTTTAGCGAAATTCCAGATCATGGGCATACAAGAGACCTGGTGCTTAGACTCTTCATCCCCCCCATCCCTACTGGGCTATGACGCCTTTGTGATTCCTGCGACCAAAACACATTTGTATGGGCGCCCTAGGGGAGGCCTGGTAACATTTGTTTCGCAGGAGCTACATCTTAATACCTCTCCTCTCTTTTGGTTAGAGAGTAATTGCATTCAAACTCTTCACATCACTAATAGCTCGGCTGGGGACTTCATATGTGTAAACTTGTACAATCCATCTGTCTATCCCTCTTCTCATTCAAATCAGTTTTGGGAGGATTTAAGATTTATCCTTGATAAATCTGTGGCTGAATTTCCAAAGTCAGAGATTCTTATAATGGGGGACTTTAATGCCAGAATCGGAGCAGATATAAGCTCATTTACCGATAAGTCGCAATTATTCATAGAAGAGGAGTGGTTTCCTACGTGGAATTCACATGACAAAATCATTAATAGGGCTGGCATCATACTGCTGGAGCTTACCATAAACTGCGGGCTGCATAGCTTGCATGGCACACCCAAAGACTGGTCCGGGGGATACTTTACTTTTCTAGGATCTAGAGGGGCAAGCGTTATAGATTACATCTGGTCCTCCTCGGCATTTAATGATAAGGTATATTGTTTCAATGTGTTCAACAGAACCGAAAGCGACCACCTTCCAATCGCCATCTCCTTCCACCACTCACTGCTGGGGCTTCCCAGCTCACCCCACCTCCAGGATTCACTGATCTTAGCCCCCGGACGTAAGAAGTGGGATATCTATTTGGAGCAAGAAATAAAAGTCCTTCTAAATTCCCCAGAGATCCTAGCCCTGAAAGCTCAGCTGTTAACAATGAATGTGAATCATTTCTCAAGTTTCCAGCAAATTCTGGCCTACTTGCTCCCTTCACTTACAAAACCTTCCCGTGCGATTCTAACCTGGAAGAATCAAACTTGGTTCGACCAAGAATGCAAACAGTGCAGAAGTAGGCTTAGATTTCTTCAGTCTGATATGAAATCAGACAGCACCCAGAGCAAAACCAGGGAGTTAGCTCAATTCCGTTCATACTACAAGAAGCTGCTCCAACATAAGAAATTGCTCTTTGTGAAAGATCGCTGGACGGCACTGTCAGTGGCCATTAAAACCCGTGACGACAAAAAATTCTGGAATTTAATTAATGCAGGTTTAAGACCCCCCCCCCTCATTCATCGTTAATAACATCTCAGCAGCCAGTTGGCACTCTCACTTTGCTCAGTTGTATTCCGCCCCAGATTCCGACGTAAACGTAGTCCCCACTCTCCCAGCATCTGCCTTGCCCACCTGGGAGCCAGTCTCCCCAGAGAGATGTATACAACTAATTAGCATGCTATCAGGGGATAAATCCCCGGGGGAGGATATGATTCCTCCTGAGGTATTCTTATCGAACCAGACGTGGTGGGCCCCTATTTTAGCATCTCTCTTTACCACTATTAATGCCACCCTTAAGATTCCACCTAACTGGAAACAGAGCATAGTCATCCCAATACATAAAAAGGGGGATCCACAAGTTCCGCGTAACTATCGACCTATCAGCCTGCTGGACATACCATACAAGGTTTACTCTAGATTCTTGCTAGAGAAATTATTCGAGTGGGCAGAAGAAACAAAGCTATTCCACCCGGAACAGGCTGGCTTCCGTAAAGGTCACAGCACATCCAGCCAATGTCTCGTTCTATCTACCCTGATTGATGAATACCTAAACAGGTTCAACTGCAAGCTACACGCGACTTTTGTGGACCTGACCTCCGCTTTTGACTCCATTCCCAGAGATAGGCTATGGCAGAAGCTTAGTTACACCAACATAGATAAGAGACTCCTCCTCCTTCTTATGGAAATTCATAATGACATATCGGCCAGAGTAAAATTCGGCCCTCTGGGAGCTCTTTCTGATTCTTTCCCTCTGAATAAAGGGGTCAAACAGGGCTGCCTCTTGGCCCCTTTTCTATTCAATTTCTATATCAACGACATCGTTACAACTATGAAGGCCCTAAATCAATCTGCCCCCTCTTTACAACAGCTTAAGATCCCCATATTACTCTATGCGGACGACATGGTGATATTGTCATTAACCAAGCAGGGCTTAAACAACATGCTCAGAGGGCTCATGACATATTGTGATACCAACTCCCTCAAAATCAATTTCGCCAAAACCAAAATTCTTACTTTTGGTACGAAAACTTGAATTGAATATTGTTCAGCATTCAAGTATTTGGGAATCACTTTTCAGCATGGGCTTAGCTGGTCAGCTCACCTAAATACGACCATCCTGGCTGCCCGTAGAACCATCAAAGCCTTGGAGAAATTCTTCTATGCAAAAGGCGGCCAGTTGGTTCCACCAATCAGAAAAGCATTTATCAGTAAAGTCCTCCCGATGTTACTGTATGGGGTTGAAATCTGGGGGTGGAATTTAAAAACACTACAACGGCTGGAGATTCTGCAAAACTCTTTTGCACGAAAGATGCTGGGTCTCCCCAAGGGCTCGGTTGCTGCACAGTTAAGAACAGAACTGGGCCTCCCCTCCATTGTTGCGAGAGCCCACATTAGAATTATTAGTTTTTATTGTAAATTAATCAATGCCCCAGGTTCCCTACTAGCCAGGCAAGCCTTTTTAACTTGTTCTCTTAGCAACAAATGGTCCAAGGCCATGGAGACTATTACTGCACGCTACTCCCTCCCAGATCTAGACACGCTGTCATCTTGGCACCAACATAAAATCCGGGCCTGGATTCTTACAAGGGACGAGGCCATGGACCGGGCACAGTCCATCACAGCCCGTCTCTCCATGTGGCTCCCTAAAGTGAAAGTGGTAAGATCACTTGCCAACTACTTGATAGAACTAACGGAGCCCAATTTGAGAAGAGCGTTTACTATGGCCCGTTTCCATTCTATACCCACGGCCTTCCTTCAGGGGATTTACTCTAAGACCCCTATTACTCAGCGTCTATGTTCATGCACAATGAATGAAGTAGAGGACTTTATACATTTCTTTTTCTACTGCCCTATTTATGAGCCAATAAGATCTAAGCTCCTCCTCTTGATCCCGTCCACTATTACGTCTAAGGAAGACTGTTTGAAATCGCTTCTTGTGGACGCAAATCCCCAAATTTCACGTGGGGTGGCAATCTTCATAGTGCAGGCTCTGAAACTCAGGGCTACTCTGACAGGGTAGTGTGTCCTAGGCCTGGACCTGTTTTAATTCTTTATATATATCCGCACATTACATTTCTGGCGCAGGCAACTAAATCTTTGCATTATGGTCTTAGGGTAAGTTAAATGTCATTACGCCAGCAATATCGCCTTGAATTTTGCTTGGTTGCTTGTCTCTAGCATTTTTGTACTGTCCTATTTTGCTATGGCTGTATGCTAATGCAATAAAAGTTTTGATTTGATTTGAAAAATAAACCACAAAGATTTAAAAACAGATCCAATATTCCCAAATCCTTAACTGTCATTACCTTATTTCATCTACCTCCTCACACCTCCCTTTTTTGTATTCTAGTTGTTGATTGTCACAGCAAATCCTTTCCATTTTTCATAATATTCTGTCATTAAATAGCCTTAATCTATTTTAACCTTATCTTACCATAAAAAACCCTAAAACTTAAATCTTATTTATACCAATTTCTCATAACCATAGCATATTCTTACATAGTTCTTTTTAACATTTCTGCTAAAGCCAAATAATTTCGTTCCAACATTTTTCTAATACTCATTAATTTTAGAAAACATTCCTAAATAGAATTTTTTAAAACTTTCTTCCAATCTTCATCCAACGTCTCTTCCTCCTGGTCTCGGGTTTTGTCAGTCCTTTCTACCCCATCCATCTAGTTCATTAACCTGGTAACCTTATGTCCGAGGCCCTTAAGTCTCTTCCATGTCCCTTCCACAGATCTTCTTCATATTCTTCTTCATATTCTTGTAGTTTATCATATACAGCAGTAAACATACAAGCTATCTACAAGTTACTATTTACAACATGACTTCTTCACTCTCAGCAACGCCTCAGCACTAACCAAACCACTTACTCCTCAACACTAGTGTCATAGGTCATGCTGCCTATATGAGGGACCTCAGCCAATCACTGAGCTGTTGCTGGGTCTTCTTATCTCTAGGCAGATTCCTTTCATGCTCTGTCTTCCCAGGCTGTGGAGACACTAATTGCTAACTTGCAAAGCTGCAAGCAAACCATGAATTCCAGCACCCCCTCACAGCTTGCATAGTGCAATTAGTTTCTGAGCACATACAAAGTATTTTCACCAACTTTGTTTTGCAAACCCATGCATTCACACAGCATTTTGTTTTTCACAAATGACAATGGCTTAGTCATTATATCTGACATTCTTGGCACTTTCAACATATTCACATGCAATGACAGTCCTGTGTACATTAGTTCTGACATTCTAGTATTTTACTTCCACGTGTTTTGATTTCCCCTTGAACTGCTCAGTTTTACTTAGTGTTATACAGGCTTGGTTGTCCACAAAATCTTTTCCTGGAAAATCTCATTCAGTGCCAAAATCCAACAGTAACTGCTTAAAAAATATTAGCTCATTGCAGAGCTCGCTCAAAGCAGCGTATTCCGCTTCCGTGGAAGACACACTAACTATGCTTTGTTTCCTGGATTTCCATCCAATCAGTGATCCACCGAACATGATCACCAGCCCAGTTACAGACTTTCTGTCTGGCAGATTTTCCCAGTCGCTATCTGAGTAGCACTCAAGCATTTCTTCTCCTGCTGAGCTCAATTTCAGAGCAGTTTGCTTTAAGTACCTCAGTATCCTTTTTACTCACAGTGGGTTTGGATACCTGTCTGCTTAAAATCCTCACTGCATAGCAGATATCGGGTCTACTCCACTGTGATATGTACATTAGGCTCCCAATGGCTGATTGGTAGAGATCTGGATGCTCAAACTCAGAGCTTTTATCTGATTGCATTCCTTTAACAAAACCTACTTCCATGGGTGTACTTGCCCCATTACAATCTTGCATGTTAAAACGTTGCCAGCAGTTGCTTAATTTTGTTTTTCTGACTGAGCAGAAAACTACCATCACTGGCCTGGGACACTTCCACACCCAAATAGTTTTGTACGTAGCCCAGATCTTTTACTTTGAACTTTTTGGGCAATTGCGTGGAAAACTCCTTGATTTGCCTAGCCTCTTTGGCCACATATAGCAAATCATCCACAAATACCAAATAAAATTCTTGCTTGTTACCAGTGCCACACATGTACCAACAGTTATCAGCAACACTGCGTTCGAAACCTAGAGAAACAAGAGTCTCATCTAAGCATGTGTTCCACTTGTGTGCTGATTGACGCAAACCATATAGGGCTTTGTGTAATCTGTACACTTTTCCTTATCCTGTTTCAAAACCTGGTGGCTCTGATAAATAAAGTTCTTCATAAGGACTGGCATTCAGATAAGCCATCTGGATGTCAAAATGATTAACTTTAAGATTGCGCTTTGCTGCAATTGCAAGCAACAAACGCATGCTCTCACTTCTAGCTGTGGGTGCAAACACTTCATCAAAATCCAGTCCTGGTCTCTGGGAAAAACTTTGTGCCACTAAATGCACCTTATATTTATAACCACCAGTAGCCAGAGGCTTTATTTTTTAAATCCATCTACATCCCACCACCATGGCACTCTTTGGCGGTGACGTAGATGTAAACACTCCATGCTCACGGAGAGAGTTCATCTCCTCTTCCATGGCACCCTTCCAGAGCAAAAATTTGCTCCTTAGGTAAATCCATTACTGGTTTGTAGCTTTGAGGCTCTATAGCTACATGGAACACGTGAGCTGTACCAGGCGTAAAACGATCTGGCGGAATTCCTATGTTCTTCCTCTCTGATCTTCTTGGAGTAAAACTGGCCTCATCTTCACTATCATCCCCCTCAGATTTTCGCCCCCTTAGAGGAGAGTAAGACTCATCCTTTGATGTTGGTGAAAAATGACTGGCATTCTGTTCACTAGCCTCAGGAGATGCAGATTTTACAGCCCTGTCACCTTTCTCTTCAGTGTTTACATTGCCTGGTTCCCTTTTAACACTCAAATGTGAGGAACCACCCTTTGATGCCTGGAACCAAACCTCTGAATTAGCATGTAGCCCACTATTTCCAACCACAAAGCTCCACCCTTTGCCCAAATCCTGGTAACCAACAAACATAAGCTGCTGTGCTTTGGGGTCACCCTTTCTGCACTGTGATCGTGGCACATGAACCCATGCCTTCACACTGAATGTGCGCAAATGATCAGCTTTGGGCTTTTTTCTGAACAGCATAAAATAGGGTGTTGTTCCAATCGTGCTGTGGACCAAGCAGTTCTGAACATAATTGGCTGTCAAGATCGCCTCCCATCAATAGCGTTTGGACAAGCCAGAATCCTCTAGCATTGAGTCCATCATTTCTTGCAGAGACCTTTTCTTTCTCTCTGCCTCTCCATTCTTCTCTGGACTATGAGGGTTTGTCTTTCTGTGCCCAATTCCATTCCTTTGTAACCATGATTGGAATGCACCTGACAGAAATTCGCCTCCACGGTCAGATTGAAACTTTTAAACTTTGTGTGGGAATTGCCTCTCAACATATGCCACCCAGTCTTTAAACTTAGAGGAAAACCTCTGCCTTGTGCTTCATGGGATAAACCCAACTAAACCTTGTGGCATCATCAATTATAGTTAGCACATACTGGGAATTACCCCTGCTGAGTTTAAAAGGACCACACACATCAGCATGAACAAGCTGAAAAGGTTTCTCACTCACCTTCTCACTTCAAGGATAAGACCCTTGGTGGCTCTTGACCTAGAATCATAGAATCATAGAATCATAGAGTTGGAAGAGACCACAAGGGCCATCGAGTCCAACCCCCTGCCAAGCAGGAAACACCATCAGAGCACTCCTGACATATGGTTGTCAAGCCTCTGCTTAAAGACCTCCAAAGTAGGAGACTCCACCACACTCCTTGGCAGCAAATTCCACTGTCAAACAGCTCTTACTGTCAGGAAGTTCTTCCTAATGTTTAGGTGGAATCTTCTTTCTTGTAGTTTGGATCCATTGCTCCGTGTCCGCTTCTCTGGAGCAGCAGAAAACAACCTTTCTCCCTCCTCTATGTGACATCCTTTTATATATTTGAACATGGCTATCATATCACCCCTTAACCTCCTCTTCTCCAGGCTAAACATGCCCAGCTCCCTTAGCCGTTCCTCATAAGGCATCGTTTCCAGGCCTTTGACCATTTTGGTTGCCCTCCTCTGGACACGTTCCAGTTTGTCAGTGTCCTTCTTGAACTGTGGTGCCCAGAACTGGACACAGTACTCCAGGTGAGGTCTGACCAGAGCAGAATACAGTGGCACTATTACTTCCCTTGATCTAGATGCTATACTCCTATTGATGCAGCCCAGAATTGCATTGGCTTTTTTAGCTGCCGCGTCACACTGTTGGCTCATGTCAAGTTTGTGGTCAACCAAGACTCCTAGATCCTTTTCACATGTACTGCTCTCAAGCCAGGTGTCACCCATCTTGTATTTGTGCCTCTCATTTTTTTTGCCCAAGTGCAATACTTTACATTTCTCCCTGTTAAAATTCATCTTGTTTGTTTTGGCCCAGTTCTCTAATCTGTCAAGGTCGTTTTGAAGTGTGATCCTGTCCTCTGGGGTGTTAGCCACCCCTCCCAGTTTGGTGTCATCTGCAAATTTGATCAGGATGCCCTTGAGTCCATCATCCAAGTCGTTGATAAAGATGTTGAATAAGACCGGGCCCAAGACAGAACCCTGTGGCACCCCACTAGTCACTCTTCTCCAGGATCAAGAGGAACTATTGATGAGCACCCTTTGGGTTCGGTCAGTCAGCCAGTTACAAATCCACTGAGTGGTAGCATAGTCAAGACTGCATTTTACCAGCTTCTTTACAAGAATATCATGGGGCACCTTGTCAAATGCCTTGCTGAAATCAAGGTAGGCTACATCCACTGCGTTCCCTTCATCTACCAGGCTTGTAATTCTGTCAAAAAACGAGATCAGGTTAGTCTGACATGACTTATTTTTCAGAAATCCATGCTGACTATTGGTGATCACAGCATTCCTTTCTAGGTGCTCACAGACTGTTTGCTTGATGATCTGCTCCAGAATCTTCCCTGGTATTGATGTCAGACTGACTGGGCGGTAATTATTTGGGTCCTCTCTTTCCCCCTTTTTGAAAATAGGGACAACATTTGCCCTCCTCCAGTCTGCCGGGACTTCGCCTGTTCTCCAGGAATTCTCAAAGATGACTGCCAGTGGTTCTGAGATCACATCTGCCAGTTCTTTTAATACTCTTGGATGCAGTTCATCTGGCCCTGGAGACTTGAATACATCTAAACTAGCCAAGTATTCTTGTACTATCTCCTTAGTTATTCTGGGCTGTGTTTCCTTTGCTGAATCATTTGCTCCAAATTCTTCAGGTCGGGCATTGTTTTCTTTATCGGAGAAGACTGAGGCAAAGAAGGCATTGAGGAGTTCAGCCCTTTCTGTGTCCCCTGTTTGCATTTCCCCATCTTCTCCTCTGAGTGACCCCACTGTTTCTTTGTTCTTCCTTTTGCTACGAACATACCCATAAAAGCCTTTTTTGTTGCTTTTAACCTCTCTAGCAAGCCTGAGTTCATTCTGTGCTTTAGCTTTTCTGACTTTGTGTCTACATGTGCTGGCTATTTGTTTGAATTCCTCTTTGGTGGTTTCCCCCCTTTTCCATTTTTTGTACACATCCTTTTTTAATCTTAACTCAGTTAAAAGTTCTTTAGATAGCCACCCTGGCTTCTTTAGGCACCTTCCATGTTTCCGTCTCATTGGTATTGCCTGACGTTGTGCTTTTACTATCTCCCTCTTCACAAACTCCCAGCCATCATGAACTCCCTTTCCTTTTAGTATTACTGTCCATGGGATCTCACCCAGCACTTCCCTAAGTTTTATGAAGTCGGCTTTCTTAAAGTCAAGAAATTGAGCCCTAGTATGCTTGGCTGCTCCTTTCCGCTGTATAGTAAACTTCAGAAGAGCATAATCACTCGCGCCTATTGATCCTTCCACTTCTACCCCACTAACCAGGTCATCAACATTGGTTAGGACCAGATCTAAAATGGCTGTTCCTCTTGTTGCTTCTCCCACTTTCTGGACAATGAAGTTGTCTGCAAGGCCAGTGAGGAATCTGTTTGACCTTATGCTCTTGGCTGAGTTTGACATCCAACAAATATCCGGGTAATTGAAGTCCCCCATTACTACTATCTCCCTTCCTTTTGCATGCTTGGCCATCTGTTCCAGGAAGGCATCATCTATGTCCTCCGTTTGGCTTGGGGAGCTATAGTAAACTCCCACAATGAGGTGACTGTTATTCTTCTCTCCCTTAATTTTGACCCAAATGCTCTCACTTTCGCTTTGAGGTTCTAAATCTTGGATCTCTTCACAGGTATACACATCCCTGACATATAACGCCACTCCTCCTCCTTTCTTGTCTGGTCTGTTTCTCTGAAATAGATTGTATCCCCCCCCCCCATTATTACATTCCAATCGTGGGACTTATCCCACCAGGTTTCAGTGATGCCTATTATGTCATATTTAGTTTGCTGTACCAAGAGCTCAAGCTCATCTTGTTTAATTCCCATGCTTTGGGCATTAGTGTACAGACATTGAAGTCCATTAATCATTCCCCCGTGTCTCTTATTTGAGGATTTTTTCCTCCCACCAATAGGTCTGCGTGCTGTTTGCTCCATTTGGTCTATGACATTTGGATGATCATCTTCATCAACTGATAGACTCCTACCTTCAGGAGCACTGTCTCCCTCCCCCACATTAGTCAGTTTAAAGCCCTCCTGATGAGGTTTCTGAAATTTTTGACAAAAACATTTCTCCCAACCGTTGTGAGGTGCAGCCCATCGCTTGCCAGAAGTCCATCTTCAAGAAACTGCAGTCCGTGATCTAAGAATCCAAACCGTTCCTGTTTACACCATCTGCGAAGCCAGCTGTTCACTTCCACTCTTTTCCCCTCTCTCCCTGGGCCACGTCGTTCAACTGGGAGGACAGATGAGATGACAATTTGTGCATTTAGTTGCTTCAATTTCCTGCCCAGAGCCTCCTAGTCTCTTTTGATCTTCTGGAGGCTATTGCTTGCAGTGTCATTGGTTCCCACATGAGCCAAGATGTAGGGGTATTTGTCAGTGGGTTTTATGATTTCTTGCAGTCGTTCAGTTACATCTTGGATCTTAGCCCCGGGGAGACAGCACACTTCCCGAGACCTCTTGTCAGGCCCACAGATCACTGCTTCTGTTCCCCTCAGTAGGGAATCCCCTACCACCACTATATGCCTCCTCTTAGGTTTGGTCGGGGTTCTTCCGTGAGCTGTCCGTTCCAAGGTTGCCTGAACATTCCCTGAGGACTGACTTTGCTGCTCGTCTTCATATACCTGATCAACTGTAATGAGGGAGAGATCCTCAAATGGAGTCTGTTCTTCGTCTTCCATGCTAGGGGAAAGGACTTCAAAGCGATTGTGTATTTCTAAACAATCAGAGCGAACCCTGGGCCTCCTACTTCTTTGAGTCACGTTTCTCCATATATCTGGCACCTGTGTTGGTGAACTAGCCTCCTTCTCAGGGGTGCCCCCTGTCTCCTCCTTGGTGGAGACGGTGTGCTCTGTTGCTTCCAAGAAGAGCTCCAGCTCTCTAATTCTTTGGAGCGTAGCTACACGTTCCTCCAGTTGCTGGACTTTGTCTTCTAAGAGGGCAATCAACATACTATTGCTGCAGGTAAAGCTGCCTGCAACCTTTGGCAAGATGGCAAACATTGCGCAGGAACCGCAGGCGACTGCAGCTGTTCCTTCACCCTCCATCTTGAAAACGTGTCATTGGGGGTGGCTACAGTGGTCCTCCATCTTAAAAAGCGTGAAGACAGGACAAATAACCCCCCCAAAAAAACCTAGGTCTCCCCCAAGAAACGTTTGAGACTAGTTCCCCTAAATCTAAAATATGGATCAAGCTGCCCTGCAAGCTCTGATAAGCTCCTCCCACAGCTAATCACCTGACTCAACAGAAACCCTGCCCCCTCTGACCTTTGTACAGGGAGAGCAGCTAATCAGCCACAAAGAAACACACACACAAGAAAACTCTTTTGCTCCTTCTTCAGCTGCTGCCCTGCAAGCTCTGTCATTTTAAAAAAAATTAGTTTATTATTTTTAATTGGATTATGATCCGGATATGTTGATTGGCTGTTTTTATTGGAAAACCAATAAAAATGATTTTTTGAAAAACCAAAACCTGCCACATCAAGTGATACAAGGTTTTATGCTGTCCGAAGCGAGCTGTCGTGGCACTGACGTAGAACTTGGCCATCTTTCTCTGAAAAAAGCTCCATCCTGGTGCTTCACTCCCTCGGCGCAGCCAAATTGTCTTTGGCGAAGGCGTTGGCCACCGTCTGTTGCTGGAAATCAGAGGACCCCCCTCCCCAAAACTCTCCAGCTCTGATGCTTCCTTGCTAGTTCCCTCCGTGGGTTGCTCTTCCATGTCCCACCAGTCTGAACCAGGCTCAAAATCCTCTTCTTCCCCAGTGTCACTCCCTGGTCCCTCCTGGTTAACTGGCTGCCAGCACTACTTATCTAGCCAGTTCCTGACATTGGCTCAGTGTGGGCACAGACTCTGACAGGGCTACGTCTCCTGCTCTGCAAGACAGTTCTGTTCCAGCCCCTTTCCCTCTCCCCTTCAGAGCTTGAGAGGGTAGAGCAGAGAAAAGGGCAAAGCAGTTTAGAGCTGAGTCACAGAAGGCTGCCGGGAGGGAGGCTTAAAAGAGGGAAGGAGAAGTCGGAAACTCAATCCTACAACTTACTAATGTGGAGTGTGCCTGGCTATCTCTGTGTGTGAAGCAATAAAAAGTTCATTGCTGGTCAAGTCTTTGTCAGCTTCTGAATTCCAGCAACAGATAATGTTCTGAAGAAGTGTGCATGCACACGAAAGCTCATACCAGTAACTAACTTAGTTAGTCTCTAAGGTGCTACTGGAAGGAATGTTTTTATTAAGTTTCTTGTAGGCAGAGAATATTAAAATTTATGTAGTATTCTTTAAAATTCATATCTTTTAACTTGGGGGATCATCCTGCCACATTCCATGATAAGACCTTGCATGTATTGTTGAGGACAGGTTGATTGTGCGGCTGGCCTGCTGAATTCCTTATTGGAGTTATAACTTCATAGTCAGACAAGGCTTGAACTTCATGTGCCCCCCCCCCCTAGGTTTGTGTGGCACTGGGTGCTGAAAACTCTATTGAACTGTTCATTACAAGAATCATTATATCAATCCAGTTCTACAATTTGATTTGATTCCCCAACTTTGTCCACAAACACAGACCCGCCTCCTATCAAAGGGTTAGAGAACTCCTTTTTAGTAGTTAGAATTTGGGTTGTTGATTTCAGGTCAGGGAGAGCTAATTCTTCCAGATTAAGAAATCTTCTTTGGAGCCATTCAACAGAGGTTATAGAATAACTTGAAGGGACAGCATAGTTATACTCTCTGATAGGAGGGTGTTCCTTATCAATTTGATTATCTTTGTTTATTGGGGGGGGGGGTTCTCCACCTCTTCCCTTTGTTTACCTCTGTGTTGGTTAGACATTATTTCCATAATTTGATCCGTGATTGTATTAGCTTTCTCTGGAGGCCGAAAGTGAATAAGGGTGTATTGTAAGGAAGTCATTCTGCTAATGATTTCTTCCTGTGACTGGTAAGGGAGGGCTAAAAAGTGTCTCTTTTCATCAAAGGCAAGGGAATCGTCAAACTCATTTTTGGAATGGTGTTCTTCTTGGCTTTTAGCAGGTGCTGAAAAGAGTAGAGTATTGTTAGTAGGCAGGGAGCCCCAAAGTGTAGGTGCTGCCATGCTAAAAGATTGATTTCCTTCAACGGCAGAACGAGTATTATGTGACACCTGTATCGGTGTCAGTTCTGCAGACTGAAGCAGTCAAATGGGCATACATGGGGTAAGGCCATCTCTCAAGTAAACTGGTTGCAAGTTGTTCAGTGTTTTATATATCAAATGGGCAACCAGTGCAGGTATGTGAGCATAGGTGTTATATGCTGACACGGTCTCATTCCTGTCAGCAACCATGATGCACCATTCTGCACTAACTGCAGCTTCTGGATCAAGCGCAAGGAATGTCACACATAGAGTGCATTGTAGTAATGCAATCTTGAAGCAACCATCCTTTTGCAGGAAGCGTGTTCTAACAGGCCCATCTATCTACTCCAGTATGGAGGACTTGACCTGGCATGTGTAACCTGACTTGGTTGGATGAAGCAGATGGGCCTGTCCTTGCCGCTGCTTGTCCACCAGGTTTCTCTTACCCACAGCCACCCAGGTCATATGGGTGGGGAGGGGGGGGGGTTGCAGTGATTTTTAGGAAGTCATTAGCGTACACCGGGCGTCCTATTGGGAAGACCCAGTTTACTGAGTGCATGTTCTGGAAGTTGGGCAATAGGGGCAGTACAGGATTTCTTTTGGTGTACCAACTTCCCCGCTGCACCAAGGATTCCCTGCCCAAGCTGCTTCAAGTCGTAGCAGATGTTCTCCTGGAGACACCTAGTTTGGTTATCCTAGGGCAGGCATGTCTATCTTCAAGTAGGCTGTGAGCTACGATCCAATATAAAAAACTGGCAGTAATCTACCACCCTGGGATGGGTTCAGGGTGGGCGGGCAGGCGCTGGCTGCTTCCCCCAAAGGCGCAGGGCAAACTTTGATACCATCAACCAAGACATCCTTCTGGGCCGTCTAGAGGGGCTGGGAGCTGGGGGCACTGTTATACAGTGGTTCTGCTCCTTCCTCCTGGCCCGTGTCCAGAAAGTGGTGTTGGGGGATAAGTGTTCAGAAACCTGGGCTCTCACTTGTGGGGTGCCTCAGGGCTCTGTCCTCCCCCCCATGTTTTTTAACATCTATATGATGCCTCTGGGAGAAATCATCAGGGGGTTTGGGCTATGTGTTCATCAGTATGCAAATGTTACCTAGCTCTACCTCTCTTCCAAATCAGAACCAGTGAAGGCGGTGAAGGTCCTGTGTGAGTGTCTGGAGGCGGTTGCAGGATGGGTGGCGGCTAACAGATTGAGGTTGAATCCTGACAAGACAGAAGTACGGTTTTGTGGGGACAGGGGGTGGGTGGGGGTGGAGGACTCCCTGGTCCTGAATGGGGCAACTGGGCCCCTGCAGGACCAGGGGCACAGCCTGGGAGTCATTTTGGACTCACAGCTGTCCATGGAGGCGCGGGTCATTTCTGTGTCCAGGGCAGCTGCCTACCAGCTCCATCTGGTATGCAGGCTGAGACCCTACCTGCCCGTGGACTCTCTTGCAAGAGTGATGCATGCTCTAGTTATCTCCTGCTTGGACTACTGCAATATGCTCTATGTGGGGCTACCTTTGATGGTGACCCGGAAACTACAACAAATCCAGAAAGCAGTAGCTAGACTGGTGACTGGGAGTGGCTGCCGAGACCAAATAACACTGGTCCTGAAAGACCTACATTGGCTCCCAGAATGTTCCGGAGCACAATTCGAAGAGTTGCTGCTGACCTTTAAAGCCCTAAACGGCCTCGGTCCAGTATACCTGAAGGAGCGTCTCCACCCCCATCTTTCAGCCCGGACACTGAGGTCCAGCTCCGAGGGCCTTCTGGCGGTTCCCTCCTTGCGAGAAATGAGGTTACAGGGAACCAGGCAGAGGGCCTTCTCAGTGGTGGTGCCCACCCTGTGGAATGCCCTCCCATCAAATGTCAAGGAAATAAACAACTATCTGACTTTTAGAAGACATCTGAAGGCACCCCTGTTTAGGGAAGTTTTTAATGTTTGATGTTTTATCGTGTTTTCAATATTCTGTTGGGACCCGTCCCGAGTGGCTGGGGAAACCCAGCCAGATGGGCGGGGTAATAATAATAATAATAATAATAATAATAATAATAATAATAATAATAATAATAAATTTGTTGTTGTTGTTATAACCTCTTCTCAGGGTGTCCAGCCAGATGCCCCAGTGGGAAACCCACAAGCAGGACCCAAGCAAAAGAGCATCTACGTTCCTGTGGTTTCCAGCAACTGGCAATCAGAAGCATTATTGCTTCAGACTATGAAGGCACACATGTTGAAAACCTCTGATTTAGGGGACTAGCCTAGTCCCCCATGTCCATTGACCACATGCCACTGTGTGGGAGCAAGTTCCATAGTTTAACTGTGCACTGTGTCAAGGAGGAACTATTTCATCTGTCATCTGTTTAGGACAGCTTAATCCTACGTAGCAAAACTGAAAAGGAAGAAAAGAATAACCGGAAAAAGGAAATTAAAGCAGCTCACCACTTCATTAGGATGTACCATGAGCAGATAGATCCCAGGGTGTTTCCCAGCCACCTGGTAGGAGCAGTTGATTTCCTCCATTTTACAAAGAGCCTCCACACACAGCTCACCTAACAATTTAAAAAAGAGAACGCCAAATGTTAGGGCTGTTGGAACCACCATAATATGAAGGCAAATGATCCCTGCATAAGATGAAAGTCATCCTCAAAGAATCATAGAACAGGAACAGTCACTATGCAGATGGTTTTATCCTATAAAGCGTCTTAAGGGAGATACCTGACTCGCCTTTTCATGAAGTTCAGAAAGGAGTGTGTTTAGCTTCGCTTTGTTTTGTTTGCAAAATGAATCACATGGTCAGGCATTTGGGGAAGGGGGCTTTCTTTGTTTTGATCCACTACCTTTTTATTATTAGTGTTTTGTCCCAAAAGCAGCAGCTCTGGTCTGTGTAAATACAAGTGATCACTGATGTCTTCTGTTAATCCTGGTGTCCTCTATTAATCCTGCCAATTAATTGTTTTTGAAAGATGCTTCCCCCCGCCCTTCTCACACACAGAACTAAATGCATATTTTATGAGGGCACATGTCGCCTACAATTGTTAGAACTGGTTGTGGGATTTTTAAAAAGTCATCTGCATCGTGAGTGCTGGAGAAGCCCTCTCCCTCCTCAGGCTCATTCCATCTGGCCTAGGGGGCGGGGGCCAGGCTCACCTCCGTAATAGCTTTAAGGACACTGGTGCTGCTGCAGCATATGTTAAACATGTTTATATATTTTTTAAGGTGTTTTAAAGGTGTTTTTATTGTTTATTTTGTTGTACCACCGTGAACGGTGGTTTTTATCCATGTATTTTTGTTTTGTTCCGTTTTGTTTTGTTTTGGGGTGGGGATTGGTTTTGTTTGGGCATAATTGTTTTTGGTAGTTTTGTTTTCTATTTTATAAATGGAGGCTTGTATGAGGCCTGGGATTGCTACCGTGGAGGGGCGAGGGAGGTATGGCGGTGGGGGCAGATATTATAGGCGAAGGGGATCGAGATACGGATATGCTCGTACCCCTTCCAATCTGCGCCCCATCCCGAGGGACAAGGGTAGGGTGAGCAAGGATTACTCACCTCCTTCACTGGTGTTGTGCAATGCCAGGTCTATAGGCAACAAAACCGCTACCCTGCGAGATTTCTTTACCTCGCAGGGGGTCGACCTGGCTTGTGTGACGGAGACCTGGGTGCGCGAAGGGGTAACTGTTACCTTACGAGAGATGGCGCCCCCGGGTTTCTCCGTCCTCCACCAGTCACGGACTGTGGGCCGGGGGGGAGGGGTGGCAGTATTAATCCGGGAAGATTGTTCTTTCAGGGCTCTACCATCGCCATCGATCCCCGGCATTGAATGTGTTGGCCTAGTGTGGGGCTCCGAGGAGAGCTTGGCTGTCTGGCTGGTGTACCGGCCACCTAGCGCACCAGCAGCCACCCTGTCAGGCCTGCTGGAGGCGGTGGCCGGCTGGGCCTTGGAGTTCCCTAACCTATTGGTATTGGGAGACTTCAACTTCCACGCTGATGCCACTCCCTCCTCACAGGCTCTGGACCTGGTGTCTTCCATGGCGACACTAGGGCTCTCCCAGTTTGTTTCGGGCCCCACACATCAAGCAGGCCACACGCTGGATTTGATCTTTGGCGCCGGTATAGATGTGATCATGTCTCCTTCGATGAAGGTGCCATGGTCTGATCACTACGCTCTGAAAGCCAGGATTGGCTTTCCACCCCCACCCTGCTTAGGTGGCGAGCCGATTTGGGCTCGCCCGCAGAGGCTGATGGACCCTGATAGATTCCATCAAGCATTGCGGGACCTTGCTCCCCCTGGCGACTCATTGACTGAGCTTGTTGAGGGCTGGAATACCCAGCTCCTGGCAGCCATCGATGAGATCGCACCTAAGCGCCCTCTGCGACCCCGCAGAAATCGGGCTCCCTGGTTTACCGAGGAGCTTCGGAAAATGAAGCGGGACCTCAGACGGCTAGAGCGAGTATGGCGGGGTGCCCGTGACGGAGCCTCAAGAACATCTTATAGGGTTTTTATGAAAACCTATGAGATGGCAGTGAAGGCCGCTAAGAAGTCTTACTTCTCGGCCTCCATTGCATCCGCTAGCTCTCGCCCGGCGCAATTATTTAGTATAATTCGGTCTTTAACGTCCCTTGAAGGACAGCCAAATTTAAATAACAATCTGACACACAGCTGTGAGGCATTTGCGAGCTTTTTTGCGGAGAAGGTCCTGTTGCTCCGCCATGACCTCCCTGCCAATTTGGATACAATAAAGGAACTGGAGGCCCCTCGACTGTCCTCAGGTCCAGTATTGGACCACTTTGACCGGATATCTCCAGCCGATGTGGACAGATTCCTCCAAGCTGGAAAGCCCACCACCTGTCCTCTTGACCCGTGCCCGTCATGGCTGATTAGAGCGTGTCCAGACGAGGTGCGGGCCCCTCTGGGGGATATCATCAATTTGTCCCTTGGCACCGGGATATTCCCAGGGGAACTGAAGGAGGCGGTGGTGCGTCCGCTCTTAAAGAAAACATCGTTAGATCCCTTAGATCTATCCAATTACCGCCCGGTCTCGAATCTTCCATTCCTGGGTAAGGTGATTGAGAGAGTGGTTGCTGAACAGCTTGGTAGGTTTCTGGATGAAACATCTGCTTTGGATCCATTCCAGTCCGGCTTCCGTGCTGGTCATGGGACCGAGACGGCTCTGGTCGCCCTAACAGATGATCTCCGCAGGCAGCTGGATCGAGGCGGGTCGGGGCTGCTGATTCTTCTAGATCTGTCAGCAGCCTTTGACATGGTCGATCACGAACTCCTGGACCACCGCCTTGCCGACGTGGGGATCCAGGGCACAGTCCTTCAATGGCTGCGCTCGTTTCTCTCTGATCGGGGACAGAGGGTGGCGCTTGGGGGGGGAATTGTCATCGCGCCACTCCTTGGTGTGTGGAGTGCCTCAGGGTGCGATTCTCTCCCCGATGCTTTTTAACATCTTTATGCGCCCCCTCGCCCAGCTTGTCCGGAGTTTTGGGCTGGGTTGCCATCAGTATGCTGATGACACCCAACTCTATCTGTTGATGGATGGCCATCCTAACTCGGCCCCAGACACACTGACCAGATGTCTGGAAGCTGTGGCTGGATGGCTACGTGGGAGCCGGTTGAAGTTAAATCCTTCGAAGACAGAGGTCCTCTGGCTGGGGCGGGACGATATGGGATCGAGGGGGCAACTCCCATCTCTTGCGGGGGTGCAATTAGTGCCAGCACCGTCCGTTAAGAGTTTGGGTGTAATCTTCGATACCTCCCTCTCTATGGAGGCGCAGATTACAGCTATAACAAAGGCGGCATTTTTCCATCTCCGCCAAGCTAAGCAGTTGGCCCCTTATCTCTCTCGCCCTGACCTAGCCACTGTGATCCATGCGACGGTCACCTCCAGACTGGATTATTGTAACTCGCTCTACGTGGGGCTGCCCTTGAGACTGACCCAGAAACTCCAGCGGGTGCAGAATGCCGCAGCGAGACTCCTTACGGGGTCTTCGCTGTGGGATCACATTCATCCGGTGCTATACCAGCTGCACTGGCTCCCGGTGGAGTACAGGATCAGGTTTAAGGTGCTGGTTTTAACCTTTAAAGCCCTATACGGCCTAGGACCCTCGTACCTACGGGACCGCCTCTCCTGGTATGCCCCACAGAGAAACCTACGGTCTACAAATAATAACACCCTCAAGGTCCCAGGCCTCAGAGAGGTTAGGCTGGCCTCAACTAGAGCCAGGGCCTTCTCGGCTGCAGCTCCAACCTGGTGGAATGCTCTGTCACAAGAGACTAGGGCCCTGCGGGACTTGACATCTTTCCGCAGGGCCTGCAAGACAGAGTTGTTCCGCCAGGCCTTTGGTCAGGGCGCAGCCTGACTCCCTCCTCTGGCAACCTGCACAGAATTTTGTTTAATCGGTTGCCATCAATTTGATTTTAACTAATTTTTATATTGAAATATTTTTAGAATGTGTTATTATTTGATTGTTTATTTGATTGTTGTTAGCCGCCCTGAGCCCGGCTCAGCTGGGGAGGGCGGGATATAAATAAAAGTTATTATTATTATTATTATCATTTTTTCCAGCACTTCTTATACCCCTGTATTGCAGACCAACCTTGCTACCCCTTAGATTACAAATGGAGGAAGAGGAAGCAGAGACTGGCAGAACCGCTATAACTGAGTTACTTTCCTCTAGACAAATGGTGAAACTCCAAATGGTGACCTGCTTAGGGAAGCTATTCCTGTCTGTTTAAATAGGCAGGACTTGGTTTGCCCAATACAGTGGTACCTCGGGTTACAGAAGCTTCAGGTTACAGACTCCGCTAACCCAGAAATAGTACCCAGCTCTACTGATACTGAGCTCTACCTCTCTTCCAAATCAGAACCAGTGAAGGCGGTGAAGGTCCTGTGTGAGTGCCTGGAGGCGGTTGGAGGATGGATGGCGGCTAACGGATTGAGGTTGAATCCTGACAAGAAAGAAGCACGGTCTTTGGGGGGGGCGGGCGGGTGTGGGGGACTCCCTGGTCCTGAATGGGGTAACTGTGCCCCTGAAGGACCAGGGGCGCAGCCTGGGAGTCATTTTGGACTCACAGCTGTCCATGGAGGCGCAGGTTAATTCTGTGTCCACCTGGTACGCAGGCTGAGACCCTACCTGCCCGCGAACTGTCTCGCCAGAGTGGTGCATGCTCTAGTTATCTCCTGCTTGGACTACTGCAACGCGCTCTACGTGGGGCTACCTTTGAAGGTGACCCAGAAACTGCAATTAATCCAGAATGCGGCAGCTAGACTGGTGACTGGGAGCGGCCGCCCAGACCACAGAACTTGAAAGACCTACATTGGCTCCCAGTCCATTTCCGAGCACGATTCAAAGTGTTGGTGCTGACCTTTAAAGCCCTAAACGGCCTCGGTCCTGTATACCTGAAGGAGCGTCTCCACCCCCATTGTTCAGCCTGGACACTGAGATCCAGCGCCGAGGGCCTTCTGGCGGTTCCCTCATTGTGAGAAGTGAGGCTACAGGGAACCAGACAGAGGACCTTCTCGGTACTGGCGCCCGCCCTGTGGAACGGCATCCCATCAGATATCAAAGAGATAAATAATTACCTGACATTCAGAAGACATCTTAAGGCAGCCCTGTTCAGGGAAGTTTTTAATATGTAACGCTGTACTGTTTTTAACACTGATTGGGAGCTGCCCAGAGTGGCTGGGGAAACTCAGCCAGATGGGCGGGGTATAAATAATAAATTATATTATTATTATTATTATTATTATTCTTTGGCACTGCCCTTCTTTGGGATTCAGATGTAGACTGATCTTCTCCAATCCTCTGGTCACTTATGAGTTTTCCAAACTTGCTGGCATATTGAGTGTAGCACCGTAACAGCATCATCATTTAACATTTTAAATAGTTCAGCTGGAATACCATCACTTCCACTGGCCTTGTTATTTGCAGTGCTTTCTAAGGCCCACTTGACCTCACTCTACTCAGAGTAGACACATTTAAATTAATGTACACCAGTCATGTTCATAAAGTTCAATTGGTTTACTCTGAGTGGGACTAACATTGGCTACAGCCCAATGAAATTTAGGGGTAAGAAAAATTTAGGAACAGCATCTTCACAGAAAAGAAGAGTACAATAATTAGCCTGTGAATTAAATGTGAAATAAAACTGTATTAAAGCATATGGTGACATGCATTGATTAGAGCAGGCAAAATTAGTTATTGCTGAGACAATTCTGCTCCTGGCCTTCCTCCTCCACCCCCCCCCCTAAAAGTATATTAGGTTTCCAAAGGGAGAAAAAGAAAAACAGCTAACTATTCAAAGCAGAAGTTTAAATCAATCCAGCAAAGGAAGCCCAGGGAAAATTAATCCAGTTAATACATTAGAGTAAAAAATAGCTTTAAAAGTGAAAATAGTTTTGTCTGAGCATCACCAGAGAACAAAGGAAACAAAATGAAATCAAAAAACAAAATTAACCTGACTTCTGTAATGAGAAAAGAGAGACTGGAAAAAAATGAAATACAACTGTTCCTAAGCCAATCCCCAACACAGGATGGCAGCTCAAAAGTTAGACTGAGCAACAAAATAATGAAGGGATGGGTGTTTGAAATCATTAAATTCTATCTTCTCTCAAAGAGAAGGCAAAAGCTGGGACTAGAAGGAGGAAATAATGCAGCAGTATACCAGAAAAACCAGAACTAAATACTGGGCCAAAAGTTAAATCAAGTAACAATGCAGAAGTGCAGCAACCAAAAACCTTTTCCTACTCTAACCTCAAATCCCTGACTGTCTAAAGACTGTCTCTCTGTTTGGGTATTTTGAGGAGGAGACTGGTGATGCTTATCAGGAACACTCTGGGCCCGTGAAGCTGTTGGGAGAAAGGAAGCATCTCAGCCTTGTATAGTGGTACCTCGGGTTAAGTACTTAATCCGTTCCAGAGGTCTGTTCTTAACCTGAAATTGGTCTTAACCTGAAGCACCACTTTAGCTAATGGGGCCTCCTGCTGCCGCCGCACTGCCGAAGCACAATTTCTGTTCTCATCCTGAAGCAAAGTTCTTAACCTGAAGCACTATTTCTGGGTTAGCGGAGTCAGTGACCTGAAGCGTATGTAACCTGATATCTGAGGTTGTTGAGGGCAGCAGTTGAGCTTGCAGGGCAGCAGTTGAAGAAGGAGCAAAAAGGGGTGTGGGGTTTTTTTTTTTTGTGTGTGTGTGTGTGTGTGTGTGTGTTTCTTTGTGGCTGATTAGCTGTTCTCCCTGTGCAAAGGTCAGAGGGGGCAGGATTTCTGTTGAGGCAGGTGATTAGCTGTTGGAGGAGCTTATCAGAGCTTGCAGGGTAGTTTGATCCATCTATTAGATTTAGGGGAGCTAGTCTCAAACGTTTGTTGGAGGAGACCTAGGTTTTTTTGTGGGGGGAGTTATTTGTCCTGTCTTCACGCTTTTTATGATGGAGGACCGCTGTAGCCACCCCCAAAGACACGTTCTCAAGATGGAGGGGGAGGGAACAGCTGCAGTCGCCTGCGGTTTCTGCGCAATGTTTGCCATCTTGCCAAAGGTTGCAGGCAGCTTTACCTGCAGCAATTGCATGTTGATTGCCCTCTTAAAAGACAAAGTCCAGCAACTGGAGGAACATGTAGCTACGCTCCAAAGAATTAGAGAGCTGGAGCTCTTCTTGGAAGCAACAGAGCACACCGTCTCCACCAAGGAGGAGACATGGGACTCCCCTGAGAAGGAGGCTAGTTCACCAACACAGGAGCCAGATATATGGAGAAACGTGACTCAAAGAAGTAGGAGGACCAGGGTTCGCTCTGATTGTTTAGAAATACACAATCGCTTTGAGGTCCTCTCCCCTAGCATGGAAGACAAAGAGCAGACTCCATTTGAGGATCTCTCCCTCATTACAGTCAATCAGGTATATGAAGACGAGCAGCAAAGTCAGTCCTCAGGGAATGTGCAGGCGACCTTGGAACGGACAGCTCACGGAAGAACCCCGACCAAACCTAAGAGGAGGCGTGTAGTGGTGATAGGGGATTCCCTACTGAGGGGAACAGAAGCAGTGATCTGTGGGCCTGACAAGATGTCTCGGGAAGCGTGCTGGAAAAATAGTGGAAGTGAACAGCTGGCTTCGCAAATGGTGTAAACAGGAACGGTTTGGATTCTTAGATCACGGACTGCAGTTTCTTGAAGATGGACTTCTGGCAAGTGATGGGCTGCACCTCACAACGGTTGGGAGAAATGTTTTTGCCAAGAATCTCAGAAACCTCATCAGGAGGGCTTTAAACTGACTAATGTGGGGGAGGGAGACAGTGCTCCTGAAGGTAGGAGTCTATCAATTGATGAAGATGATCATCCAAATGTCATAGACCAAATGGAGCAAACAGCACGCAGACCTAGTGGTGGGAGGAAAAAATCCTTAAATAAGAGACACGGGGGAATGATTAATGGACTTCAATGTCTGTACACTAATGCGCAAAGCATGGGAAATAAACAAGATGAGCTTGAGCTCTTGGTACAGCAAACTAAATATGACATAATAGGCATCACTGAAACCTGGTGGGATAAGTCCCACGATTGGAATGTAATAATGGGGGGATACAATCTATTTCAGAGAAACAGACCAGACAAGAAAGGAGGAGGAGTAGCGTTATATGTCAGGGATGTGTATACCTGTGAAGAGATCCAAGATTTAGAACCTCAAAGCCAAAGTGAGAGCATTTGGGTCAAAATTAAGGGAGAGAAGAATAACAGTGACCTCATTGTGGGAGTTTACTATAGATCCCCAAGCCAAATGGAGGACATAGATGATACCTTCCTGGAACAGATGGCCAAGCATGCAAAAGGAAGGGAGATAGTAGTAATGGGGGACTTCAATTGCTGTGATCACCAATAGTCAGCATGGATTTCTGAAAAATAAGTCATGTCAGACTAACCTGATCTCGTTTTTTGACAGAATTACAAGCCTGGTAGATGAAGGGTACGCAGTGGATGTAGCCTACCTTGATTTCAGCAAGGCATTTGACAAGGTGCCCATGATATTCTTGTAAAGAAGCTGGTAAAATGTGGTCTTGACTATGCTACCACTCAGTGGATTTGTAACTGGCTGACTGACCGAACCCAAAGGGTGCTCATCAATAGTTCCTCTTCATCCTGGAGAAGAGTGACTAGTGGGGTGCCACAGGGTTCTGTCTTGGGCCCGGTCTTATTCAACATCTTTATCAACGACTTGGATGATGGACTCAAGGGCATCCTGATCAAATTTGCAGATGACACCAAACTGGGAGGGGTGGCTAACACCCCAGAGGACAGGATCACACTTCAAAACAACCTTGACAGATTAGAGAACTGGGCAAAAACAAACAAGATGAATTTTAACAGGGAGAAATGTAAAGTATTGCACTTGGGCAAAAAAAATGAGAGGCACAAATAGAAGATGGGTGACACCTGGCTTGAGAGCAGTACATGTGAAAAGGATCTAGGAGTCTTGGTTGACCACAAACTTGACATGAGCTAACAGTGTGACGCGGCAGCTAAAAAAGCCAATGCAATTCTGGGCTGCATCAATAGGAGTATAGCATCTAGATCAAGGGAAGTAATAGTGCCACTGTATTCTGCTCTGGTCAGACCTCACCTGCAGTACTGTGTCCAGTTCTGGGACCACAGTTCAAGAAGGACACTGACAAACTGGAACGTGTCCAGAGGAGGGCAACCAAAATGGTCAAAGGCCTGGAAACGATGCCTTATGAGGAACGGCTAAGGGAGCTGGGCATGTTTAGCCTGGAGAAGAGGAGGTTAAGGGGTGATATGATAGCCATGTTCAAATATATAAAAGGATGTCACATAGAGGAGGGAGAAAGGTTGTTTTCTGCTGCTCCAGAGAAGCGGCCACGGAGCAATGGATCCAAACTACAAGAAAGAAGATTCCACCTAAACATTAGGAAGAACTTCCTGACAGTAAGAGCTGTTTGACAGTGGAATTTGCTGCCAAGGAGTGTGGTGGAGTCTCCTACTTTGGAGGTCTTTAAGCAGAGGCTTGACAACCATATGTCAGGAGTGCTCTGATGGTGTTTCCTGCTTGGCAGGGGGTTGGACTCGATGGCCCTTGTGGTCTCTTCCAACTCTATGATTCTATGATTCTATATTTCTTCTGGCAATCTCATCCAGCCCAGCCTTTCGCATGATGAATTATGGATATAAGTTAAATAAGCAGGGAGACCATGTATAGCCTTGTCGTACTCCTTTCCCAATTTTGAACCAATCAGTTGTTCCATATCCAGTTCTAACTGTAGCTTCTTGTCCCACATAGAGATTTCTCAGGAGACAGATGAGGCACTCCCAGTTCTTTAAGAACTTGCCATAGGCTGTCTGGCTCAAGGTCAGCAACCACACTACCTGGGGTGTACAAGACATCCATATCTTTCTGGTATAATTCCTCTGTGTATTCTTGCCACCTCTTCTTGATGTCTTCTGCTTCTGTTAGGTCCTTTCCACTTTTGTCTTTTATTATGGTAATCTTTGTACAAAATGTTCCTTTCATATCTCCAATTTTCTTGAACAGATCTCTGGTTCTTCCCATTCTGTCGTTTTCCTATACAGTGGTGCCTCGCAAGATGAAAAGAATCCGTTCTGTGATTCTCTTCGTCTAGCAGTTTTTTTCGTCTTGCGAAACAAGCCCATTGAAGGATTAGCGGATTAGCGCTATTAGCGCTATTAGAGGCTTTTAGAGGCTTTTAGCGGCTTATCTGGTGATCGGATCAGCTGATAAGCGGCTTAGCGGCTTAGAAAAAGGGGGGGGGGAGAAAAAAACCAGCAGGAACTCGCAAGACATTGTCGTCTTGCGAAGCAAGCCCATAGGAGATTCGTTTTGCGAAGCACCTCCAAAACGGAAAACTCTTTCGTCTAGCGAGTTTTCCGTCTTGCGAGGCATTCGTCTTGTGGGGCACCACTGTATTTCTTTGCATTGCTCGTTTAAGAAGGCCTTCTTGTCTCTCCTTGCTATTTTTTTTTGAAATCTGCATTCAATTTCCTGTATCTTTCACTATCTCCCTCACATTTTGCTTGCCTTCTCTCCCCCGCTATTTGTAAGGCCTTGTTGGACAGCCACTTTGCTTTCTTGCATTTCCTTTTCATTGGGATGGTTTTCGTTGCTGCCTCCTGTATAATGTTACGAGCCTCCATCCATAGTTCTTCAGGCACTCTGTCCACCAAATCTAAATCCTTAAACCTGTTCCTCACTTCCACTGTGTATTCATAAGGGATTTGATTTAGATTGCATCTTACCGGCCCAGTGGTTTTTCCTACTTTCTTCAGTTTAAGCTTGAATTTTGCTATAAGAAGCTGATGATCTGAGCCACAGTCAGCTCCAGGTCTTGTTTTTGCTGACTGTATAGAGCTTCTCCATCTTTGGCTGCAGAGAATATAATCAATCTGATTTCGATGCTGCCCATCTGGTGATGTCCATGTGTAGAGTCGTCTCTTGTGTGTTGGGAAAGAGTGTTTGTGGTGACCAGCTTGTTCTCTTGGCAGAACTCTATTAGCCTTTGCCCTGCTTTGTTTTGAACTCCAAGGCCAAACTTGCCAGTTGTTCCTTTTATCTCTTGACTCCCTACTTTAGCATTCCAATCCCCTATAATGAGAAGAACATCCTTCTTTGGTGTCATTTCTATAAGGTGTTGTAAGTCTTCATAGAATTGGTCAATTTCAGTTCAGTGGTTGGTGCATAAACTTGGATTACTGTGATGTTAAAAGGTCTGCCTTGGATTCGTATCGAGATCATTCTATCATTTTTGAGATTGCATCCCAGTACAGCTTTCGCCACTCTTTTTTTGACTATGAGGGCCACTCCATTTCTTTTATGGGTTTCTTGCCCACAGTAGTCATCTCATCTGTCCTCCCAGTTGAACGACGTGGCCCAGGGAGAGAGGGAAAAATAGTGGAAGTGAACAGCTGGCTTTGCAAATGGTGTAAACAGGAACGGTTTGGATTCTTAGATCACGGACTGCAGTTTCTTGAAGATGGACTTCTGGCAAGCGATGGGCTGCACCTCACAATGGTTGGGAGAAATGTTTTTGCCAAAAATCTCAGAAACCTCATCAGGAGGGCTTTAAACTGACTAATGTGGGGGAGGGAGACAGTGCTCCTGAAGGTAGGAGTCTATCAATTAATGAAAATGATCATCCAAATGTCATAGACCAAATGGAGCAAACAGCACGCAGACCTAGTGGTGGGAGGAAAAAATCCTTAAATAAGAGACACGGGGGAATGATTAATGGACTTCAATGTCTGTACACTAATGCGCAAAGCATGGGAAATAAACAAGATGAGCTTGAGCTCTTGGTACAGCAAACTAAATATGACATAATAGGCATCACTGAAACCTGGTGGGATAAGTCCCACGATTGGAATGTAATAATGGGGGGATACAATCTATTTCAGAGAAACAGACCAGACAAGAAAGGAGGAGGAGTGGCGTTATATGTCAGGGATCTGTATACCTGTGAAGAGATCCAAGATTTAGAACCTCAAAGCCAAAGTGAGAGCATTTGGGTCAAAATTAAGGGAGAGAAGAATAACAGAGACCTCATTGTGGGAGTTTACTATAGATCCCCAAGCCAAACGGAGGACATAGATGATGCCTTCCTGGGACAGATGGCCAAGCATGCAAAAGGAAGGGAGATAGTAGTAATGGGGGACTTCAATTACCCGGATATTTGTTGGATGTCAAACTCAGCCAAGAGCATAAGGTCAAACAGATTCCTCACTGGCCTTGCAGACAACTTCATTGTCCAGAAAGTGGGAGGAACAACAAGAGGAACAGCCATTTTAGATCTGGTCCTAACCAATGTTGATGACCTGGTTAGTGGGGTAGAAGTGGAAGGATCATTAGGCGCGAGTGATCATGCTCTTCTGAAGTTTACTATACAGCGGAAAGGAGCAGCCAAGCATACTAGGACTATGGGTATGTTTGTAGGGTATGTTCGTAGCAAAAGGAAGAACAAAGAAACAGTGGGGTCACTCAGAGGAGAAGATGGTGAAATGCAAACAGGGGACACAGAAAGGGCTGAACTCCTCAATGCCTTCTTTGCCTCAGTCTTCTCCGATAAAGAAAAGAATGCCCAACCTGAAGAATTTGGAGCAAATGATTCAGCAAAGGAAACACAGCCCAGAATAACTAAGGAGATAGTACAAGAATACTTGGCTAGTTTAGATAATAATAATAATAATAATAATAATAATAATAATAATAATAATAATAATAATAATAATATTTTATTTATATCCTGCCCTCCCCAGCCAAGCCGGGCTCAGGGCGGCTAACAACAATCAAATAAACAATCAAATAATAACACATTCTAAAAATATTTCATTATAAAAATTAGTTAAAATCAAATTGATGGCAACCGATTAAACAAAATTCTGTGCAGGTTGGCCAGAGGAGGGAGTCAGGCTGCACCCTGACCAAAGGCCTGGCGGAACAACTCTGTCTTGCAGGCCCTGCGGAAAGATGTCAGGTCCCGCAGGGCCCTGGTCTCATGAGGCAGAGCATTCCACCAGAATGGAGCCGCAGCCGAGAAGGCCCTGGCTCTAGTTGAGCCAGCCTAACCTCTCTGAGGCCTGGGACCTTGAGGATGTTATTATTTGCAGACCGTAGGTTCCTCTGTGGGGCATACCGGGAGAGGCGGTCCCGTAGGTACGAGGGTCCTAGGCCGTGTAGGGCTTTGAAGGTTAAAACCAGCACCTTAAACCTGATCCTGTACTCCACCGGGAGCCAGTGCAGCTGGTATAGTACCAGATGAATGTGATCTCGCAGCGAAGACCCCATAAGGAGTCTCGCCGCGGCATTCTGCACCCGCTGGAGTTTCTGGGTCAGTCTCAAGGGCAGCCCCACGTAGAGCGAGTTACAATAATCCAGTCTGGAGGTGACCGTCGCATGGATCACAGTGGCTAGGTCAGGGCGAGAGAGATAAGGGGCCAACTGCTTAGCTTGGCGGAGATGGAAAAATGCCGCCTTTGTTATAGCTGTAATCTGCGCCTCCATAGAGAGGGAGGTATCGAAGATTACACCCAAACTCTTAACGGACGGTGCTGGCACTAATTGCACCCTCGCAAGAGATGGGAGTTGCCCCCTCGATCCCATATCGTCCCGCCCCAGCCAGAGGACCTCTGTCTTCGAAGGATTTAACTTCAACCGGCTCCCACGTAGCCATCCAGCCACAGCTTCCAGACATCTGGTCAGTGTGTCTGGGGCCGAGTCAGGATGGCCATCCATCAACAGATAGTGTCAGGGGTTCAGGAGCAGAGACGCAGAGAAGGGAGGAGACAGAGAGCGAGGGGGAGGAATACGAAGGAAAGATGAGTGGGGATGACGACCCGAGATCACCGAGCCTGTCCAGTGAGTCCGAGGATTCCCAGAAGGGAGCGCCAGCGGTCAGAGCAAGGGGGGAAAGCAGGGGGACACCCCAGGAAGAAGGGTCCAGAGAGGGATCAGAGAGCAGCAGTTGGAGATCGGGACCCACGTACCCAGCCGGGAGCAGCGGGGAGAAAGGGGACCAGATATCGGGTTCCGGAGGCTTTCAGAAGGAGGGAGGGCATGAGTCAGGAGTAGTCACGCCCACCTCGGGGAGCGACGAAACGATCAAGAGGAAGGTAGAGAGTTGGGCGCGCGCGCCAAGTTCAAATGTAGCGGAAGCTGGCGCAGTAAGCAGCCCAGAGAGTGAGCCAGGTCCCAAAGCCCGCCGCAAGGAGGCGGAAGGGTCAGGGGGATCCGCGTCAGAAGAGAGTAGGAAAGAAGAGACCCCGGGGGGCAGAAGGACCCAGAGACGGAAGGAAAGGCGCAGGAGGTGGAGCAAGGCTAGGGTATTAAGCTGGTGTGCTAGAGGCGGAGACTCAGACGGGTCTTCGCCGGTCTGACCTAGAAGAAGTAGGGCTGCACATTGCAGTTTGGAAATGGAACCTGTAATCCAATAAAGACTCTTTTAACCGGAACGCTGGCTAACGTGGTCCTATGTGAGCTGGGACTGAGTGGCAGCCCTGACAGTAAGACCCGTCTCCATTAGCTTCGGACACCTGATACCTCGCAGCGGAGGCAGAAGCAGCGAGAGGAGGAAATTGGTGTTTGGGAGCAAGCTCACAACGGTTGGCAGAGATGACGGAAGCAGAGAAAATTTCAGCGCTGCAACAGGCAGTGACCCAATTGAACGCGGAGGTACAGGCATCCAAGAAAAGGGAGGAGGATGCGGCAGCCGCCTACAGAGATCTCCACGCCAGGTTTGAAGCATTGGTTAAGCATGGGCAGCCAGGACCCAGACCGGAGGGGGTTGGGTTGGCACGGAGAGCAGGAGGGCTTGTGGCTCACTTCGATGGGAATTTACAACAGTACCCCAATTTTCGAGCAGACGTAATGTGCGCACTGCAACTGCTGGCAAAAGACTTTAGAGATGAGGAAGAGAAAGTGGGGTTTATACTATCCCATTTGCATGGGGATGCTAAAGCGTGGCTACGCAATTTGTGGAGGGATAAAGATCCGGCGCTTCAGAGTGCAGATGCCTTTATCAAAGCGATGGATGCGTGCTTTTTATCTACCATTGACGTGGATCTTGCCCGACGGGAGATTCATGGACTGGAACAAGGGAGGGCGAGCGTACGGCAGTACCACGCCCGCTTTTTTGCGCTGGTCAGTGCCTTGGAATGGGACCGGGATTCGCCCCCAGTCAGAGACCTATTCTGGGAGGGTCTGAGCAGTGCTGTTAAAGACGAAATTGCGAGGGGGGAGAGGCCCCGGAGCACGCAGGAGGTGGTCCAAAGGGCGCTGACTGTGGGGGTGAGGCTGGAAGAACGTCCATGGTGCAGAGACGAAGGACGTGGAGGGCGCGAAGCAGCAAGAAGTTTCTCTTTCGTTCCCAGGGAAGCTGCGCGTGCGCAATCCACACCTCCGCCAGGAGGGGGAGTGGAACCTATGGAGGTGGGAGGCGCCAGGGCTCAGTCAGCTACCAGAGCCCCTGCACCGGCGGCAGTCAAGACTAAACCTCCTAGAGGGACCCGGAAGTGTTACATATGCGACAGCTCTCAACACTTGGCGAAAGAGTGTCCCCAGAGGAGCTCCAAGCACACTGCAGCCTCCGCAACGGTGAAAGCGGCCACGCAACACAGCGAACCCCAGCAGGGAAACGATGATGTCTGGCTGGAGACAGAGGCACTGGGGCCCAGCCAGACGCATCACTGAAGCAGTCCCCAGCGATCTTGCAACCCACGGACCCCCTCCCACCCAAACCAGTAGTGCAGCTCACAGCATCTCTCCAGCTACCCGATGGCGTCACTATCGAAGTGCTGCTTTCTGTGGATTCTGGAAGCAACGCAGACTTTATAGCGCAGGATTTTGTGGAGCAGCACGCTATACAGCTATTACCTGCCACTCTGCCCCTGCAAGTCGTCACAGTGGATGGCAGAGAGCTGCTGGGGGGGCAGGTGGTGAAGCAGACGCCGCCAATGGTGATGCGCCTTGGTAACCACAGGGAAGTCATCAGTTTTAATGTCACCCGACTGTCGGACACACCCATTGTGTTGGGCATGAGTTGGCTGGACAGGCACAGTCCGACACTGGCTTGGTACCAGCGACAGCTGATCTTCGGCTCCTCTTACTGCGCAGAACACTGCATCCTGCCCAGACAGGAGGGAGAGGAGGAGGAATCACAACTGCAGTTGGGAACGTTGCAAGCAGTCCCCCACAAATACGCAGACTTTCTGGAGGTCTTCTGCGAGAAGGAGGCAGACAAGCTACCACCGCACAGGCAATATGACTGCAAGATTGACCTCCTACCAGGGGCGACGCTACCGAAAGGGAAGCTGTATTCCATGTCTGAGGACGAACTACAGGAACTCAAACAGTTCATAGATCACAATTTGGAGCGCGGTTTCATCCGGGAGTCCAGGGCAGTAGGGGGCAGTCCTGTTTTCTTCGTGAAGAAGAAGGACACGCCCCAAAAAAGACTGGTGGTGGATTTTCGCCTCTTGAACAAGATGACCAAGCCCTCTGATTTCCCCATGCCCAGGATTGACGACCTACTGGCGACGGTGCGCAAGGGACGCGTGTTCACCAAGTTGGACCTGCGAGGGGCGTACAATCTCATCCGCATGAGGGAGGGCGATGAGTGGAAGACAGCCATGTTCACGCCTCTGGGCACCTACGAATACAGAGTGATGCCGTTTGGATTGCAAAACGGTTCTCACTGTTTTCAAGCTTTCATGCATCATGTGTTGGCGGGACTCCTCTACAAGAAGTGCGTCTGCTTTCTGGATGACATCCTGATATTCTCCGAATCGCAGCAAGCGCATGACCAAGACGTTCGGGAGGTGCTGGAGAGGTTGCAGCAGCATAGACTGTACGCCAAACTGGAGAAGTGCCAGTTCGACACGAAGGAGGTGGATTTCTTGGGTTACAAGTTGTCGGACAAGGGGCTAGCCATGGACAGCGCCAAGGTTCGCGCGGTGTTGGATTGGAAGAGCCCGCGCAACCGGAAGGAGGTCCAGCGGTTTGTCGGCTTCGCCAACTTCTATCGCAAGTTTATCAAGGGGTTCGCGATGCAGACGGCGGCTATTACGGACACGCTAAGCTCCAAGAAAAAGAAATTCATCTGGACGGAGCAGGCGGAGCAGTCCTTTCAGGCACTCAAGCGTCTCTTCGCGTCGGAAGAGCAACTGCTGCATATCGACCCCAGCAGACCGATGCGGGTAGAGACAGACGCGTCCGATAGAGCAGTGGGAGCTGTCCTGCTGCAGAGGGACCCACAGGGGGTCTGGAGGCCGGGAGCGTTCTACTCCAGAAAGCTCAGCAAGTCGGAGCAGAACTACACCATCTGGGACAGGGAGTTGCTTGCCATTCATGCAGCTTTCAAGGCGTGGAGACACTTCCTGATCGGCGCCAAGCACACGGTGCAGGTCTGCACGGACCACAAGAATCTGGAGCACTGGCGCACGGCGAAGTTCCTGAACCAGAGGCAGATACGTTGGGCGGAGTTCTTTGCTGACTTCGATTTCCGAATAGAGTACGTCCCAGGCGACACCAACATCATGGCGGATGCACTGTCCCGAAAACCGCAATACCTCGAAGAGGCGACGCCAGCGGCAGCCATGCACATCTTCGCGCCAACAGCGTGGGCGTGCGCTTCAGCCACAGTAGACCTGGATGCGGTGCGGCGGGCGTTGCAGGACGACTCATTCGCGCAGGCGAAGATGGCCGAGGTGCACAAGGGCACGGCGAAGAGCGACGAGTTCCAGATACGAGACGGCTTGCTCTTACGTAAAGGGGCCATCTACGTGCCGGGAGACGAACTTCGCGCCAAGGTACTGCAGCAGTTGCACGACGCACCCACGGCCGGGCACTTTGGCACAGAAAAAACGGTGGAATTAGTCGCAAGGGACTTTTGGTGGCCCAGACTGAGAGGGGAAGTCGCGGACTACGTCGCGAGGTGCGACACCTGCCAGAGGGCCAAACCGGTGCACAAACCACCGGCGGGACTGCTGGAACCGCTGCAAACGCCGTTTGAACCGTGGGAGAGGGTGGCCCTGGACTTTGTCACGGATCTACCCAGCTCGAGAGGCAAGACAGCTGTACTAGTGGTGGTGGACTTGTTCACCAAGATGGCACATTTCATACCGTGTGCGAAGGTGGCCACGGCAGAACAAACAGCCAAACTGTTCATAGATCACGTGTTCAAAGTGCACGGGCTGCCGCGGTCTATACTGTCCGACCGCGGCCGCCAGTTCATCTCGAATTTCTGGCAGAAGCTGATGGGCTTCCTGAACGTCAAGATCAACCTGACATCAGCGAGACACCCGCAGACCAACGGGCAAGCGGAGAGGGTCAATGCCATCATGCAGCAGTACCTGAGATGCTATGCCAATCAACAGCCTGCGACGTGGGTGGATTACCTGCCGCTCGCCGAGTTCGCCTACAACAACACGAAGCACGTGTCCACAGGGGTGACGCCGTTCTTCGCCAACAATGGGAGGAATCCCAGAACCTTCCCGGGACTGGACAGAGTGGGGGAAGGGGAACCGCAGACGGCGGACGCTTTCGCGTCTGAGTTGCAGGAGGTCCACGATCAACTCCGACGGCAGCTGGAGCTAGCGAAGCACGCATACAAGGTGCAAGCTGACAAGCACAGGCGGGTTGGCGAAGAGATACGAGTGGGAGACTGGGTCTGGTTGGCAGCCCACGCAGTGCCGACCAGATCGTTAGCCAAGAAGAAGTTGGGGCACAAGCAACTCGGTCCATACCAAGTCGAAGCGCAGATCAACCCAGTAGCTTTCAGGCTGGTGCTACCGGAGGGTTCCAGGATGCATCCGGTGTTCCACAGGTCGGTGCTCACTCCCTACAGGGCACCTCACAGGTTCCAGGAACCAGGAACGGCACCGAGTCCGTCTCAGGAGCGGACGGAGGCGGGGAGATTGCCACAGCAGGACCCCATCAACGAAGTCACGGAGATTTTGGACTCCAGATGGGGGGGAAGACGGAGTAGAATACCTCCTAGCCAGAGAGGGCACCCGGGCCAGTGCTAATAGCTGGGTGCCAGACTACGCTTTGGAGGAACCCCTGCTCAAGGACGAGTTTCATGCCCTTTTCCCACACAGACCCATGCCGGCAGGCTTCTTCGACGACTGGTTGTTCACGCCCACACTTTCCTCCAGCACGTTCCATGGCTTCGACTCGGACGGGGAGCCCGCACAGGGCACACGTTCCCCAGAGGGGTCACCGGAGGGTTCGGCGTCCGACACCTCGTATTGGTGGGACGATCGGCCAGAGGAGCAGTGGCGCCGGAGGTGGCTGGAGATGCCAGGTCAAGCGACCGACGCAGAGACTGACATGGACGTGTGCGGGGAGGATCTCGGTTTCGAGCACGGCGGCACTGAAATGGAGGCGGAGCAGCTCACCGTTGACGAACGCGAGGAGGAAGACTCGGAGGTCTTCAGTTGGCGGCCAGCGACGAGGAGCGAACTGTATCCGGCATTCACTCCTGTGATGATGGAGCACCCTGCAACCACCCTTGAAAGTGGGGAGGGGGGAAGGGGGGGCTTCGAGGGGGGGATGGATGTCAGGGGTTCAGAAGCAGAGACGCAGAGAAGGGAGGAGACAGAGAGCGAGGGGGAGGAATACGAAGGAAAGATGAGTGGGGATGACGACCCGAGATCACCGAGCCTGTCCAGTGAGTCCGAGGATTCCCAGAAGGGAGCGCCAGCGGTCAGAGCAAGGGGGGAAAGCAGGGGGACACCCCAGGAAGAAGGGTCCAGAGAGGGATCAGAGAGCAGCAGTTGGAGATCGGGACCCACGTACCCAGCCGGGAGCAGCGGGGAGAAAGGGGACCAGATATCGGGTTCCGGAGGCTTTCAGAAGGAGGGAGGGCATGAGTCAGGAGTAGTCACGCCCACCTCGGGGAGCGACGAAACGATCAAGAGGAAGGTAGAGAGTTGGGCGCGCGCGCCAAGTTCAAATGTAGCGGAAGCTGGCGCAGTAAGCAGCCCAGAGAGTGAGCCAGGTCCCAAAGCCCGCCGCAAGGAGGCGGAAGGGTCAGAGGTCAGGCGGGCGCTGGTCCGGGTCAGGCGGGCCGAGGCGGGGGAGGGGCGGGGGGCGCCCCCTTGCCGGCTCCGCTCTGGGGGTCCCTCTCGCCGCGGGGGGGGGGCGGGGGGGGTCTCAGGGGCGGCGGAGCGGGACCCTCGGCGGCTCCAGCCTCCCGCCGAGCGCCAGTGATGCAGCAGCCGGAGCGGGGGGCCGCCAGGGGGGATGCCAAGGGCCGGGCGGCCCAGCCCCCCCCCAGCGCCCCCACCCGGGCCCGCCACGCCCCCGCCGGGCTGGGGGGGGCAGCGGGGGAAAGACCGTGGCAGCGCCCGGGGGTCCCCCCAATGCTAGGACCCCCCGCCCCCCTCCAAGGGGATCGCCCCGCTGCAGCGTCCCTGTGTGCCCCCCCTGCCTCAGGCCCCTCCCCCGATCCCCCTTCATGGGGGGGAGGGGAAAGGGGCCAGGGTCACTCGGGGTCCCCCCCCTCCAGGCCCCGCCCCACCTGCGCAGAGGGGCAGGCGGGTGTTCAACGGGGGAAGCTGCTGCCCCGGTGGCCAAGGCGCGCTCCGCCGGCCTCCCCCGGGGGGCCCCTCCCGTTTGTTTATTGATCTCCCTAGACATTGATCTCTCTCCCCCTAGATCTCCCTGGCCCCGCCCCTCCGGCGCAGGCCCCGCCCCCGCCCGCCCCCCCGCCCGCTCCCTGCGCGCCGCGGCCGTTGCCAGGGAGGGGCGGGGCCGCCTGCGGCACGCGCGCGCGCGCACTCACGCTCGCCCTCCCGCCGACGCTCCTTCCGGCGGAGGCGGGCTCGGGCGCCTTCTTGGGCGGCGCGCGTGCGCAGTGCGTGCGCCGAGGAGGGACTTAGGGGCGGAGCCGTGGGCGTAAGACGAAGAGGGCGGGTCCGGCCCGCGCGACGGGCGGCGCGGATTGGTCTCCTCCTCTCGCCGCCTGGCCATTGGCTGCCGGGCGGCGCCGCGGAGGAGGACGGGAGCTGTCCGTTTAAATCGACGGCGTTTGGGTCGGAGAGGGAGACGGAGGGCGAGGCGGAGGAGCCGGAGGGGCGCCGGTGAGGCCTCGGGGCGCGGGCAGAGGGCAGAGGGGCCCCTTCCTCGGGCGGGAGGGAGGGGGGACCAGCCAAGCCCCAGCAGATCGGGGGGAGGCGGCCTGAGGCCCGCGGGCGGATCCGGCCCCCGTCGCCTTCTCCCTCCGGCCCGCGGAGGGCCCGGCAATCGGCGCCCTTGGACATGCGCAGAAGGTGTCCTTTCCTTGAAAAGGCATCTCTGGCTTCTTTGCGGGGCCGAGGAATTCGCTCTCTTCCCCCCCCTCCCCGTGTAGTCCGGCCCCCCCAGGGCCTGCGGGACAGCGGACCGGCCCCCTGCGGGAAAGGGTTGCTGCCTCCCGGCCCAGAGGCAGCCTATCTCGGTGCTGGGGGCCATTTGGACTAGCCGGGCCTCCTTTGACCTTGCAGGCTGGGCTTCATTTCCTTACTGGCCTCCCACTGGCTTCTCCCCGAAGGCCTTGCCTGGAGCTGATGGATGGTCCACCTCCCGTGAGTCCCTTTCGGGGGCCGGGGGGGGCGCCTCTCTCTTGCCTGCCTCGGCCTTCGACTCCCCCCCCCCCTCCACCCTGCTTCTGAGATGCTTCATTAAATGAACTCAGCGGCCTTCTCTTTCTCTCCCCACGATGAACTCTGAGGGGAAAAGTTTTCTGCTGCCGAAAGGCCCCTCCCGGCTCCCTGTGTCTGCGCTGCACCTCAAGCGCCCGGCCAGCGATGAGAATGAGCCCCCCAGGGTGAGTTCCCAAGCCCCTCCCTTCTGCAGCATGGGGGGGGGGTGCGAATGGGGCGTTGCCATTTCCAGCAGAGAGGGACGTGGAATAGGACCGGTGAGGGGGCATCCAGCCTGGCCCTGGAGAATAACAAGCGGCTGCCCTTTCCTTCCTCCCAGAAACGGGCTCGGGCTCCCCTGGAGCCTACCAAGCAGGGAGGACCTGTGACAGCAGCCCCCTCCGTTCCGAAGCCTCCGCCAGCGGCCCCTGCGCTCCGAGGCCACCGCCAGGCCGGTAAGCTCAGGTCGGGGGGGGGGGCGGGGCAGAACCTGGGGAGCCCTTCTGGACTTTGCTGTAACACCGCTTTCTTGGCAGGGGGGCGCCGCCGCTCGAGCACTCGGACCCAGGCGACTGCGGGTGTGGCAGGGCCGTCCACCACAGGTAGGCAGCGGGCTGCAGAAGCGTCCCTGTTAAGGGTGCCATATCGTACCTGTAAGGAATTGATCATTTAGAGGAGCAGCACCCATCGTGTTATTTTTCAAAAATATTATAAATATTGTTGTATTGATTTCCATTACAGTGGTACCTTGCTTCTCAAACGGCTTAGTTGTTGAACAAATTGGCTCCTGAACGCTGGAAACTTGGAAGTAAGCTTTCCAGTTTGCGAACGTTTTTTAGAAGCTGAACATCCGACACAGCTTCCGAATGAGTGCAGGATGCTCCTGCAGCCAGTCGGAAGCCGTCCCTTGGTTTGCGAATGGTTTCTGGAGTCTTGGACTCCAGGAACGGATGAAGTTTGAGAACCAAGCCACCTCTGTATAAAAAACAATGGCATTGCATAGCTAACCTATGGAACTTCCTCCCACAGGAGGTAGTGATAGCTACTAACTTGGATGGCTTTACAAGAGGATTAAACAGATGCACATCCGAGAGGGCAATCAGTGGCTACTAGCTGTGATGTCTGTGCTCTGCTTCTATGGCTGGAGGCAGAAATTCTTCTGGATACCTGTTGCTGGAAGCCACAAAGGGGGAGAGGGCTCTTGGACTTGAATCCTGCTCTCTGGTTTCCCACAGGAAACTGTTTGGCCACTGAGAACAGGATGCTGGGCTAGACAGGCCCCCTTGGGCCTGATCCAGTTATGTTCTTACAACACCAGGCAGCTATCTTTGCTGGACTCTTTTTGGCACCTGCTGAAGCCATTTTAGTTTTTCCAAGCTGATTCAGATGTGTAGAATGTGGGTTCCCCGTAATCCTGCATCTGGTGCCCCTTTAACTTGTGTGCATTCAGTGTAGGAAACAATATTAAAAGTTTGGAGAGGGGCTGGGGAAAATGCTCTGGCAATCCTGCCCACCATTAAATCCAGCATATTTCAGCTATACGTGATTTTGACTTTAGGCGCAATCCGTGGAAGGGAACCCCCACATATGTTGCTTTAATCTGTCTTGAGTTCCTTGCTGATTTTATGTTTTGAAGTATTACTATTGTTTGGAGATATTTCATGAAGCAACGGAGGGGAGACAGGGTCCCCTTGGGAATCCTTTCACTGCTTCATGTCTCGTTCCTTGTTTCCCAGCAGGATCCCGTCGGACGGTGGCTGCGGCAGCCCCTAAGCCAGGTAAGGCCTAGAGAAGGGAGGGAGGTGCCCCCCCCCCGTGCCATCCTTGAGCCGCCACCGGGTCCCTCACACTGTCCTCTCTCTCTCCCTCTCCCCTTGGCAGCCGCTGCTCCTGCCGCTGCTGGCGGGGGTGAGAAGAAGCGGGCCCCCTGGGACTTGAAGGGGCAAGTGAGCGACTTGCGGGCCAAAGGGGGGACCTACAAGGAGAAGGCCCAGGGGCTGGCCGGGGAGAATGAGGCCCTGAGGCATCAGCTGAGCCAGCTGGAGGGGGAGCTGAAGCAGGCGACGGCCCGCAACCAGCAGCTGGAGGGGCAGAACAGGTGAGCGAGCAGCAGCCTGAGAAGGGCATGGCGGGCTCCGTCTGCTCCTCCTGCAGCAGGACCTGACCTCTGCCCTACCCTCTCTTGGCAGTGCCCTGGCCTTGGAGCTGCAGACCTGCCAAGCGCAGGCCACAGAGAGCCGGCAGAGGGTGGAGCAGCTGGTGAAGCAGGAGCAGCAGCTGGAGGAGACCGTCAAGAGCCAGAGCCAGACGATCCAGGAGCTGGAAACCGCTGGCCGCAAAGCCAGGGAGGACAAGGAGGATTTGGCTGCCCAGCTGGAGGCCAGAGAGGTGAGGGGGGGGGGCTGGGGACCCTTCCACCCGCCCTTGAATGGTGCTTGGAATCCCAAGGTGAGGCGAGGAATCCTTGGGACTAGCCAACATCCGCTTGTGACGCCTGCATTCCAGCGGGTTGGACTAGATGTCCCGTAGGTACCCTTCTGATTCCACAATGCCAGACTCAAGATCACAGTTAAGGGTCCTCAGCCCCAGAAAAGAGAGCTAGATACCTTAAAAAATGTTTTTTTAAAAAAATTATTAAATATTTTCAACATATAATACAAACCAAACTAGTTTTAAAAAAGATAATAAGATGAGAGAAAGATGTTGCAAACACTTTTGGAAAACAAGAATTTTTTAATAAAAGATAATAAGAAATACAGAAAAAAGCAATAAAAGGTGGGAAGATAAGGAGAAAAAGAAAGAAAATAAATAAAAATCACAACAGTAATAGTAATAATTGCAATAAAACACAAAATTTTATGTGTCTAGCCCTCTATCATAATTATATCTTAATCTTCAATCCCCCCCATACAGAGAAGTGTATCCCTCTCGGCTCTCGCGGGAAGCGCTTCCCTTCTCCTCAGCCTCACACCCTGTTTCTCACACAAGTCCCTTTTCTATCCATCGCAAGAGGGCCCTAGATATCTGTCTGGGGGAATTGCTAACCTCTGCTGTGTCTGTTCCTGCTGGTGCTTTTCCTTTCCCAGCTGAGGAAGCCTGCATTTGCCGCCTCCTCCCTGAATTGTTGCCTGGCTGAGAGGGCGGGTGGGCGGCTCTGGGTTTGAGGTGGCCCGTCCCTCACTGGCCCTGGGGTTTCTCTGACGCAGGCGGAACTGCGCCTGGCGCAGGAGAGCCTGGCCCGGCGGGCGCAGGAGAATGAGGCGCTGGCAGCACACAAGGCCCAGCTGGAGCAGAAGCTGCACGAGTCGGAGATGGAGCGGCGCTCCCTGCACAACGCCGTCCAGGAGCTGAAGGTGGGCCGGTGGTGGTGGGGGGCTGGCACTGGGGGACCCTTTGTGGGGCTGGGTGCTGACGACTCCCCGCTCCCTCCAGGGCAACATCCGTGTCTTCTGCCGCGTGCGCCCCCTGCTGAGCAGCGAGAAGGAGGCCCAGAAACAGGGGGTGAGCCACCTCCGCTTCCCGCCAGACAACAGCAAGAGCCTGGTCTTATCCAAGGCGGAGGAGGTCAGTCTGGGGGTGGGGGGACAAGGCGGTTGTCGAAGTCTTGGTGGCATCTTGGGCTGTCACAGTTGCCAGGGGACGTCAGGAAGTCTCCACCTGCCGCAAAGCCTGCCGAGAGCCAGTGTGGGGTAGTGCTTAAGAGCGGTGGCCTCGTAATCTGGGGAACCGGGTTCGCATCTCCGCTCCTCCACATGCAGCTGCTGGGTGACCTTGGGCCAGTCGCACTTCTTGAAGTCTCTCAGCCCCACTCACCTCATAGAGTGTTTGTTGTGGGGGAGGAAGGGAAAGGAGAACGTTAGCCACTTTGAGACTCCTTTGGGTAATGATAAAGCGGGATATCAAATCCAAACTCTTCTTCTTCTTCAAATAAGCCAGTGTTGTTCCTGCAATGACCTTTGCAGGAGCAGGAGAAACCCAAATGTTGATGGCCGGCCCAAGGCCAACAGACCCAATGCCAGCTGGAGGATATGTGTGTGTGTGCGAGAGAGAGCATTGTGGCCCCGGGAGAGCTGGCCAAGGGGGAACGCGGCCCCTGTCACCACTTAGTCGGTAGAGGCTCATAATCTCAGAGTTGTGGGTTCAAGTCTTGCTTGGGGGTGGACTAGATGAGCCTCGTGGGTCTTCCAACTCTGCAATTCTTTGATTCTCTGCCAGTCCCACGTTGGCCGGGAGCGAAAAGAGGACATTGTCTATGAGTTCAACTTTGACCAGGTCTTCCCTCCGTCCAGCTCCCAGGAGGAGGTCTTTGAGGAGATCTCTCTGCTTGTGCAGGTAAGGAAAAGCATATTATTCTGTCAACCACCCTGAAGAGCACATAAATCAATCAAATAAATATATAGAATAAATACATTAAGGGGGGAAGCGGCCCAGTTCTTCTAGTTTGTTATTATGTTGAGCATGGTACAGTCGTATCTTGGCCCTCAAACACCTTGGTACTCGTACACTTTGGCCCCTGAACGCTGAAAACCTGGAAGTAAGTGTTCCAACTCCCCAACATTCTTTGGCAGCCTTAGTTTTTGAACGGACTCGGTTCGACAACCAAGGTGCCACTGTATGATGATGATGATCGTGAGGATGATTTCCCGGCTGATTTGGCTGGTTTGTCCTGTGAGTCGTGGCTGAAGGATGGTCTGGAAATTCCACATAGGGCGGCTCTCCCCCTCCGGGGGCAGGTGGGGTCTGGTGGACGCCAGCCTGACGGCTTCCCTTCCTCCCCGCAGTCGGCCTTGGACGGCTACCACGTCTGCATCTTTGCCTACGGGCAGACGGGGAGCGGCAAGACGTACACCATGGAGGGCCCCGACTGCCAGGACCCTTCCACGGCCGGCATGATCCCCCGCGCAGTGCAGCAGATCTTCAGGAAAGCCCGGGAGATGGAGGCCAAAGGCTGGAAGGTGGGGGCAGAGAGGGAAAGCGGATGCAGGTGTCCAAAGGGGGTGGAGACCCCCGCTGCATTCACTCGCCATGCTGCAATTGCCAGGGGGGTTTCGCACTGGGCTTGGGAGCTCCCAGAGAGGGCGCTGGTGAGAGAGGGCTGCCTCCTTCACCCTCACCCACCCCACAGGATGGTGAGACCGCCAGTGTTTTTCTGCAGGGCCTTCCGTTCAGCCTCACAAGATCCCCTGAACACCCGAGGGCTGGCCTGTCTGAACTCCTGGGCCTCACCTTTGGAAGCCTCCTCTTGGAATAGCCATGCCAGTTGGTCCCCGAGTCTGAGCTGGGAGCGATGTGCTGGCTGGGCACGCGCCACCCCAGCCGCCTTCCCTGGTCTGATCCTGCCCCTCTGCCTGTCTCCTCCCAGTACCATTTCACTGCCAACTTCCTGGAGATCTACAATGAGTCTCTGCGGGACCTGCTGGTGTTGCGCCCTGAGCGGGGCTCTGAGCTGGAGATCCGGCGAGTGAGCCAATGCACGGAGGAGCTGCACGTTCCCAACCTCTGCTACGTCCCCGTTGCTTCGGAGCAAGAGGTACCGCGGTGGGGGGGGGGCAGCTGTCTGTCTGGGATTTTCCTGGGGGGTTCCAGCGGTGCAGGGGGTCGGGTAGATGACCCTTGGGGGTCCCCTTCCAACACTACTCTTCTCCCGCTCTCTGCACTGTGTCCGGCCACCAGCCTGCTTGCAAGGGGTGGAGGAGAGGCAGAAGCCAGAGAACCAGCCCCATTGTGACCCGTTTTAGGGCCTTGGTCTGGGGACAAGGCAGCCAGAGTGTGTCTGCATCCAAAGCCTCTGAGGGGAGGAGCAGAGGGAGGAATCTGGGGTTGGGCTAGATGACCCTGGGGGCTCCCCTCCGACTGTGCCGTTCTCTGAGAGGCTTCTGCATGAAGGCCTGAGCCATCCTGCCTGTCTGGAGAGCTCAGATCACCTGGGTCTTGGCCCCTCGGCTCCTTATGGGGCTTCTGCCTGCCCTAGAGTTCCCAGAGGAAGAACTCCCCCCCCCCATGCTTCCCTTTCTATTTGCAGGCAATGGTAGAAACTCCAGTGTAGAGGCTAGGCACCAAGCGGCTCCTTAAACCAAGCTTAAACTCACCCAAATGGGATGTCTCGTTGCCATTTTGGGGCCAGGCGTTCTAAAGTCTTATTTTTCAAATGATGGCCTGACTGACTGACTGATTCTCAGTTAAACATCTGGCCAGTTCAGATGACCACCTTGAGCTGGGATTGGGGCAGTCCACATATCTTGGCCTATTCCAACTTCTCTTTCTTAACTGTACATTCAGAATATAAGAATATTCTTTGCAGCTGAGCGTGGGGCAGTGGGGGCAGCGGGGGAGTGAAGTCAGGTGAGAACAAGGAGCTGCCATTGTTCACTGCTCCTGCTCAGGCTGCTGAGAGAAACCGTTTTGGTTCCTGATACTCATTCTGATTGTGTAACGGATAGAATTCTATAGGACGAGGTCCTCGTGTGTGGAAAGAGTCTTGCTCCGAGGATTCCCAGGCTTCCCCTCCAGGCGGTGATGTCCAACGCCATCGGGCGCCCGGGCATCTCAGTCTGGTCGCAAGTAGCCAATAGCCGGGGGGGGGGAATGTGCCCGGCTAGCCTCTTCACGCTGTTTGCCTGGGGCTGGCTAGGGCCAGAGGATCTCTGGGGTCCCTTCCGACCGCCATTCTCCGCCTCCTGCCCCCCGCTTGCCCCTTCAGGTCCTGAAGCTGCTCCAGAGAGCCAAAGCCAACCGCTCGGTGGCCAAGACCAATCTCAACGAGCGCTCGTCCCGCAGCCACAGCCTCTTCCAGTTGCGCATCGAGGGCCACAACCCCAACCGGGAGCTGCACACCTCCTGTGAGTGTGGCCGGCCCCACGACCCCCTTCGCCGGAGGCCTCTGTCCCTGCCCTGGCCCAGAGGCGCTCCCTTGCTCTCCCTCCTCTTCTAGGCCAGGCCCTCTGTGGGTCCCTGGTCCCCAGCACCCCCCCCTTCTCCCTCCACCCTCACCCCTCCTTTGTCGTCCCCCCCCCCCCGCAGCCGTGCTGAGCTTGGTGGACCTGGCTGGCAGCGAGCGCCTGGACAGGTCCCTCTCCACCGGCGACCGCCTCAAGGAGACCCAGGCCATCAACAGCAGCCTCTCCAACCTGGGCCTGGTCATCACCGCCCTCAGCAACAAGGTAGGCGGGAGAGGGGGGTCGCGTGTGCCTCCGGGGGGGGGGGGAGTCCTGGCCAGCCATGGGGCAGCCCTTTGCAGCCCCACAGCCCGCCTCCCGCAGTGCGCTGGTCTTCTGCGAGGGTGAGGATGTGGCGTCCAGCACTGTCTCACGTGTGGGGTGCCCACCTATCGGGGGCTCTAGAGCTGTGATTCCTTCCAACTCTACAATTCAATCGGGAATGGGACAGCCTCATGATGCTGGCGGAACCGGCCTGCCCTAAGTGGGGAGGAGGGTCCCCACACATTTCCCCCTCCTGCACCCATCCTTGTCCGCTTCCTTTGCCCCCTTGCAGGAGGCCCATGTGCCCTACCGGAACAGCAAGCTGACCTACCTCCTCCAGAACTCCTTAGGCGGCAATTCCAAGATGTGAGTCGGCAAGGAGGGAGTTGATGGCTCCCCCTCCCCTTTGAGGCCTGGTCTGCGCTGTCCTGCCAGGAACGCAGGGGGTTGGGCTAGATGACCCCTTTCAACCCAGAGGTCTCTGACAGGGGGGCCATGCACCCCCCTTGAGGCAGCCTCTGTTTCTCCTCACCCTCTCCTCTGGCCTTTCCCCCCAGGCTGATGTTTGTTAACATCTCGCCCTCGGAGGAGAACTTTGCCGAGTCCCTCAATTCCCTTCGCTTTGCCAGAAAGGTAAGTGGCTGCAGCATCCGGCTGGGGGGGGGGCCGGGGGTGTCCCTTTCTCTGGGCTGCTTGCAGAATCTCCTCTGCGGAAGGGGCATCCTGACCGCAGCTGGATGGAGGAGGTGGCGGCAGCAGCAGCTGTGGGGACCAGTTTCTGGCCCCCCAAATCTGCCCGGTCTTGCCTTGCAGGTGAATGACTGTGTCATTGGCACAGCGACAAAGAGGAAGTGAGGGCGGCGGAGGCGGCTGGTCTTTCTGCGTCTTGGATAGCGACTCCCATTCTTACTCTTTTGTCTTCTAAAGTCATGATACTTTTTTTGTAATAAATGTTTATATTTCTGCATTTATATTCTGAAATTTTCTTCTTCCACTGCTGAATTTGGCTTTTTCTGCTGTCTTCCTCCGGTGAGCTGCGTGCCCAGGCTCCACTTCAGGGCGTCTCCTCCCTCTCAAGCCTCCCTGCCCTTTCGTTGGCAGCAGTGCAGTGGCCTGTGTGGTGTAGTGGTTAAGAGCAGTGGACTCGTAATCTGGGGAACCGGGTTCGTGTCTCCGCTCCTCCACATGCAGCTGCTGGGTGACCTTGGGCCAGTCACCCTTCTCTGAAGTCTCTCAGCCCCACTCACCTCACAGAGGGTTTCTGGTGGGGGAGGAAGGGAAAGGAGATTGTTAGCCACTTTGAGACTCCTTCTGGTAGTGATAAAGCAGGATATCAAATCCAAACTCCTCCTCTTCCTCCCCCTCTTCTTCTTCTTCTTCTTCAGGGGTAAGGGAAATAGGTGGCTTGAGCTTGAGTTTGGCCCTTCTGGAAAGGATCCTGTGGCAACGGGAGGACTTTAACTGTGGCTGAGGCAGGAAAGCCTTGTAGGTAACCGTAAGACCCTTGTGGTCTGAGGAGGCTTCAAGGGCTCTCAGCAACCAACTCTTGCATGATGTGGCTTTGCTAGCAAGGCCAAAACATGCAGAAATGGCCCGCCAGGAAAGATGGGCTACTCCTGTTGAACTCCTTCCTGCAAAAAGCAGCCACAGCACCTCGCCAGAGACTCCTGAACAGGCTATTATGTTCTTATGTACGAAGAGATAAAAGTTTAGCTGTGTTTCAGAGGAGAAAAACATGCTGGTTGTGTCAGGGCTTGTTTGTGAGTTGGGGGGTTCATCCAAGCAAAAATACACACCATAGTAACAAACAACATACTGTTACGGAAGAATCTAGGTGGGAGGCTGCTCAGTCCCCCAACCGGTCGGGCAGAGCCAGAATAAAGGAGGAGTCCAGCCACCAACCGGAGCAAATAGCTGTAGACCAAAGTTTATTCTGCAACAGGGTCAAAGAGGAATTTGGAACCCCGAGGATGGGGTGGCGACTTTTTAAAACTTTCCCACCATATCCCAGAATACAGTTCAAAGGGGAGGGGTTAACCTTGGCAAACATGTCCAGACAAGTCCTTGGTACAACATCAGCATAAGCAGACATGTCAGGGCAAGACCCAGGTGTTAGATTAGCATAGGCAAACACTTCTGAAGTCCCACCACCCAAAGTAAAACAGAACTTCCTTTGCATGTCTGGCCCCTTGGCAAGTTTGGGGATGGGATTAGGCTCTCCTTGGTATGTAGCCTTTTTAATCCATGGGTAGGAAAAATTGTTGCACCCGAGCAGAGACAAAAGGAGCCAAACGACACCAAGGGGTTAATCCAGAGAAAGAGTGTTTTATTCTGCCATGGGGGGGGGGGCAGAGGCACCTGTGTGATTCAGTTCACAAAAGACAGGCCGCAGCAAAAAGTATTTTACATCAGGTTTTTATCCTGTTCTCCAAAGCCCCTCCTTCCCTCTCCCCCTTCACAGATTCTTACATAGAAATGTTGCTTTTCGTTCTCTGACTCTGTTCCCGGAAGTATGTTGCAAGTCAATGTACCAGGACAAGGTTATCTTGGATCTGGGAAGCGAAAGGGGGCGAAGCATGCGTGAAATCATATTGCGTGTCATTGTATGCAAGCATTGCAGCAGGCAAGGTACAGAAAAGCAAAAAATTAGCAAGATGAACAGTGGGCCAAGCAGCAGCAAAACCAGGCCTTTTACCCATCCTAGGTTTGGCAACCAGTCAAGCCATGACATGTCCCATCCCTCCCAGGTTTCGGTAGGAATATGGGCCACTGTTTCAAGTCCTGCTGCCAAATTGCGAATGGCTTCACCATGATCAGAGATGTTAAAGCAACAGGCCCCACCCGTGAGATTTAACGCTGCACAAAAGCCGCCATATTGCGCCAGGAGAAAGTCCAACGCTAAGCGGACTGAGAGAAACGCGTGTCTCATCCAATTGCGTGGCAATTAACCTAAGGGCCGTGGCTGTTGTGTTAGCAACAATCTCTACCACTGCCTGGAGTCTGATTACGCGGTTCAAGTTCTAGATCAGCCCCCTTGCCCCAGAGATTTTCTCTCCCCGATTCCATGAGGCTGGAGAATAATGGGCCAGTATCCTTTCTGGAGGCCACTGATTTTTGCCCCAATTCTGGGAACTCCCACCTGCAATTGTTGCCAGGTCAGTCGAAATGCCTCCTTCTAGGGAGTGCAGAGGCAATCTGGTCAGGAATCCACATGGGGGGGTATTAAGTAGGCTGGAAAACAGACCCCGTACCATCCTCTTGGGAGGGCATAGAATCATAGAAGAGTTGGAAGAGACCACAAGGGCCATCGAGTCCAACCCCCTGCCAAGCAGGAAACACCATCAGAGCACTCCTGACATATGGTTGTCAAGCCTCTGCTTAAAGACCTCCAAAGAAGGAGACTCCACCACACTCCTTGGCAGCAAATTCCACTGTCGAACAGCTCTTACTGTCAGGAAGTTCTTCCTAATGTTGAGGTGGAATCTTCTTTCTTGTAGTTTGGATCCATTGCTCCGTGTCCGCTTCTCTGGAGCAGCAGAAAACAACCTTTCTCCCTCCTCTATGTGACATCCTTTGATATATTGGAACATGGCTATCATATCACCCCTTAACCTCCTCTTCTCCAGGCTAAACATGCCCAGCTCCCTTAGCCGTTCCTCATAAGGCATCGTTTCCAGGCCTTTGACCATTTTGGTTGCCCTCCTCTGGACACGTTCCAGTTTGTCAGTGTCCTTCTTGAATTGTGGTGCCCAGAACTGGACACAGTACTCCAGGTGAGGTCTGACCAGAGCAGAATACAGTGGCACTATTACTTCCCTTGATCTAGATGCTATACTCCTATTGATGCGGCCCAGAATTGCATTGGCTTTTTTAGCTGCCGCGTCACACTGTTGGCTCATGTCAAGTTTGTGGTCCACCAAGACTCCTAGATCCTTTTCACATGTACTGCTCTCAAGCCAGGTGTCCCCCATCTTGTATTTGTGCCTCTCATTTTTTTTGCCCAAGTGCAATACTTTACATTTCTCCCTGTTAAAATTCATCTTGTTTGTTTTTGCCCAGTTCTCTAATCTGTCAAGGTCGTTTTGAAGTGTGATCCTGTCCTCTGGGGTGTTAGCCACCCCTCCCAGTTTGGGGTCATCTGCAAATTTGATCAGGATGCCCTTGAGTCCATCATCCAAGTCGTCGATAAAGATGTTGAATAAGACCGGGCCCAAGACAGAACCCTGTGGCACCTGTGGCATGGGTCTGTGTGGGAAAAGGGCATGAAACTCGTCCTTGAGCAGGGGTTCCTCCAAAGCGTAGTCTGGCACCCAGCTATTAGCACTGGCCCGGGTGCCCTCTCTGGCTAGGAGGTATTCTACTCCGTCTTCCCCCCATCTGGAGTCCAAAATCTCCGTGACTTCGTTGATGGGGTCCTGCTGTGGCAATCTCCCCGCCTCCGTCCGCTCCTGAGACGGACTCGGTGCCGTTCCTGGTTCCTGGAACCTGTGAGGTGTCCTGTAGGGAGTGAGCACCGACCTGTGGAACACCGGATGCATCCTGGAACCCTCCGGTAGCACCAGCCTGAAAGCTACTGGGTTGATCTGCGCTTCGACTTGGTATGGACCGAGTTGCTTGTGCCCCAACTTCTTCTTGGCTAACGATCTGGTCGGCACTGCGTGGGCTGCCAACCAGACCCAGTCTCCCACTCGTATCTCTTCGCCAACCCGCCTGTGCTTGTCAGCTTGCACCTTGTATGCGTGCTTCGCTAGCTCCAGCTGCCGTCGGAGTTGATCGTGGACCTCCTGCAACTCAGACGCGAAAGCGTCCGCCGTCTGCGGTTCCCCTTCCCCCACTCTGTCCAGTCCCGGGAAGGTTCTGGGATTCCTCCCATTGTTGGCGAAGAACGGCGTCACCCCTGTGGACACGTGCTTCGTGTTGTTGTAGGCGAACTCGGCGAGCGGCAGGTAATCCACCCACGTCGCAGGCTGTTGATTGGCATAGCATCTCAGGTACTGCTGCATGATGGCATTGACCCTCTCCGCTTGCCCGTTGGTCTGCGGGTGTCTCGCTGATGTCAGGTTGATCTTGACGTTCAGGAAGCCCATCAGCTTCTGCCAGAAATTCGAGATGAACTGGCGGCCGCGGTCGGACAGTATAGACCGCGGCAGCCCGTGCACTTTGAACACGTGATCTATGAACAGTTTGGCTGTTTGTTCTGCCGTGGCCACCTTCGCACACGGTATGAAATGTGCCATCTTGGTGAACAAGTCCACCACCACTAGTACAGCTGTCTTGCCTCTCGAGCTGGGTAGATCCGTGACAAAGTCCAGGGCCACCCTCTCCCACGGTTCAAACGGCGTTTGCAGCGGTTCCAGCAGTCCCGCCGGTGGTTTGTGCACCGGTTTGGCCCTCTGGCAGGTGTCGCACCTCGCGACGTAGTCCGCGACTTCCCCTCTCAGTCTGGGCCACCAAAAGTCCCTTGCGACTAATTCCACCGTTTTTTCTGTGCCAAAGTGCCCGGCCGTGGGTGCGTCGTGCAACTGCTGCAGTACCTTGGCGCGAAGTTCGTCTCCCGGCACGTAGATGGCCCCTTTACGTAAGAGCAAGCCGTCTCGTATCTGGAACTCGTCGCTCTTCGCCGTGCCCTTGTGCACCTCGGCCATCTTCGCCTGCGCGAATGAGTCGTCCTGCAACGCCCGCCGCACCGCATCCAGGTCTACTGTGGCTGAAGCGCACGCCCACGCTGTTGGCGCGAAGATGTGCATGGCTGCCGCTGGCGTCGCCTCTTCGAGGTATTGCGGTTTTCGGGACAGTGCATCCGCCATGATGTTGGTGTCGCCTGGGACGTACTCTATTCGGAAATCGAAGTCAGCAAAGAACTCCGCCCAACGTATCTGCCTCTGGTTCAGGAACTTCGCCGTGCGCCAGTGCTCCAGATTCTTGTGGTCCGTGCAGACCTGCACCGTGTGCTTGGCGCCGATCAGGAAGTGTCTCCACGCCTTGAAAGCTGCATGAATGGCAAGCAACTCCCTGTCCCAGATGGTGTAGTTCTGCTCCGACTTGCTGAGCTTTCTGGAGTAGAACGCTCCCGGCCTCCAGACCCCCTGTGGGTCCCTCTGCAGCAGGACAGCTCCCACTGCTCTATCGGACGCGTCTGTCTCTACCCGCATCGGTCTGCTGGGGTCGATATGCAGCAGTTGCTCTTCCGACGCGAAGAGACGCTTGAGTGCCTGAAAGGACTGCTCCGCCTGCTCCGTCCAGATGAATTTCTTTTTCTTGGAGCTTAGCGTGTCCGTAATAGCCGCCGTCTGCATCGCGAACCCCTTGATAAACTTGCGATAGAAGTTGGCGAAGCCGACAAACCGCTGGACCTCCTTCCGGTTGCGCGGGCTCTTCCAATCCAACACCGCGCGAACCTTGGCGCTGTCCATGGCTAGCCCCTTGTCCGACAACTTGTAACCCAAGAAATCCACCTCCTTCGTGTCGAACTGGCACTTCTCCAGTTTGGCGTACAGTCTATGCTGCTGCAACCTCTCCAGCACCTCCCGAACGTCTTGGTCATGCGCTTGCTGCGATTCGGAGAATATCAGGATGTCATCCAGAAAGCAGACGCACTTCTTGTAGAGGAGTCCCGCCAACACATGATGCATGAAAGCTTGAAAACAGTGAGAACCGTTTTGCAATCCAAACGGCATCACTCTGTATTCGTAGGTGCCCAGAGGCGTGAACATGGCTGTCTTCCACTCATCGCCCTCCCTCATGCGGATGAGATTGTACGCCACTCGCAGGTCCAACTTGGTGAACACGCGTCCCTTGTGCACCGTCGCCAGTAGGTCGTCAATCCTGGGCATGGGGAAATCAGAGGGCTTGGTCATCTTGTTCAAGAGGCGAAAATCCACCACCAGTCTTTTTTGGGGCGTGTCCTTCTTCTTCACGAAGAAAACAGGACTGCCCCCTACTGCCCTGGACTCCCGGATGAAACCGCGCTCCAAATTGTGATCTATGAACTGTTTGAGTTCCTGTAGTTCGTCCTCAGACATGGAATACAGCTTCCCTTTCGGTAGCGTCGCCCCTGGTAGGAGGTCAATCTTGCAGTCATATTGCCTGTGCGGTGGTAGCTTGTCTGCCTCCTTCTCGCAGAAGACCTCCAGAAAGTCTGCGTATTTGTGGGGGACTGCTTGCAACGTTCCCAACTGCAGTTGTGATTCCTCCTCCTCTCCCTCCTGTCTGGGCAGGATGCAGTGTTCTGCGCAGTAAGAGGAGCCGAAGATCAGCTGTCGCTGGTACCAAGCCAGTGTCGGACTGTGCCTGTCCAGCCAACTCATGCCCAACACAATGGGTGTGTCCGACAGTCGGGTGACATTAAAACTGATGACTTCCCTGTGGTTACCAAGGCGCATCACCATTGGCGGCGTCTGCTTCACCACCTGCCCCCCCAGCAACTCTCTGCCATCCACTGTGACGACTTGCAGGGGCAGAGTGGCAGGTAATAGCTGTATAGCGTGCTGCTCCACAAAATCCTGCGCTATAAAGTCTGCGTTGCTTCCAGAATCCACAGAAAGCGGCACTTCGATAGTGACGCCATCGGGTAGCTGGAGAGATGCTGTGAGCTGCACTACTGGTTTGGGTGGGAGGGGGTCCGTGGGTTGCAAGATCGCTGGGGACTGCTTCAGTGATGCGTCTGGCTGGGCCCCAGTGCCTCTGTCTCCAGCCAGACATCATCGTTTCCCTGCTGGGGTTCGCTGTGTTGCGTGGCCGCTTTCACCGTTGCGGAGGCTGCAGTGTGCTTGGAGCTCCTCTGGGGACACTCTTTCGCCAAGTGTTGAGAGCTGTCGCATATGTAACACTTCCGGGTCCCTCTAGGAGGTTTAGTCTTGACTGCCGCCGGTGCAGGGGCTCTGGTAGCTGACTGAGCCCTGGCGCCTCCCACCTCCATAGGTTCCACTCCCCCTCCTGGCGGAGGTGTGGATTGCGCACGCGCAGCTTCCCTGGGAACGAAAGAGAAACTTCTCGCTGCTTCGCGCCCTCCACGTCCTTCGTCTCTGCACCATGGACGTTCTTCCAGCCTCACCCCCACAGTCAGCGCCCTTTGGACCACCTCCTGCGTGCTCCGGGGCCTCTCCCCCCTCGCAATTTCGTCTTTAACAGCACTGCTCAGACCCTCCCAGAATAGGTCTCTGACTGGGGGCGAATCCCGGTCCCATTCTAAGGCACTGACCAGCGCAAAAAAGCGGGCGTGATACTGCCGTACGCTCGCCCTCCCTTGTTCCAGTCCATGAATCTCCCGTCGGGCAAGATCCACGTCAATGGTAGATAAAAAGCACGCATCCATCGCTTTGATAAAGGCATCTGCACTCTGAAGCGCCGGATCTTTATCCCTCCACAAATTGCGTAGCCACGCTTTAGCATCCCCATGCAAATGGGATAGTATAAACCCCACTTTCTCTTCCTCATCTCTAAAGTCTTTTGCCAGCAGTTGCAGTGCGCACATTACGTCTGCTCGAAAATTGGGGTACTGTTGTAAATTCCCATCGAAGTGAGCCACAAGCCCTCCTGCTCTCCGTGCCAACCCAACCCCCTCCGGTCTGGGTCCTGGCTGCCCATGCTTAACCAATGCTTCAAACCTGGCGTGGAGATCTCTGTAGGCGGCTGCCGCATCCTCCTCCCTTTTCTTGGATGCCTGTACCTCCGCGTTCAATTGGGTCACTGCCTGTTGCAGCGCTGAAATTTTCTCTGCTTCCGTCATCTCTGCCAACCGTTGTGAGCTCGCTCCCAAACACCAATCTCCTCCTCTCGCTGCTTCTGCCTCCGCTGCGAGGTATCAGGTGTCCGAAGCTTAAATGAGACGGGTCTTACTGTCAGGGCTGCCACTCAGTCCCAGCTCACATAGGACCACGTTAGCCAGCGTTCAGGTTAAAAGAGTCTTTATTGGATTACAGCTTCCATTTCCAAACTGCAATATGCAGCCCTACTTCTTCTAGGTCAGACCGGCGAAGACCCGTCTGAGTCTCCGCCTCTAGCACACCAGCTTAATACCCTAGCCTTGCTCCACCTCCTGCGCCTTTCCCTCCGTCTCTGGGTCCTTCTGCCCCCCGGGGTCTCCTTTTTCCTACTCTCTTCTGACGCGGACCCCCCTGACCCTTCCGCCTCCTTGCGGCGGGCTTTGGGACCTGGTTCACTCTCTGGGCTGCTTACTGCGCCAGCTTCCGCTACATTTGAACTTGGCGCGCGCGCCCAACTCTCAACCTTCCTCTTGATCGTTTCGTCGCTCCCCGAGGTGGGCGTGACTACTCCTGACTCATGCCCTCCCTCCTTCTGAAAGCCTCCGGAACCCGATATCTGGTCCCCTTTCTCCCCGCTGCTCCCGGCTGGGTACGTGGGTCCCGATCTCCAACTGCTGCTCTCTGATTCCTCTCTGGACCCTTCTTCCTGGGGTGTCCCCCTGCTTTCCCCCCTTGCTCTGACCGCTGGCGCTCCCTTCTGGGAATCCTCGGACTCACTGGATAAGCTCGGTGATCTCGGTTCGTCATCCCCACTCATCTTTCCTTCGTATTCCTCCCCCTCGCTCTCTGTCTCCTCCCTTCTCTGCGTCTCTGCTTCTGAACCCCTGACAGATATTTATTAAGATTTTCAAAGTATTACAAAATAAAAATAAAAAGTAAGAAAATACAAAATAAAAATAGTTAAAAACAACTCATTCTTTCCATTACTTATTTTTCATTAGCTTATTTCCCGGACCTCTCACACCTCCCTTTTTTGTATTCCAGTTCAGTTTGTTGGTTCAGCAAATCCTTACCCTCTTTGTTTATCCTAGTCTTTAATCTTAAGCTATTGTAACATTAAATTTTTACCTATTAATAATCCATTTTTCATATTCCTTTATAATATTACAGCTGAAAACCCCTTAATTTCTATCCAACATCATTCTAACATTCATTAATTTTACAATATTTCTGTAAATAGTCTTTAAATTTCTTCCAATCTTCTTCCACCGACTCTTTTCCCTGGTCTCGGATTCTGCCAGTCATTTCCGCCAGTTCCATATAGTCCATCACCTTCATTTGCCATTCTTCCAGGGTGGGTAGATCTTGTGTCTTCCAATACTTTGCAATGAGTATTCTTGCTGCTGTTGTGGCATACATAAAAAAAGTTCTATCCTTCTTTGGCACCAATTGGCTGACGATGCCCAGGAGAAAGGCCTCTGGTTTCTTCAGGAAGGTATATTTAAATACCTTTTTCATTTCGTTATAGATCATCTCCCAGAAAGCCTTAATCCTTGGGCACGTCCACCAAAGGTGAAAGAATGTACCCTCAGTTTCTTTACATTTCCAACATTTATTGTCAGGCAAATGATAGATTTTTGCAAGCTTGACTGGTGTCATGTACCACCTGTATATCATTTTCGTAATATTCTCTCTTAAAGCATTACATGCCGTAAACTTCATACCTGTGGTCCATAACTGTTCCCAGTCAGGAAACATAATGTTATGTCCAACATCTTGTGCCCATTTAATCATAGCAGATTTCACCGTTTCATCCTGAGTATTCCATTTCAACAGCAAGTTATACATCTTTGACAAAATCTTAGTTTTGGGTTTTAACAGTTCTGTTTCTAATTTTGATTTTTCCACCTGGAAGCCAATTTTCTTATCCAAATTATATGCCTCCATTATCTGATAGTAATGAAGCCAGTCTCGCACTTTATCTTTTCACAACTTCAGCATCATGATGTTCCAGAAGCATCAGGGACTTTTTTAGTAGCCTTGATTACTCAGCTAAATATGAACTCTATGCTGATTTTAACATGTGTATTATTTGTTTTCTTGATACCAAGTACTCAGTGTATCTATCTTCCCCCTGGCACTTCTTCTAGTCATAACTATAATTTGTGGATGCGTTTCGCTAAAGTGGCTAACGTCTCTCATTTTTGTCTGAGTGAAGCATATGATATGCACACTACCTTAGGAAATTGTATACTCCCTGTTTGTACACAACCCTTTCATATGGCACATGCCACACACATGGGAAAGTGGTTTTCTAAATGGATTCCTGAAGGTATCATTGGTTATACCAATCTCCATGACTGGGAAAAGGTGACACAAAAGTTACCTCTGGATGCGATAGCATTATACACACCTAGAGTTGCAGCACCACCAGACACCTCTTGTGTTCAGATTGGGAATTGCAGTAAGAAAGCAACTTGCTGTCTGGACGCAGGATGGCCAACTTGGAATTGCTCACATGTTCAGCAGATTATTTTTAATTATGCTCATGTTAGCTTGCCAGATGATTGGTTTTTCACGTGTAATCAAAGAAGTTATAACTACATTCCCGCCAATTTATCTGATGCTCAGTGCTGCCGCAGCAGACTGACTTTGGTCTTGCCTAGTCACTCAATTTTAGAAAAGAATAGGCAGAGGTTGTCGAGCACTCCTTTAGGAATGTCTGCTAGACATCGTTATGTGATACAAGAACACATACATGAACATGAAGAGAACACAGTACATCTATTACCTTAACCTCTACTATCTTAAGCTCTTCTTACAAAAAACAAAAACAAATAAAAAAATTTAAAAATAAAAAGCGGTGAGATGTAGGGGTGCAAATATCCAGAGTGTGGGGGTCAGGTGGGATTGCTATGAGGAATTATGAAATATGGAGCAAGCCATTTGTGTCTGCGATGAAAGCATCGCGTTGACGGGGGTTGATTCATTGACAATAATTTCTGATCGAATCCCACAAGCCTCTCCACCTCTGCCATTTGCTTTCTCTACGCCTGACAGGCACGTATAAACATTCTAAATACACAGGCCAGTTGTTCATCAGGCATCCTGGGTCATAAAGATAGAAGGTAGCTTTGATGTAGTTTAATTTTTAGATAGATCTTAAGGGCCAGGAAGAGAGTTCACGAGAAGATAGTAAATACTGCCATCCTGCCTCTCCTGTTTACGACCTCTAGGGTTTTGCTGAATGCATTCCTCCTTTTATTCCTATTTTATTTACTCTGAACTACATATGCATGCTCAAGTAGGAAATAGTTTCTTTGTCGTTAAAAGAATTTCTTCTGATCTGACTTTGTCCCACGTTGGGGTTTTGAAATGCTCAGAGGAAATCTGATTGGTTCTTATGAACACTGTGTAAAAAGTTCTTTTGTGAATCAAACGACCTGGGCCAAGGGGTGGACAGAGGAGAATTATTATTATTGGCACTCCTCCCAGAGTTTTGCTGTTCAAGCCTCATGTGAATTTTGGCTAGGGCTGATGGGAGTTGGGAGTTCACAACATCCGGAGAGGGTCTCCAATTGGCTACCCCCATCTACAGTAGCCCTTTGGGCAAGTTTATTGGAAGCTAAAAATGAAAGCAGTGTATCATTTAACTGTTGGTCATTTAATATGTTGTTATGTTGCTTAGCATATAGTAAGAGAGGCTTTTTAAAAATAATTTGCCTAAGCTCTTCCCTGCAACCGCATTCATTGAGTCCTAATTGAAATAAAACACTTAAGACTGAAGGTCTATACCTCCATTACCAGTAATGGAAATATTCTGGATTGACTTCTTTGGCATAATTTCTTTAAAAGGCATGTGCAACCCTTCTTGAGCAGGCTTGGCTTTCAGTCCCTGCATATAAAAATCATACCCACTTTTCTGCTTTAGACTTCTGCAAAAATTGACTTTGGAGGCAACAAAAGAGTAGAATTTAGATAGCCATTTCCTTCAAGTTGTCTTTTTTTTGTAAATTGCTTTGAGTGTGGGTGATTCTTTTCATCCAAGATCACTACATGCCCCAAATGAATAATACTGTGCAAGTAAAGTTAGTAACTTTATAAAGTGAGATGCAAGGTTATTACAGAATTTCCGCATGCAGTCTGTCTTTAGCATGAAGCAAACAAACTGTGTCATAGTTTAAATGTCACAGTCAAATGGCTTCCCCAGGTCTATGTTGTTGTGTTTTATGTGTTTTTAACATTTCACTATACACTAAGTCACTTGAAAAGGTGAAAGTCTATAGTAGATGGCAGGTAACTGAGCTAGGTGCAAGCAGCTTCCAACCTCTGAATCATCCCTTTACAGGCAAGATGCTCATACTAGAGTACAGGGATGGGGAACCTTTGGGCCCACCAGGTACTGCTGCACAAAAGTTCCCATCATTTCTGACCAGGGGCCGTGGTGCTTAGGACTGATGGGAGCTGGAGTCCCAACATCTGCAAGGCCACAGATTTCCCCACCTCTGCCCTAACTAGTATCGGTGTGCTCTCAGCTTTAGGAGACTTAAACTTTCATTTTATATAGATGGGAGGAAACCAGTCTCTTCTAATGTGGCTAATCTTGGCTTAGATCTTGGCTTAGAGTATGAGGCCTGGGATTGCTACCGTGGAGGGGCGAGGGAGGTATGGCGGTGGGGGCAGATGTCATAGGCGAAGGGGATCGAGATACGGATATGCTCGTACCCCTTCCAATCTGCGCCCCATCCCGAGAGACGAGGGTAGGGTGAGCAAGGATTACTCACCTCCGTCACTGGTGTTGTGCAATGCCAGGTCTATAGGCAACAAAACCACGAGATTTCATCATCTCGCAGGGGGTCGACCTGGCTTGTGTGACGGAGACCTGGGTGCGCGAAGGGGATACTGTTACCTTACGAGAGATGGCGCCCCCGGGTTTCTCCGTCCTCCACCAGTCACGGACTGTGGGCCGCGGGGGAGGGGTGGCACTATTAATCCGGGAAGATTGTTCTTTCAGGGCTCTACCACCGCCATCGATCCCCGGCATTGAATGTGTTGGCCTAGTGTGGGGCTCCAAGGTGAGCTTGGCTGTCTGGCTGGTGTACCGGCCACCTAGCGCACCAGCAGCCACCCTGTCAGGCCTGCTGGAGGCGGTGGCCGGCTGGACCTTGGAGTTCCCCAACCTATTGGTATTGGGGGACTTCAACATCCATGCCGATGCCACTCCCTCCTCACAGGCTCTGGACCTGGTGTCTTCCATGGCGACACTAGGGCTCTCCCAGTTTGTTTCGGGCCCCACACATCAAGCAGGCCACACGCTGGATCTGATCTTTGGCGTCGGTATAGATGTGATCATGTTTCCTTCGATGAAGGTGCCATGGTCTGATCACTACGCTCTGAAAGCCAGGATTGACGTTCCACCCCCACCCTGCTTAGGTGGTGCGCCGATTTGGGCTCGCCCGTGGAGGCTGATGGACCCGGATAGATTCCGTCAAGCCTTGCGGGACCTTTCTCCCCCTGGCGACTCATTGACTGAGCTTGTTGAGGGCTGGAATACCCAGCTCCTGGCAGCCATCAATGAGATCGCACCTAAGCGCCCTCTGCGACCCCGCAGAAACCGGGCTCCCTGGTTTACTGAGGAGCTCCAGAAAATGAAGCGGGACCTCAGACGGCTAGAGTATGGCGGGGTGCCCGTGACGGAGCCTCAAGAACATCTTATAGGATTTTTATGAAAACCTACGAGATGGCAGTGAAGGCCGCTAAGAAGTCTTACTTCTCGGCCTCCATTGCATCCGCTAGCTCTCGCCCGGCACAATTATTTAGTATAATTCGGTCTTTAACGTCCCTCAAAGGACAGCCAAATTTAAATAACAATTCGACACACAGCTGTGAGGCATTTGCGAGCTTTTTTGCGGAGAAGGTCCTGTCGCTCCGCCATGACCTCCCTGCCAATTTGGATACAATAAAGGAACTGGAGGCCCCTCGACTGTCCTCGGGTCCAGTATTGGACCACTTTGACCGGATATCCCCAGCCGATGTGGACAGACTCCTCCGAGCTGGAAAGCCCACCACTTGTCCTCTCGACCCGTGGCCGTCTTGGCTGATTAGAGCGTGTCCAGACGAGGTGCGGGCCCCCCTGGGGGATATCATCAATTTGTCCCTTGGCACCGGGACATTCCCAGGGGAACTGAAGGAGGCAGTGGTGCGTCCGCTCTTAAAGAAAACATCATTAGATCCCTTAGATCTATCCAATTACCGCCCAGTTTCGAATCTTCCATTCCTGGGTAAGGTGATTGAGAGAGCGGTTGCTGAACAGCTTGGTAGGTTTCTGGATGAAACATCGGCTCTGGATCCATTCCAGTCCGGCTTCCGCGCTGGTCATGGGACCGAGACGGCTCTGGTCGCCCTAACAGATGATCTTCGTAGACAGCTGGATCGAGGCTGGTCGGGGCTGCTGATTCTTCTAGATCTGTCAGCAGCTTTCGACATGGTCGATCACGAACTTCTGGACCACCGCCTCGCCGATGTGGGGATCCAGGGCACAGTCCTTCAATGGCTGCGCTCGTTTCTCTCTGGTCGGGGACAGAGGGTGGCGCTTGGGGGGGAACTGTCATCCCGCCACTCCTTGGTGTGTGGAGTGCCTCAGGGTGCAATTCTCTCCCCGATGCTTTTTAACATCTTTATGCGCCCCCTCGCCCAGCTTGTCCGGAGTTTTGGGCTGGGCTGCCATCAGTATGCTGACGACACCCAACTCTATCTGTTGATGGATGGCCATCCTGACTCGGCCCCAGACACACTGATCAGATGCTTGGAAGCTGTGGCTGGATGGTTACGTGGGAGCCGGTTGAAGTTAAATCCTTCGAAGACAGAGGTCCTCTGGCTGGGACGGGACGATATGGGATTGAGGGGGCAACTCCCATCTCTTGCGGGGGTGCAATTAGTGCCAGCACCGTCCGTTAAGAGTTTGGGTGTAATCTTCGATACCTCCCTCTCCATGGAGGCTCAGATTGCAGCTATAACAAAGGCGGCATTTTTTCATCTCCGCCAAGCTAAGCAGTTGGCTCCTTACCTCTCTCGCCCTGACCTAGCCACTGTGATCCACGCGACGGTCACCTCCAGACTGGATTATTGTAACTCGCTCTACGTGGGGCTGCCCCTGAGACTGACCCAGAAACTCCAGCGGGTGCAGAATGCCGCGGCGAGACTCCTTACGGGGTCTTCGCTGCGGGATCACATTCATCCGGTGCTATACCAGCTGCACTGGCTCCCGGTGGAGTACAGGATCAGGTTTAAGGTGCTGGTTTTAACCTTCAAAGCCCTACACGGCCTAGGACCCTCGTATCTACGGGACCGCCTCTCCTGGTATGCCCCACAGAGGAACTTACGGTCCTCAAATAAAAACATCTTGAAGGTCCCAGGCCACAGAGAGGTTAGGCTGGCCTCAACTAGAGCCAGGGCTTTTTCGGCTGCGGCTCCAACCTGGTGGAACGCTCTGTCACAAGAGACAAGGGCCCTGCAGGACTTGACATCTTTCCGCAGGGCCTGCAAGACAGAGCTGTTCCACCAGGCCTTTGGCCAGGGCACAGCCTGACTCCCTCCTTTGGCAATCTTTACAATACTTTAGTTTATGGTTGCCATCATTTTTGATTTTAATTAATTCTTATGATGTTTTTGATAATGTTGCACTATTTTAGTGTTGTTAGCCGCCCTGAGCCCGGCTTCGGCTGGGGAGGGCAGGATATAAATAAAATTTATTATTATTATTATTATTATTATCTTATGTATAACCGGAAGCAAAGCAAAACAGGCAATTTGCATCTTATGTGCATTTAACATGTGTTTTCAGCAATACATGCTTGGCGGCAGCCACATTCCAGCCTTTTTCTTCTGCCTGCTTCTGTTTCTCTGCTTGCTTCCCTCCCATCAGCCCACAAACCCATGTTTGCCCAGGCAAGTACTGCTTGGCATGTTCTGTGAGTGGGGTGCCTTTGGTGGAAGTGTGGTACCTCTTGAGAGTGAAGATCCACAATGTTCTCATGAGAAGTTGCAATAAAGGTCTGGGTGTACTTGAGGCCTCCAGCTTCCTCCCACCTCTGAGCCTTCAACTTGCCAGTTGCCCCCTTTGAACAGTCATGGCTTCTCAAAGAATCCTGTGAACCTCAGTTAAGAGTACTGAGAATTGCTAGGAAACTCCCTTTTCCCCTCACAGAGTTACAATTCCCAAAGTTCCCATGGTAAAAGGATTGACTGTTAAACCACTCAGGGAATTGTAGCTATCAGAGGACTAGGGGTTTCCTAACAACTGCGGCACCCATAACAAATTGAAGTTCCCAAAATTCTTTGGGGAAATCATGACTGCTTAAAGCAATGTGATATTGCTTTAAACACATGGTGCAGTTGGGGCCTCATTTTACTTGCTAAAGAATTGTGTTGCTGGTGCTGTATACCCCACTGTGCCCAATAAACAATGGTGCCTTTCAATATATTTTCAGACTTGTCTCTCTCTTCTAGCAAAGTATTCTATGGCAGATGTTCATTAAATCCAGTTTGAGATTGCGCATCTGATAACATTATATAAGTACAGATGAACAGTCTGTGTATGTAACTAATAAAGCAGAATGTATTTTATAGAAATTGTGGATGTGTGTGAAATGTTTCAAAGCACCCTGCATGGCACCTAACAGTACCATGAAGCTAGTGTCTTCTTTTTTTTTTTTAGGCCAGCATCTTTCATGCATTTCGGTGTCAAAACATTTTTCAGAACCACATGCAGGAGACAGATTTTGATGCTGCCTCCTTATATACAGGTGAAACTCGGAAATTAGAATATCGTGGGAAAGTTCATTTATTTCAGTAATTCAACTTAAAAGGTGAAACTAATATATGAGATAGACTCATGACATGCAAAGCGAGATATGTCAAGCCTTTATTTGTTATAATTGTGATGATCATGGCGTACAGCTGATGAAAACCCCAAATTAACAATCTCAGGAAATTAGAATATTAAATAAAATCAGAAAAACAAGGACTGCAAATAGAGCCATATTGGACCTCTGAGAAGTAGAAGCATGCATATGTACTTAGTACTTGGTTTGGGCCCCTTTTGCATCAATTACTGCCTATCAGCCTGTGGCACTGCTGAGGTGTTATGAAAGACCAGGATGCTTCAATAGCAGCCTTCAGCTCTTCTGCATTGCTCGGTCTTATGTCTCTCATCTGTCTCTTGGCAGTGCCCCATAGATTCTCTATGGGGTTCAGGTCAGGCGAATTAGCTGGCCAATCAAGCACAGTAATCCCATGGGCATTGAACCAGGTTTTGGTATTTTTGGCAGTGTGGGCAGGTGCCAATTCCTGCTGGAAAATGAAGTCAGCATCCCCATGAAGAATGAAGTGCTCCAAAATCTCCTGGTAGACGGCTGCATTGACCCTGGACTTAATGAAGCACAGTGGACCAACACCAGCTGATGACATGGCTCCCCAAATCAACACAGACTGTGGAAACTTCACACTGGACTTCAAGCATCTGGCATTGTGTCCCTCCCCGTTCTTCCTCCAGACTCTGGGTCCTTGGTTTCCAAATGAGATGCAAAAGCTGTTCTTATCAGAAAAGAGATTTGCTCTATTTGCAGTCCTTATTTTGCTGATTTCATTTAATATTCTAATCATCACAATGATAACTAATAAAGGCTTGACATATCTTGCTTTGCATGTCATGAGTCTATCTCATATATTGTTGTTGTTTAGTCGTTTAGTCGTGTCCGACTCTTCGTGACCCCCTGGACCAGAGCACGCCAGGCACTTCTGTCCTCCACTGCCTCCCGCAGTTTGGTCAAACTCATGCTGGTAGCTTCGAGAACACTGTCCAACCATCTCGTTCTCTGTCGTCCCCTTCTCCTTGTGCTCTCCATCTTTCCCAACATCAGGGTCTTTTCCAGGGAGTCCTCTCTTCTCATGAGGTGGCCAAAGTATTGGAGCCTCAGCTTCAGGATCTGTCCTTCCAGTGAGCACTCAGGGCTGATTTCCTTCAGAATGGAGAGGTTGGATCCTCTTGCAGTCCATGGGACTCTCAAGAGTCTCCTCCAGCACCAGAATTCAAAAGCATCCATTCTTCAGCGATCAGCCTTCTTTATGGTCCAGCTCTCACCTTTTAAGCTGAATTCCTGAAATAAATGAACTTCTCCACAATATTCTAATTTTCCGAGTTTCACCTGTATACTGGCCACATTCACAAAACACACTTAAAACACTATTGTTTTAAATAGTCATGGCTTCCCTCAAAGAATCCTGGGAACTGATTTGCTAAGAGGGCTGATGTCAGGGAACTGACATCGGAGCTAGAGGCGGAGGGAAGGCTCTTAAATGATGCTGGAGAAGGGCCCAGCAGGGAGAGATGCAGCTCCGCAGATGGGGAAGCAAATCAGCGCAACACCAGGGATATAGAGGGGCTGATGGGGGAATCGGCGAGAGGGCTCCAGGACTCTTCACCGGACACCAGCGGGGAGAGCACGGGTCCTCCGCTACCCACGCCCACCCTGCACAGAAGACTTCCGCGCAGAGAGAGTAGGAGGAGACTGGGTGTCAAACAACTTTTATGTTGGAAAAGATTTAAGAAACGCCCACTGACGGATTCTGCTAGCGACTGAGGCAGCCACGAATTGAAGGGCTATGCAGACAGAAAAGTTTAACAAGGCAACATAACCAGGAGAGGCAGCAACTTACGCATGAGCAACCCCATACCCATTACAGCTGAGAACCCCTTTTCTGCTCCCAGAGCAGTTTATCAATCCCTCTTCACAGGGAACTCTGGGAATTGTAGCTCTGTGAAGAGACTAGTGGGTCTTCTAACAACTCTCAGCACCCTTTGATGGGAGCAGTGGTTGAGGCGAGAGAGCAGGCAGAGCTGCAGGCAACATGACCACCAGTCAGAAGCATCAGGACTTCATGGCTGAGCCCATGGGGGACAAGTCTCTTGGTACTTTAGCTGGCATTGGAGATGTACTTGGCAGGAAGCTGGAAGACAAAGGCTTTGACAAGGCGTACGTGGTTCTGGGACAGTTCTTAGTGCTGAAGGACCTCTTCCGCGAGTGGCTGAAGGACACATGCGGTGCCAACGCCAAGCAATCCAGAGACTGTTATGGCTGCCTGAAGGAATGGTGTGATGCTTTCTTGTGATTGTTGGCCAAAGCCTGGTGGATGCTGTGAGGGCTTTTGTAGTTGAATAGAGATTGTTTCTCCCCATCTCTCTCAGCACCTACTTCTTATAAACCTTCCAACATCTACACAAGCTGCTGAGGGCTATTGCTCCCAACACTGGGGCAGGGTGGGGGGAAGCCACGGCTGCCTTTTAATGTAACTGAATCTTTTTTCCTCCAGGGAGAGGATTGAGAAACATCAAATGTTCTAAACATCAAGTAGGTCGTTGTTTTTTACGTGGCTTTAATAGCACCCCCCCCCTCACTGTTAGGCCACCCAACTCCAGAACCAGACCTGCCTGCTAACAATAATGGAAGTTCCCCTACTACCTTTGTTTGAGCTCCAGTTAGACTGAGATTTACCCGTCAATTCTGAAGACAAAAGATGTTATTAGGATTATTACAGTGGTGCCCCGCAAGACGAATGCCTCGCAAGACGAAAAACTCGCTAGACGAAAGGGTTTTGCGGTTTTTGAGCTGCTTCGCAAGACGAATTTCTCTATGGGCTTGCTTCACAAGACGAAAACGTATTGCAAGTTTGTTTCCTTTTTCTTAAAACCGTTAATACCCAGGGTGCATTGCTTGAAGAGGTGCAGTTGCGACTTGACTTCGAGGAGCAACTCATAGCACGTGGTGTGGTAGTATTTTTTGAAGTTTTTGAAGACTTTGCTGCTTTTTGAAGCTTTCCCAAAACTTCTTTTGCAGCCATTTGGTAAGTTAAACTTTTAAAACTTTTTTGGGGGGTTTTGGATTTTGGGTTGGGGTGTTTGGAAATCAAGGACTTGGTGTTGGGGAGGGGTTTGTAAGAATCTGGAAGCTTGTGTGTTTTTTTCCTGCATTTTTTGTGACCATTGGGCCACTCTGCTGGTTTTTTTTTTAAAAAAAACTGGGTTTGAATTTCTGTGTGGTGGGTGGCTGGGGGAACAGTTGAGGAGGGGTTTGCAATAATTTGGAAGCTTGTGTGGTTTTTTCTGCATTTTTATGATTTTCTGTGACCATTGGGCCACTCTGCTGTGTTTTTTTTAAAAAAAATTCTGGGTTTGAATTTCTGTGTGGTGGGTGGCTGGAGGAACAGTTGGGGAGGGGTTTGCAACAGTTGGGGAGGGCCTGGGGGAACAGTTGGGGAGGGGGTTGCAACAGTTGGGGAGGGGGTTGCAACAGTTGGGGAGGGGGTTGCAACAGTTGGGGAGGGGCTGGGGGAACAGTTGAGGTTTTTGAAGACTTTGGTGATTTTTGAAGCTTTTCCAAAACTTCTTTTGCAGCCAATCGGTAAGTTAAAGTTTTAAAACTTGGGGGGGGTGGTTGGATTTTGGGTTGGGGTGTTTGGAATTCAAGGACCTGGTTCTGGGTTTGAATTTCTGTGTGGTGGGTGGCTGGGTGCTTTTGAATTTTTTGGAATTGAAGCACTGATTTATTTATTTTTGGGGGTTTGCGAAGGTAGGAGCTGTGCTGCCATGGGACCCAAGAAGACTGCTGCTGCAGAGGCCGGCGAGGGGAAGAAGGCGAAGGTTACGCTGGAAATGAAGAAGGAGATCATCCGGAAGCACGGCGGTGGAATGCGTGTGACAGACCTCGCCAGGGAGTACGGGAGGAATCCATCGACCATCGGGACCATCCTGAAGGTGAGGGAGAAGATCCTTGCGACTGATGCAGCCAAGGGAGTCACCAGGATCGTGAAGAACCGCCCAGCTGTTCTGGAGGAGGTGGAGAAGTTGCTGCTCATCTGGTTAGAAGAGAAGCAGCGTGTAGGGGACACAGTGACTGAGGCCGTCATTTGTGAGAAGGCCAAGGCCTTGCACGCAGACCTCGTCCGGGAACAGCCAGGAACCTCAGGCGAGCCAGAAGTCTTCAAGGCAAGCAGAGGCTGGTTTGACCGGTTCAAGACAAGATCTGGAATCCACAGCGTGGTCAGGCATGGAGAGGCTGCAAGTTCTGATGTTTCTGCGGCTGAAGACTTTGCAGCGGAGTTCCTGGAGGTTGTGACGACGGAGGGCTACGTTCCACAGCAGGTCTTCAACTGTGACGAGACCGGGCTGTTTTGGAAGAGGATGCCCAAAAGGACTTTCATCACACAGGAGGAGGCCACGTTGCCTGGCCACAAGCCCATGAAGGACCGTCTGACCCTGCTCTTCTGTGCCAACGCAAGCAGCGACCTGAAGATCAAGCCCCTGCTGGTGTACCACTCGGAGAACCCACGGGCCTTCAAGAAACACAAGGTCGACAAGGAGCAGCTGAGTGTCATGTGGCGATCCAACAGTAAGGCTTGGGTCACACGTGTGCTGTTTGTGGACTGGGTCAATCTTGCTTTTGGCCCTGCTGTCAAACAGTACCTGCTGGACAACGACCTGCTGCTGAAGGCTTTGCTTCTGATGGACAATGCTCCTGCTCATCCTAAAGGCCTTGAGGAGGACTTGTTGGAGGAGTTCAGCTTCATCAGCATCATGTTCCTGCCGCCTAACACCACGCCACTGCTCCAGCTGATGGATCAGCAGGTCATCGCCAATTTCAAAAAACTCTACACCAAGGAGCTTTTCAGGCGATGCTTCGAGGTGACTGATTGCACCACCATCACCCTGCGGGAATTCTGGAAGGACCACTTTGACATCGTCACCTGCTTGAAGATGATCACCACGGCCTGGAATGGGATCAGCCAGAGAAATTTGAATTGCGCTTGGCGCAGCCTGTGGCCGGACTGCGTGGCACCAAGTGACTCTGATGCACCAGAGTCAACAGTGGTGCAGGACATTGTTGCCTTGGGGAGGACCATGGGCCCTGGAGGTCACAGAGGAGGACATCAGCGAGCTGGTGGAGGAGCACGACCACGAGCTGACCACCCAGGAGCTGGTCGAACTGCAGGCAGAGGCTGCGCAGGAGCAGGCCTCGCTGGAAGAGGAGGAAGCAACTGAGGAATGGCCGTCCTCCAAAGAACTGAGGGACATTTGCCTGAAGTGGAAGGATGTGCAGGCTTTTGCACAGCGGCACCACCCTGACAAGCACGTGGCACATGACCTCGCGAACACTTTTGATACGAGGGTCATGTCGCCTTTCAGGGAGGTGCTGAAAAGGCGGATGAAGCAGCAGACCATGGGCAGGTTCTTCAGCAAGAAGCAAAGAGTGGAAGAGGAACCTTCTTCGAGTGGTCCCCCAGAGTCTTAGAAAATGTACTGTACACTTTGTTGATTTTTAAATGTTTTTCTGTCATGTTTAGAAACTTACTTGTTCCTTCAATTTTTGAAATGCTCTTTACAGTATGTGTGACTTTAAAGAGCACTTAATAAACTCTTGTTGTACCAAATTTGGCTTTGTTTGGACTTTTTTTGACCATAGGAACGCATTAATTGAATTTCAATGCATTCCTATGGGAGTTCGTGCTTCGCAAGACGAAAAATTCGCTAGACGAAAAAACTCGCGGAACGAATTAATTTCGTCTTGCGAGGCACCACTGTATTTTTGTGAGTTCTCTCCAGTATTTGATCCCCGCTATAATTTTTATGCTACTCAGTTTATTGGCAAGAACCAAAAATCAGCTGTGTTAACTAAAACGACTCCTCTCAGCACCCTTAACAAACGGCAGCTCCCAGAATTCTTTGCAGAAAACCATTACCAGCTAACGCTTGTTCTAATCAGTAAACCCAAATAAAGTAATGGACCCAAGTTAGTCTCGTTCATTAATTTCAGTGTATCTACTCTGAGTAGGACTAGCATTGGCTACAGCCCATTGCTTATGAATGGATCACACAGAATTCAAGCACAAAAGGCAGGAGCAGATGTTTTATTGCAACCCATGGACTTGTAAGGCAGCCTCTTGTGGCATACTGTTTTGCAGGAAGATTAATTTGTCAGTATGCAGCAGCTTTAGACAGAATGCCTTCTTCCCAAGACAAAAGGGGAGGGGGAATCCTCAAACACTAAGTAACATCTCCTGCACCTTTGGAGCATCTCTGTAACAAGTAGATCTTGGTACCTTGTTTCACCCCGAAAATAAAACCATATTGATCATAACCGTGGTCAACTCATCTTCGTGTGAGAAAGATGAGGAATATAGTGTGGTTGCCCCCCAAATCCATTTTGCTTCGAAGTCAGACTTTTCGTCCACTTAACTCAGTACAGTCCACTCTAAAGTAGGCGAAATTCTGCCACTGTCCACCAGACAATGGTGAACTCCTAATTCCTATCAACCTCAGCCACCCTATTTCAGTGGTCAGGGAGGATGAGAGCTATGATTCAGCACTGTCTGGAGGGCCACAGCTTCCGCACTCCTTGTCTACTCCAGGGATACAGGCAGCAAATGGTCATTTCCCAGGCTGGCAACTCAGAAGCATTTTTAACTGGTGATGTCAGCAGTTCAGCCTGGGACCTTCTGCATATCCAGTCTCTGCTCTTCCACTAATAATCTAGGGCCTCTCAGTTGTAAATAAACCCACTCTACAACCACCTCAAAGTAAAAAGTAAAAAATGCTCAATTTCACTTCTGTTGCTGCACCCATCAGCAAGGCTCAAGGTCTCTTTCACAAGTAAAAATGTCCATCTATGTTTATACAATGAAGCATGCAAAGTTAAAAACAAATATTTTATTAAGCACAGCAGCCTAGCAAGGTTGCACAAAAGAAACCATCAAGTAAGGAAGATCCCATCTTTGTAGGGAAAGCAAGACTTGCTCTGCTTGGAGGAGGAACTCCATTTAAAACCTAGAGGAGAGCAGCTCAGTCTCTTCTGCTATTTCTAAACAGAGTTTGTTGGGCTCTTGAAACAAATTCCTGCTTTCTTCCAAAGCTCACAGGTACCAGGCACTCCCACTGTCCACCCTTTGGGCTCTAGAACTCAAAGTTCCCAAACTGAGATTAACAATTGTTTGGTTTGGGCTGGGGTTTGTAGCCAATCCGGTCATGTATCATCTGCTCCCGGCTCTTATGATCAGTGCTGAGTCCCAGCGCACACTCAGCATCGCTGGCTCCCACCATGTCCACCTCCTCGCGCTTCCTACGACTCTGTGGAAACATAATTAAAGCATAATTAAAGAAAACTTCTCCAGGACAATCACATATGTACCTCCTCCGCCCATGCCATGACATGTTTTCTTTTTCAAATATAGCTGTAATGAATCTGATTCTTTGCTTTCAGATTTAAGACATTGCAAGCTGTCAAAAAATTCTGCCACAGAAAGGGGCCAAACACCTTTACTCGTGAGTGCAGGGGGCTAACATGGAGGCAACCTCAAGCATAATTTGGCATTTAGATCTGCTACTGTGTACGCACAAACACACCTTCTTGCACAGGAATACAAGTAGCCATTTTATACCAAATTGGACCATTGTTTCATCTTGTTCAGTATTGTCTACTCTAACTAACAACAATATTGCAGGATTTCAGGCAGGGAGTCTCCCAGCCCTACCTGGGAGACTGAACTTGGGAGCTTCTGCATGCAAAGGAAATGCTTTACAGCTGAGCTTATGGTCATGGAACAAAACACAGGAAGCTGCCTTTTACAGAGTCAGACCATTGGATCCACTTAGCTCAGTATTGTCCACCCTGTTTGGCAGCACTTCTCCACGGTTTCAGGCAGGAAGCCTCTTCCAAACTTACTTGGGGATACTCACAATTGAACCTGGGACCTTCTCAATGCAAAGAAAACCCTTTGACACTGAGCTGCGACCTTTTCCCCAGCCAACAACCTTTTATTAAAACAAGCAAATGGCAGCCCTGAGGAGCCAGTGTTCTTTCTCCGTACTGTGCATAATTTTATAAGCTTGTTTGTGCATGTTCCACCCAAGTAAGAACAGTGGGGGGGGGGACTGCGCCCAACTCCAGCGGGTGGCTCTACCTCACCGCCTGTTTACTATACTCGGTACCCTCCTGAGTGGGAGAGAGAAGACCGGGCCTTGCAGCTCAATAACAAACAGGATGGCTACTCCCCTTGTGAGGAGAAACAGGTTTTTAAAAAAGAAAAGAGAAAGCAAGGCCAAGAGAATCTCTAAGCATGTGCAGAGTGCGCAAACAACAACACCAACACCGAAGAAAGGTGGGCAAGGAGCGCCTTGCCGTCCCGCAACCAACCAACCAACCAACCACTCACCCCAGTGGCATAGCGTGGGGGGTGCAAGGGGGGCAGGCCGCACCGGGCGCAACATCTGGGGGGGGCGCGCTCGCTGCCTCCGGAGTCGCCGAAGAGCCTCGGGCGCAGGCTGTAGCGGAGCCGCATGTCTCGCGGAACCGACGAGCTGTGCGCGCGCCCGGGCTGAAGGCGCCCGGCAGGCAGCGGCTCTCAGTGCTCGCCGCGGAGGACGCGCCAGGCAGCCCCTCCTCACAGCCCCGCCTCCGCCGGTGCTGCTGCCGCTGCTGGACCGTTGCATTTTCCTCGCCTCTCTGCCCCCCTCCTCCTCCGGGCAAGCGGCGTCGTTTGGGCAGCAGCGCCAGCAGCAACTCGCAGGTTAGGGGTTAGGGGGGCGCAAATTACGTGCCTTGCCCCGGGTGCTGACAACTCACGCTACGCCGCTGACTCACCCACCTCGAGTTCCTTGCGGGCGCCGTCGAACTCCTCGATGTCGTCCAGCTTCAACTCAAGCCGCGTCGGTTTCCGCCGCAGCATCTTGCAAGCAGACCTTTCCCCACACTGCGGCTCTCTCGCACGTGCGCAGCAGCTCCCCGCTCTTTTCTTCACCTGCACCTCTAGTTCAGACGCCGACGCCAGAGGCTCGATCCCACCACGCCCCACGTCGCCAGCCAGCAACCCGGAAGCTCTCGCTCCGCATAACCATGGAGCTCCAGGGAAGCTAGAGCGGCCCACTCTCCGGGATGGAATGGAAAGGCATCATTGGCTGTGGCGCTCTGCAAGGGCGGGGGAAGCCGCTGTGCCGGAAGTGTTTGTGGGGAGCCCGTTGCGTGTGATTCCCCCACTACAGAGCCCCGGTCTGAGAGCAGGGGTCGGGAAAGCGCCATGGCTGCGTCGCGGATCGCCGCGGTGAATAAGGCAGGGGGTTTGAAACTGGGATAGAATGTGGTTTCTTTGTTTAAAAAACGTGTATCTTTTCATAGAAATGATAAAATGAAAAATCTGTTTGAAAGACACCAGTGTCTACTTATTTACTGCAGTGACTAACGTAACCTCACGTCGGTAGTAAAAGTTTTTAGAGCGTAACGGATTGTATCCAACTAAAGCTCAATTCAAGGTTGGACTCATTTGAATTAATGAATATGACTCGCTTGCGGCTGTTAATTTCAGTGGCTCTCCTCTTTCAGTTGAGCTGAGTTGGGTGCAACTCAACGCTTCAGCTTCTGCCACAAAAGGCAAAATGTTATGCTTTAAGAGTTCTAATATTTCTGCTGCATTAAAACAACAAGGCATTCTTTGCCACCTTAAAGACTAACAAACGTTGTTGTTTCAAAACCACCTATTAGAGTGGACTTGTAGTCCATGAAAGTTTATGCCAGAATAAATATATATATATATATGTTAGGATTGTATCCAGTGCTATCTCTACACGGAGCAGACCCACTGAAATGAATAAACATAACCAATTCAAGCCCATTAGTTTTATTGGGCCTACTCAGAGCAAGACATGGATTTCCTTTGCTTTTAAAGTACAGTGGTACCTTGGGTTAAGAACTTAATTCGTTCTGGAGGTCCGTTCTTAACCTGAAACTGTTCTTAACCTGAGGTACCACTTTAGCTAATAGGGCCTCCTGCTCCCGCCGTGTGATTTCTGTTCTCACCCTGAAGCAAAGTTCTTAACCCGAGGTACTAGGTCTGGGTTAGCGGAGTCTGTAACCTGAAGCGTCTGTAACCTGAAGCGTCTGTAACCTGAGGTACCACTGTACCATGATACTCATGGACTAACAGGACTGTTCCTGTGGAATATTTTATGTTAGTCACTGTAATAAATATATTACCAAACAGTATAATCCTTAACAATGTCAACTCACAAGAAAGTCCTATTGAGTTCAGTAGTGCTGACTCCCACAGAGGTGGGCTTAGGGTTTTAGCCTTAATGATTAACAGTATGCTGGGATTCAAAACAAAATTGTCTCATGTACTGTTTGATGGGGTGGGGGCTGTCAGATGTGCGCAGATGTCATGAGTCAGGAGTATAGGGGGAGGGGAGCTGGTTACTGCCTTTTGGCTCCATTCCTCTCCAGCCTCCTCTTCTGCCTCAGTCTGGACTGCTCTCTGCCCCATGTCTCTTCCTGCTCACTAAAGCCTGTTGCCTCTTCTCCCTCTGACCATGCATCGCTGCCCCCCTGGCTCTGAGCCTTCTTCCCCAGTTCTCTGCATCAAGCCAGCCCATGACAGCAGGTGGGGGAAAATCCAAATTTGCTCTCTTCCTTCTCCATGTAGGCTACTGCTGAGTTTCCTTCTTGCAGGGTTCAAAAACAAAGGCTTCAGATCAAGGGGATGCTCCTCCAGCCAAGAAAGCCCCAATTTTCTATGGGAGCTTAGAGGAGAAAGAGCAAGAGCGTCTCCTCAAAGGGGAGTCTGGGTTGATGGGCAAGGATGCAGTCAAAGCAGCTATTGAGGCTGGCAACATCAATATCACCAGTGGTAAGAGATGGTAGTGAGCTGACTGGGAGATGGAAGGAAAAGGATGGAGGGAAGAACTGCTTAGTGGGGCTGATAATTTGTTTAGAATGCTTGCAAGCAGGCCATTTTCAGCAAATGCTCTCAGAGAAGTTCTCAGTTCAATACTAAAATTACAATTAAATCAGGAAGTCCTTTAAAACAAATCACACTAAAGCATTACACAGCATAATGAGATTAAACGAGATGCTGACATAAAACCACATGCAAACAAAGAAGACATTCACTTGGTGCTGACAGAATGCCACAACTAAGAAGCCTGTGTCATTGTCCACCATACTTCCAAGGGTGGTAGGACCTAGAATATATCTTAATGTTTGGGTGGGTTCATGTGGGAACAGGTAATCTTTCAACTAGCCTGGCCCCAACCCATTTGGGGCTTTGTAGGTCAAAATCTGCACTTTGGCTTGAGCTTGGCAATGAACTTTAATCCAGTGTATCTCTTTAGGACAGGCAAAATAGGTTCCATATGACCAGTCCCATTTATTTGCTTTAACTGTAGTTTCCAAGCAATCTTCAAAGGCAGCCCCAAGTACAGTGCGTTATAGTAATCAGCCCATGGATAAATGTGACCAGGCTATCTTTATCCCAGGGATGCTATCAGTTATACATACAGTGGTACCTCCAGTTACAAACCTAACCCGTTCCAGAGGTCCGTTCGTAACCGGAAACCGCTCGTAACATGAAGTGCGCTTCCGCTAATGGCACCTCCCGCTGCTGCCGCACCACCGGAGCGTGGTTTCTGCTCGCATCCCGGGACAAAGTTCACAATGAGGGGCATCTACTTTCGGGTTAGTGGAGCGCGTAACCCGAAGAATTTGTAAGGGGGACGGTTCGCAACATGAGGTACCACTGTAGTTCTTTACAGGAGAAAGCAAGCAAGAGACAAATCCCTGCCCTGAGGTCTTTATAATTTAAATCTAGATAGGGGTAGCAAAAAGCAAAACACTAGATGAGAAGGAGTGTCACAGGTGGCAGCAGATCAATGTGGGTAGGTTTCGTTTCAGGGGAACAAATGCTTGTTGGCTAGCTCCTGCGCATCTGCAGATCCTATTTGTTCCCTCTGGATATAAAAATGTGTACTTCCAGTGGCCATAAGAGATTGTGCTCTCTTACCCCCCCCCCCCAGCAAAACATTAATTACATTTTGCCTTTGTATGAATGTTGATTTTAAGCCATTTGGGGAGCCAGTTTTGGCTGAAAAGAGGGATAATAATAATAATAAATTTTATTTATATCCCACCCTCCCCAGCCGAAGCCGGTCTCAGGGCGGCTAACAACAATCAAATAATCAGTCAAATAGTCACACAATCTAAAAATATTTCATTATGAAAATTAATTAAATCGAATTGATGGCAACCAATTAAGCAAAATTCTGTGCAGGTTGCCAGAGGAGGGAGTCAGGCTGTGCCCTGACCAAAGGCCTGGCGGAACAACTCTGTCTTGCAGGCCCTGCGGAAAGATGTCAGGTCCCGCAGGGCCCTAGTCTCTTGGGACAGAGCGTTCCACCAGTTTGGAGCCGCAGCCGAGAAGGCCCTGGCTCTAGTTGAGGCCAGCCTAACCTCTCTGAGGCCTGGGACCTTGAGGATGTTATTATTTGCAGACCGTAGGTTTCTCTGTGGGGCATACCAGGAGAGGCGGTCCCGTAGGTACGAGGGTCCTAGGCCGTATAGGGCTTTAAAGGTTAAAACCAGCACCTTAAACCTGATCCTGTACTCCACCGGGAGCCAGTGCAGCTGGTATAGTACCGGATGAATGTGCTCTCGCAGCGAAGACCCCATAAGGAGTCTCGCCGCGGCATTCTGCACCCGCTGGAGTTTCTGGGTCAGTCTCAAGGGCAGCCCCACGTAGAGCGAGTTACAATAATCCAGTCTGGAGGTGACCGTCGCATGGATCACAGTGGCTAGGTCAGGACGAGAGAGATAAGGTGCCAACTGCTTAGCTTGGCGGAGATGAAAAAATGCCGCCTTTGTTATAGCTGTAATCTGCGCCTCCATAGAGAGGGAGGTATCGAAGATTACACCCAAACTCTTAACGGACGGTGCTGGCACTAATTGCACCCCCGCAAGAGATGGGAGTTGCCCCCTCGATCCCATATCGTCCCGCCCCAGCCAGAGGACCTCTGTCTTCGAAGGATTTAACTTCAACCGGCTCCCACGTAACCATCCAGCCACAGCTTCCAGACATCTGGTCAGTGTGTCTGGGGCCGAGTCAGGATGGCCATCCATCAACAGATAGAGTTGGGTGTCATCAGCATACTGATGGCAACCCAGCCCAAAACTCCGGACAAGCTGGGCGAGGGGGCGCATAAAGATGTTAAAAAGCATCGGGGAGAGAATTGCACCCTGAGGCACTCCACACACCAAGGAGTGGCGTGATGACAATTCCCCCCCAAGCGCCACCCTCTGTCCCCGACCAGAGAGAAACGAGCGCAGCCATTGAAGGACTGTGCCCTGGATCCCCACGTCGGCAAGGCGGTGGTCCAGGAGTTCGTGATCGACCATGTCAAAGGCTGCTGACAGATCTAGAAGAATCAGCAGCCCCGACCTGCCTCGATCCAGCTGCCTGTGGAGATCATCTGTTAGGACGACCAGAGCCGTCTCGGTCCCATGACCAGCCCGGAAGCCGGACTGGAATGGATCCAGAGCAGATGTTTCATCCAGAAACCTACCAAGCTGTTCAGCAACCGCTCTCTCAATCACCTTACCCAGGAATGGAAGATTCGAGACTGGGCGGTAATTGGATAGATCTGAGGGATCTAATGATGTTTTCTTTAAGAGCGGACGCACCACCGCCTCCTTCAGTTCCCCTGGGAATAATTTGTTCCCCTGGGACAAATTGATGATATCCCCCAGGGGGCCCCGCACCTCGTCTGGACACGCTCTAATCAGCCATGACGGGCACGGGTCAAGAGGACAGGTGGTGGGCTTTCCAGCTTGGAGGAATCTGTCCACATCGGCTGGAGATATCCGGTCAAAGTGGTCCAATACTGGACCCGAGCACAGTCGAGGGGCCTCCAGTTCCTTTATTGTATCCAAATTGGCAGGGAGGTCATGGCGGAGCAACAGGACCTTCTCCGCAAAAAAGCTCGCAAATGCCTCACAGCTGTGTGTCAGATTGTTATTTAAATTTGGCTGTCCTTCAAGGGACGTTAAGAGACCGAATTATACTAAATAATTGCGCCGGGCGAGAGCTAGCGGATGCAATGGAGGCCGAGAAGTAAGACTTCTTAGCGGCCTTCACTGCCATCTCATAGGTTTTCATAAAAGCCCTATAAGATGTTCTTGAGGCTCCGTCACGGGCACCCCGCCATACTCGCTCTAGCCGTCTGAGGTCCCGCTTCATTTTCCGAAGCTCCTCGGTAAACCAGGGAGCCCGGTTTCTGCGGGGTCGCAGAGGGCGCTTAGGTGTGATCTCATTGATGGCTGCCAGGAGCTGGGTATTCCAGCCCTCAACAAGCTCAGTCAATGAGTCGCCGGGGGAGCAAGGTCCCGCAAGGCTTGACGGAATCTATCCGGGTCCATCAGCCTCTGCGGGCGAGCCCAAATCGGCTCGCCACCTAAGCAGGGTGGGGGTGGAAAGTCAATCCTGGCTTTCAGAGCATAGTGATCAGACCATGGCACCTTCATCGAAGGAGACATGATCACATCTATACCGGCGCCAAAGATCAAATCCAGCGTGTGGCCTGCTTGATGTGTGGGGCCCGAAACAAACTGGGAGAGCCCTACTGTCGCCATGGAAGACACCAGGTCCAGAGCCAGTGAGGAGGGAGTGGCATCAGCATGGAAGTTGAAGTCTCCCAATACCAATAGGTTAGGGAACTCCAAGGCCCAGCCGGCCACCGCCTCCAGCAGGCCTGACAGGGTGGCTGCTGGTGCGTTAGGTAGCCGGTACACCAGCCAGACAGCCAAGCTCTCCTCGGAGCCCCACACTAGACCAACACATTCAATGCCGGGGATCGATGGCGGTGGTAGAGCCCTGAAAGAACAATCTTCCCGGATTAATACTGCCACCCCTCCCCCGCGGCCCACAGTCCGTGACTGGTGGAGGACGGAGAAACCCGGGGGTGCAATCTCTCGTAAGGTAACAGTTACCCCTTCGCGCACCCAGGTCTCCGTCACACAAGCCAGGTCGACTCCCTGCGAGGTAAAGAAATCTCGCAGGGTAGTGGTTTTGTTGCCTATAGACCTGGCATTGCACAACACCAGTGAAGGAGGTGAGTAATCCTTGCTCACCCTACCCTTGTCTCTCGGGATGGGGCGCAGATTGGAAGGGGTACGAGCATATCCGTATCTCGATCCCCTTCGCCTATAACATCTGCCCCCACCGCCATACCTCCCTCGCCCCTCCACGGTAGCAATCCCAAGCCTCATACTAACCTCCATTTACAAAATAGAAAACAAAACAACCAAAACAATTATGCCCAAACAAAACCAGTCCCCACCCCACTCAAATGTCCAACCCCAAAACCAAAACAAGACGGAACAAACAAAAATACATAGATAAAAACCACCATTCACGGTGGTACAACAAAGTAAACAATAAAAACACCTTTAAAACAACTTAAAATATATATAAACATCTTTAACATTTGCTGCAGATAATGAAATAATATAATATTATAAAAAACAACAACCCCCATTTAAGGTGCTGCAAATTAAAAGCAATTAAAACATTTAAAACTATTTTGTCCATTGCTGCCGGTAGCTGCTCAGTCCTCTAAACTGTAATGGTAGTGCAGGCCCCGCCCCCTAGGCCAGATGGAGTTGGCAGGAGAGGGAGCGGTCTTCCCAGCACTCACACAAGCAGCAACAGCAGCCGTCAAAGTCTTAAGCCACAGGCCTCACTGATAACATAAGCTTTGACCTGGACACTCAAGGAGCAGAGAGAGGTGACACAGCATATACCACATATTGTTGCTCTTTGAATGTGGCTTCATTGGAATGAAGCAAACTTTTGAAGTGAGGGTCAAGTGTTGAGGCTTTGTAGGGTCCTGTTGGGGTTGTATTTCCTATAACCTTTGGCTTTCTACTATGATCAGGTGAAGTTTTTGACTTGGAAGAGCACATCAGCGAGCGCCAGGCAGAGGTCCTGGCAGAGTTTGAGCGCCGGAAGCGTGCCAGGCAAATCAATGTTTCCACAGATGACTCTGAGGTCAAGGCCTGCTTACGAGCCCTCGGGAAGCCCATCACACTTTTTGGAGAGGGCCCTGCAGAAAGGAGGGAGAGGTGAGAGAGGATGAAATTGACTTGCTCTCACTTCCTTTTCCAGTTCATTGATGTGACTCATATAAACAAAGGCAAGTTAATCTTCACTTTATTTCTCAACAGGCTACGTAACATTCTGTCTGTGGTTGGCACAGACGCATTGAAGAAGACCCAAAAAGAAGATGAGAAGTCCAAGAAATCAAAAGAGGAGGTAATAAATTTTAAAGTGTGTTATGAGTGACAGCAGCTCTGGGGTTTCAAATGGGAGTCTTCACAAACCCTGGGAGCTCACACTTTCCCACTGAGCTCCGACCTTTCCCCTTAGCTATAAATGTGTGCCCACTATAGTACCCAAGTCTCACAAGAGATACCCACCCCTTTAATGTTTCATTTCTCTTAGTATCAGCAAACCTGGTACCACGAAGGACCAAATACCTTGAAGACGGCCAGACTGTGGATCGCCAACTACTCCCTCCCTCGGTAAGGGGCTGGGATTGAGAAATGCTAACGCAAACATTGATGAGGCCTTGTATATCTATTGTCCCTAACTAGAGTGGTGGTGATGGTTGAGAAATGGGGGATTTCAAACCCACCTCAAAAGACAGATGGCACGTGGCAGAAGAATTGTCACCATTACAACTTGTAGGCCTCTGCAAGGGTTGAATATGGGCAAGACCTGGTTGCATTAATTTTTGTTCCCTTCACAGGGCAATGAATCGATTGGAGGAAGCCCGGCTGCTCAAGGAGGTCCCTGAGGCCACACGGACTTCCCAGAAACAGGAGCTGCACAAATCTCTAAGGGTAAGTGGGACCCATCTCTGCTATGACTTAAAAGTTCTGGGCACTGGGCTGCTGCAGCCCAGAAGGCCCCCGAGATGCTGAGGTTCAAATGAGCTTGCAGAAGGCTTCTGTGCCTCTGCTCCTCCTCAGCATAATTCAATGGTAGATCAAATGCTTTGCATGTGGATGATCCCAGGTTGACTCCCTGGCATCTCCATCTCCTGGACAAGGAAAGATCTCTGCTGGTTGCTTGGAATTCAGCTGCCAGTTCAGAGCACATAACATTGCACTAAATGGGTCCCACAATTCAGCTCAGTAGGAAACACTACTGGGGGTGAGGTGGGGGAGCAGCCTGGGCAGGAAACGTCATCTCTTTTCTTTACCATCTCAGCGCCATCTCATTTTATTGAGCCCTTCATTTCCTCTGGTGGCAAAATATTATCTTTTTTTGTTGTTTTTCTTTCAGTCTTTGAATAATTTCTGCAGCCAAATTGGAGACGACCGCCCTATCTCCTATTGCAACTTCAGCCCCAACTCCAAGCTCCTGGCTACAGCTTGCTGGTAAACTTTGTTCTGCTTTTCATTATGTCCCTCCCAATCCTGCTAAGTTCTCCTATAGTGCACAGGAGAGGCTGCCTGAGCTGTTGGGAGCAGTCATAAAATCATAAAATTGTAGAGCTGGAAAGGATCCCGAAAGTCATCTTGTCCAACGCCCTGTAATTAGCAAGTTCTGGAAGGCTATTGTGGGAGTAGTTTTTAGAATGTGATAGTTCTGTGGGTGCATTTTATCATTTTGTTGAAGGTTGTTTTTAGACTTGCTATCTTCTGTTTTGTTTTTAGACTTGTTATCTTGCAACTGAATTTTGCTTGGTTTTTATATGTGTTTGGTTTTTTTTTTACTCTCTTAGCTTCCTTGATTGCTTTTGTTTGATTGGTTTTGTTTGTAAAACAGAAAGACAAGGGATAGAAAACATTTTAAGATAAAATAAAATGCCAGTCAGTTTTCCTTCTGCCTTTTCTCTCCCAGGAGTGGCCTCTGTAAACTGTGGTCAGTGCCGGATTGTAATCTCATCTGCACTTTGCGAGGTATAGTATCTGACTCCCACCGCACCCATTGCCAAAGCAGCCTGCTTTTCTCTTATCTTCCCTCAAATGACTGGAGCAATTACAGTATATGGCTGATTAGGAGCATAAGGCTACATGGGTGGGAGGCTATGAATTTTGAGAGTGGTGCTGTGCAAACTTCTTCCTTTATTTGTTTGTCCCCCTTGGGCTTGGGTGAGATGGCATTCCTTTCTGGAAGACAGCCTTGACTCTAATAATCAGTGTTGGGAGTCATATCCTATAGGTCCACTGCTTAGCTGCTGACTAATTCAGAGCATGGGAACGTCAGACCCGTGGGCCACATGTGGCCCTCACAGCCTCTCTGGCCCTTGGGGCTCTCTTCAAACTGCACCAACCCTGCTTGGCACCCTCCTTTAGTGTTTTTACTTGGGTGGAATGTGGCCTTGAATTCTGATCAGGCCTGGAAGGAGACTAGAAATGGGAGTGTGAAGGCAGGTAGCCTACTATACAAAGGGAAAAGCTGCATTTGTTGCTCCACCTTCTTTTGCTTTTGGCCCCTCCCACTATTGGCATGCAGCAGAAGACACTCAAGAAGGGCGTGAAGCAGGGAGAGTGAAGTGTGTGGCCTGAGGGGAAAGAGTGAATTAGTGTGGGGAGAGTGCCAAGGACCAAAGTGGAAGGCCTTGAGAGCCACATTTGGCTTACAGGGCCAAGGTTCCCCACCCCGGCTTTAGCACAAAAACTAAATTTGGAGTGATTCCCAGTCAAAGAGTCTCTTCGGAGCAATAGGAAGAGGCCCAGACTCAGACAGAGGAAGCAAGCTTAAAATTGGCTGGCTCTCAAACTGTCTGTCTGTCTCGTCTGTTCCCAAGGGCACAACACCAACGTTGGAGCCATTGTCTTTCACCCAAAGGCAACCATCTTCCTGGACAAGAAGGACGTCAACCTGGCTTCATGCGCAGCAGATGGCTCTGTCAAACTCTGGAGTCTTGAAAGGTACGCCTGGGCCCAGGAAAATCAGTTGCCTTCCCTTCCTTATTTTATTGGCTGCTGCGGGTGGTAGAGAAAAATATTAAAGAATGGCTTCCTGCTTAACCTCCTTCTGCAACAAACAAAACACTAACACAAGTGATTGAGGCAGGGGCATGACCACACCATACTTTTAAAGCACATGGCTCCCCCCAAAGAATCCTGGGAGCTGTAGTTTGTTACAAGTGCTGGGAATTATAGTCCTGTGAGGGTGAACTATAGTTCCCAGAGTTATTTTGCTGTGGGTGCTTTTGGGGGCCTGATCCAGCAGTGCTCCTCTCTCCTTATAATGAGGCTTCTTTTCTGTGTTACTGTTTCTAAACCTTTATAGAGACACGAGTTTGCTTGGCTTATTGGTTGTGCCCCCTGGCCCAAACTGTGAGGTGGGGGGTTCCCACTTCTCCCCCATGTCATACTTGTCTTACTTTTTACACCTCTTGTCTTGCTATGTCCCCAGATAGGCTGCATTTGTTCCAACAGTCAAGGCACTGTGACTCTTGGGGAAGGCAGTTGATTCTGTCAGTGCGTTATCCAAGGAAACAGAGAGAGAGCAGATTCTTTAATTGGGCCTCAGGGAAGAGGTTTATTTCTGTCAGATACTGTTGCTGTGGGCCGAAGCATCAGTGGTGGTAAATTCGCACTCCTTCTCTCAGTCTTGGGTGCCTGTGAGGTCATAGAATCATAGAATCATAGAATTGTCAAGTTGGAAGGGACCACAAGGGTCATTGAATCCAAACCCCTGCAATGCAGGAATCTTTTGCTCAAACTCATATTTAGTGATAGATTTTTTCCCACCTGTTGAACTCGAGACCCTCTTATGCAACAGTAAGGGACCTGTGGCCCATGGGCCTGACTGGGCCTGGCAGGGAACCTGATATGGCCCATGGGGCCATTTTTGCCAAGCCACACCTGCCCCACCCCTGACATCTTGTATAACATGGGGCAGGTAAAGACACGGCCGCAAAAGGAACAAGTAGAAGAGCTTTAAAACATGTTGTTCTGGGGCCATTCTGTGGCTTGTTATATTGATGTCAAATTCAAACCCCACTGGGCTAGGCTTCCTTCTGGAGTTCCCTGAGTTCCTTCACCTTTTGTTTAAGAAAGTCAGGGTTGCGTGTACAGGACTGGATCATTCCAGCAACAAGGGGGCTCAATCAAACTGAAGAGAGCAGCTACAGTAAGTGGAGCTGGTCTAGTAGCTCTTATACTTGAGGAAGTATTAGGACTTCCTCCTGCCAATGAGGTTACTGGTTCACTATCCAGTTGCTTTCTTTTGGAACACAGGGTTGTAGACCCATTGAAATGCATGGACATGCATTAATTTCACTGGGTCTACTCTGAAATGAACTGAATTGAATACAACCCCATAGGAAGCTGCTTTATAGCAAGCCAGACTAATTGCCTCTCAAGGCCACTGTTGTCTGCTCTAACAGGCAGTGGCTCTCCACAGTTTCAGGTGGGAGGATTTCCCAGCCGTACTTGGAGACACCAGGGATTGAATCTGGGATTCTTTTGCCTGCAGAGTGTGTCTACCACTGAGCCACAACTGCTCTGCTTGGGCAGGCAGGGTTTTCCCTTCTGTTTCGAATGCCCTTTGATTACTTTAATATTTGTACTTTGCAGCCCTGGGAACAATGGGGAGTAGCCTACATGAAGCATCCCAAGCTGCCTGTGTATTTTTGCAGCCAGTCAGAGACAGCATTGTTTGTTTACTTGTGAACTAGTTTTGCAAAGCCCCGTCACAACATATTTTAGGCTTGAAAGGCAGCAAGCAGTGTACAAATCTTATACAGTAGTATACTATGACTAAGCTGTTAATAAAGTCATTGGATAAAGCCAAGCTAGTCTGTGAATCTTTCAATAACAACTGAAACATTTTTCTCTTCTGGGCACCCTTCAGGGGGGTCACTTACCAGTGGTGGGTGGAGTAACTACTGTAAATTTTACCTTCACACAGCAGATTAGTTTCTGTACACACCCCCCCCCCCTCTGTCCTCCAGCCAGCCAGCTGGATCCACCCATCGCACCTTTCCCTTTCTCCTATTCTGTATTGCTCCCTCTTTATTTTAGTCTCTCTTATGGGACAGTCAGCATCATCAAGAATTTGCCGTGAGATGTTGTGTTTCTTTCAGTGATGAACCAGTGGCTGACATCGAGGGACACACAGCGAGAGTAGCCCGGGTGGCATGGCATCCCTCTGGCAGGTTTCTGGGCACCACCTGGTAAGTCAGAGGAGGGGGTGCTGCCCAAAGGGCCACACATGGCACCTGGTCTAATTTCTTGTGGGTAGCAAGGAGGTGAATAAATAGGGAAATGATGTGATGGAGAAAGAGGAAGAGCAGAGAGCAGCAGAAAGAAAAGGAAGAAAAGAGAGTTCCTTCCATTGTTAGTAGTCTCACCACCACTGGCAATGCCACCACCATGGGTTACCTTCGAAATAATTCTGCCCTCGATAGAAAAACAGTTGTTGTCATCCCCTTGTGATATGTTACTTCTTTCCACTCAGCCCAGCACTCATTACACAAGACTGGAAAGTGAGAGGTCAGAATGGGAGGAAGCTGCAGTTGAAGATCCCAATACTGAGCAGAGAATTGAATTATGTGTCCTAAATGCTACACATATCCCTGTATCAGTTGGCTGATCGTCTAAGTTTGTGGGGGCCAGGGGCAGATTAGATTAATTCCATGGTCTTAGCTTGTAGTGGAGATCAGGATAGACAATCCAGCCACCTGCTTGAACTTCGGGGGGGGGGGACCTGTTGGGGCCTTGTGAGATATTCACTTGAGTCTTTGTCTCTTCTCCACCTCCCCCCCTGCAGCTATGACCACTCTTGGCGCCTGTGGGACCTGGAGGCTCAGGAGGAAATCTTGCACCAGGAGGGGCACAGCAAAGGAGTTTACGACATCACCTTCCATGTTGACGGCTCCCTTTCTGCCACTGGGTAAATCTACATGCATGTGCAAGTCCTAACCCTCCCTGGGGGTGTCACTGAGCAAGTATCAGCCAGTCAGTAATGATGCTCATTCTTGCTAGTTCTAAAATGCCAGAAAAGAGAGAGAACTGGTTGGGATTCTACCTTCAGAAGATCCCACTCAAGTCTTCACTCCTGGAGCTAAAAAGTCACAGGGTGGAAATTCTAATGAGGGAGGGGCCATAGCTTCGATAAGAGCGTCTGCTCTGCGTGGAGAAAGTCACAGCTTCAATCCCCAATGGTTATCTTCCTATCTATAATCCTGGAGAGCAGCTGCCAGTCAGTGTAGACACTACTGAATTAGATGGACCAATGTTCTGACTCATTTCTAGGAAACTTCCTTTGTTCCTAATAGCTTGACTGTATTCCTGAGTTTATACTGCTCATTAAAATAAAAGTTTCAACTTTTTAGGGCAATATTAAGATTTGCCCCATCATTGTTCTTAATTTGCAAATTCTGATCTGGGCAGCTCTTGCTTTAGCTTGTTTGTAATTGAGTCGATCCTTCATTGTCATGTAACTATGCTTTGGAACTCCCTGCCTATTGACATTAAGCAAGCTATATAGTTTTAGGCACCTGCTGAATCCTTTTTTTTTTTTTTTGGCTTGAAAAGCCTACCCAAGTGCATAATTTAGTTACTTTGTTTTTAAAGTTCTACTTATTTTTATGCGTGTTTATAATGCCAATGGCTTTTAGGTATATTTGCTTTTTAATTGTTCTGTAGATTTTAGCTATGTTTCACGTTCAGTTTTTGTACTCCTCTTAGATAACTTTTTGATTTAAGTGCATAATAAATATTCTAAATCTATGCAAACAAAGTGTGCTAATTAGACTTTCCTACATGTGATTTGCCAGGTAGGTCAGATCTGGGTCCTGCTTGCAAAACCTTGGAACTGCAGACAGGAGGTGGTAGTAACATGGGAGGCAATCCGAGCTGCATTGCAGAAAGGCTTTGCTCCAATTTAACAACTGTGGTTCGCAGAAGCTCCTTTGGCTCCTGTTTAGTGATGTTAAGAGGCATCCAGCCTAGGTGACAACTAAAGAGGAAAGAAGATCCAAAGATGGCTTTAAGTGATGCCTCTTATTCAGAGTGGAAGCATGGGAAGGGGGTTGTGTGAGAAAGAGATTGTTTGACGTTTTTCTCTTCCTTTCAGTGGCCTTGATGCATTTGGCCGCGTGTGGGATCTGCGCACAGGGCGTTGTATCATGTTTTTGGAGGGTCATCTCAAGGAGATCTATGGGATCAACTTTTCCCCTAACGGGTAAGAACCAATTTGCCTTCCCCTCTTGGGGTGCAGGTCTTAATATTGACACACAGACAACTAACTTCTGCTTGGAGTAGATTAATTGAAATTAATGGAACTAATTTGGTCTGCATGCACACTATACATTCAAAGCACATTTCCCACCCCAAATCACCCTGGGAATTTTAGTTTCCCCCTCACAGAGCTTATAATTCCCTATGCCCTTAGTAAACTACAGTTCCCAGGATTCTTTGGCAGAAGCCGTGTGCTTTAAATGTATGATGGGTACATAGCCTTCCCCCCTCCTCCAATATATTTTATTAAAGCTTTTTCATAATCATGTAGGATTATGAATAGGGCTGAAACTGGGAACAACCCCCTTGCACGCAAACCCGAATTCCTCCTCTTCCGTACTTCTCATAGGTACCACATTGCCACTGAAAGCGGCGACAACACCTGTAAAGTGTGGGATCTCCGCCAGAGAAAGTGCATCTACACCATCCCTGCCCATCAGAACCTGGTGACCAGAGTGAAGTTTGAACGTAAGTCTCTGTAGCTGCTAATGCCTTTTCCCAGAAACTGAGGATATATAATGGGTTGAAAAGTACCTTGTCTGTGGTTTCCATGTGCAACATAGATTCCCAAGACTTGGATATATACCGCTCCCCACCCTCCCCAAATACACTGGCTCTTGAGAATAGCCTGTATGCTCTGTCACTCACCCTCCCTCTTCCTGCATCCCCCGTTCCCTGCTTATGGTTGGCTTTTGGGTAAGGTTTTGGGGAAACTGGTAGCACTCTGGAAGTTGTTGGACTCCCATCAGCCCCAGCCAGCATAGCTAATGGTCATGGACGATGGGAGTTGTAGTTCCTCACCCCTGCTGTAAGTGGTAAATCTCTATATTACCTCCTTAGTCCTCCTCCCCACTTCCTGTTATTTTTCTCTTTCCGCCACCCAGCAAATCATGGCAACTTCCTGCTTACTGGATCTTACGACAACACAGCCAAGGTCTGGACGCACCCAGGCTCATCCCCGCTGAAAACCTTGGCAGGACACGAGGGCAAAGTCATGGGCTTGGACATCTCCCTGGACGGGCAGCTGATCGCCACATGCTCTTATGACAGGACTTTCAAGCTTTGGATGGCAGAGTAGGCGGAAGGAGCATTTCTGCCGGATTGGCCCTGCCCAGCTCCCGCAGCCAAGGAAGGCAGCCTGCTGTGACTCCCTGGGCCTCCGCTGCAGATCAGGGCATGGTTTGATGCACTTCTGGGATACTGCCTCCTCCTAACACATGCACACACCCTCTGGTCAGGCCAAGCTGAGTTTGAGAATGCCTTTCCTATTGCATTTTGCTTTAGTTGTGTACTCTCCTCTCCCTTCCCTGTGGAATTGGCTTGCATTGATCCAGCACTACCAACCTTTAGGAATACCCAGGGTGCTAACAGAGATGGTAGGGTGGGTTGTTCTGGTTGTTATTTTGGAGTGGGGTCACAGCTTCTTCTCACTCGGACAGAGACTTTTCTTGAAAAACGACACCCTAACATTAAAGCAGAGTGGCTGCTTGAAAATGGTGACGCCTGTGTGGGTTGCGTTTTTGACACATTTCTTGAGCCAAACAGCCTCTGGTGATGGGGTGCCTCCCCTGCCCCACCCATCAGTGCTCAGCTTTCCTATTATCACTCCTGCATTCATAGAATCATAAAGTTGGTAGGGACCTTAAGGATCATTAGCCCAGGAATGGTGAAACCACAGGCCCCCTAAGCCAGATGTGGCCCTCCAGGCTTCCCTGCCTGGCCCTCAGGACTCTCCCCTGGCCACAACCCTCCACAAACCATGTTTCACATCCTCCCTGAGAGTTTTTGCCTGGCAGGAATGCGTTCTTTCACTCTGATAATACTTCTTGCTTGCCTAGATGAAGGATATGGAAGGGCGTGTGTGGATATGGAAACTGGCCTGCTGCACAGAGGTAACATTTACATTAGCTGCCCTACTCATTTTTGCCTCACCCCACCTACCACTGGCATGTGGAGCTCAGAAGGTTGCCCAGAATAATTTATATGAAGCCGTGGACAGAGATAATCTGGGGGTTGGAGCTGGGTGTTCATCAGTATGAGGATACCCAGCTCTACCTCTCATATAAATCAGAACCAGTGAAGGCGGTGAACGTCCTGTGTGGGTGTCTGGAGACAATTGGGCGATGGATGGCAGTCAATATATTGAGGTGGAATCCCGACAAGACAGAAGTATTGGGGGACGGAGGAGGGCCGGTGTGGGAAATTCCCTGGTCCTGAATGGAGTAACTGTGCCTCTGAAGGACCAGGTCACAATCTGAGGGTCATTTTAGATGCACAGCTGTCCATGGAGATGCAGGTCAATTTTGTATCCAGAGCAGTTGTCTACTAGTTCCATTTGGTACACCAGCTGCAACCCTACCTTCCTATGCACTGTCTTGCCAGAGTGGTACATGTTCTGGTTATCTCCCACTTGCACTACTGCCACATGATGTTCATGGAGCTAACTTTGAAGGTGACTTGGAAACCACAACTAATCCAGAATGTGGCAGCTACACTGGTGACTGGGAGCAGCCGCTGCGACCATATAACACGGGTTCCGGAGGATCTGCACTGGCTCCCAGTACGTTTCTGAGCACAATTCAAAGTGTGGGTGTTGACCTGTAAAGCCCTAAATGGCCTCAACCCAGTACACTTGAAGGAGCATCTCCACCCCCGTCGTTTAGCCTGGACACAGGATCCGGCTCTGAGAACCTTCTCTGCAAGAAGTGAGGTTACAGGGAACCAGGCAGAGGGCCTTCTCGGTAACGGCACCCTCCCTGGGAACGCCCTCCTGTCATATGCCAAAACATTTGAAGGCAGTCCTGTATAGGGAAGCTTTTTAATGTTTGATGTTTGATTATGCTTTTTCTTATTTCTCGGGAACAACCCAGAGGGGCTAAGGCAACTCATTCAGATGAGTGGGGTACAAATATAATAATAACAACTACAGTTGTTGTTGTTGTTGGAAGAAGAAGCTTAAACAAGAGGGCAAGGCTTATTTTCATTTTCTTTAACCCCAAAGCCATTTACAAAAAAAGTAAAATCAAGAAAAAACCACAACCAATCCTTAAAAAGTATACAGAAGTTAAAATACTAAAACAGATTAAAATTACTTCTACTTTGTAAGCATCCGGGTAGGCTTGGCAAGCACGAAAGAGAGTACAGTGAAGGCTCCTGCTTGAATTCAATAGGCCAGGAGTTCCACAGTGTTGGCATTGCCACACTAAGCAATTGAAAGACGGGTGTTGTTTGGCAGCTGTAGCAGCACCAATTCCACTGTACAAAGCGAGTGGGCACAGGTGGGGTAAGGAAATCTCATGAGTAAACGGGTCCAAGCTGTTTTGCTACCCAAGTTTTTCTTCAGTTTTACAGAGCATGATTTGCAGATTTTGTATGCTTTTTATTGTAATATATGGATCCCCCCCTAATAATAATAATAATAATAATAATAATAATAATAATAATAATAATAATAATAATAATAATTTATTATTTGTACCCCGCCCATCTGGCTGGGTTTCCCCAGCCACTCTGGGCGGCTTCCAACAAAGATGAAGAATACACTAAAATGTCACATATTAAAAACTTCCCTGATGTCTTCTGAATGTCAGGTAGTTGTTTATCGCTTTGACATCTGATGGGAGGGCGTTCCACAGGGCGGGCGCCACCACCGAGAAGACCCTCTGCCTGGTTCCCTGTAACTTGGCCTCTCGCAGTGAGGGAACCGCCAGAAGGCCCTCGGAGCTGGACCTCAGTGTCCGGGCAGAACGATGGGGGTGGAGACGCTCCTTCAGATATACTGGACCAAGGCCATTTAGGGCTTTAAAGGTCAGCACCAACACTTTGAATTGTGCTTGGAAACGTACTGGGAGCCAATGTAGGTCTTTCAAGACTGGTGTTATATGGTCTTGGCGGCCGCTCCCAGTCACCAGTCTGGCTGCTGCATTCTGGATTAGTTGTAGTTTCCGGGTCACCTTCAAAGGTAGCCCCACGCAGAGCGCATTGCAGTAGTCCAAGCGGGAGATAACCAGAGCATGCACCACTCTGGCGAGACAGTCCGCAGGCAGATAGGGTCTCAGCCTACGTACCAGATGGAGCTGGTAAACAGCTGCCCTGGATACAGATTTGACCTGTGCCTCCATGGACAGCTGTGAGTCCAAAATGACTCCCAGGCTGCGCACCTGGTCCTTCAGGGGCACAGTTACCCCATTCAGGACCAGGGAATCCTCCACACCTGCCCGCCTCCTGTCCCCCCAAAACAGTACTTCTGTCTTGTCAGGATTCAACCTCAATCTTTTAGCCGCCATCCATCCTCCAACCGCCTCCAGACACTCACACAGGACCTTCACCGCCTTCACTGGTTCTGATTTGAAAGAGAGGTAGAGCTGGGTATCATCCGCATACCGATGAACACCCAGCCCAAACCTCCTGATGATCGCTCCCAGTGGCTGCATGTAAATGTTGAAAAGCATGGGGGAGAGGACAGAACCCTGAGGCACCCCACAAGTGAGGGCCCAGGGGTCTGAACACTCATCCCCCAACACCACTTTCTGAACACGGCCCAGGAGGAAGGAGCGGAACCACTGTATATATAAACAGTGCCCCCAGCTCCCAGCCCCTCAAGATGGTCCAGTAGGATGTTATGGTCGATGGTATCAAATGCCGCTGAGAGATCCAGCAGAACTATTAAACAGCTCTCACCTTTGTCCCTAGTCCGCCGGAGATCATCAACCAGTGCGACCAAGGCAGTTTCAGTCCCATGGTGAGGCCTGAATCCCGACTGGAAGGGATCCAAATGGTCCGCTTCTTCCAGGCGTGCCTGGAGTTGTTCAGCAACCACTCGCTCAATCACCTTGCCCAAGAATGGAAGATTTGAGACTGGGCGATAATTGGCCATCGTGGCCGCATCTAAAGATGGTTTTTAAGAAGCGGTTTAATAACCGCCTCTTTCAGCAGGTCTGGGAAGGCTCCCTCACAGAGGGAAGCATTCACCACCCCACGAAGCCCATCGCCCAGTCCTTCCCGGCTAGCTTTTATAAGCCAGGATGGGCAAGGATCCAGGAGACAGGTGGTTGGCTCCACTCGTCGAAGCAGCCTGTCCACATCCTCGGAGGTAACAGGTTGGAATTGATCCCACGCAACTTGACTAGACAGAACTCTAGCACTCTCCCGCCCTGCTCCCACGGTGGAGTCTACCTCTTCCCGAATCTGAGCGATTTTATCTGCAAAAAACTTTGCAAAATCATTGCAGGAGAACATGTGGCCCGTATTGGGCCCCGATGTTGCAGGTGGTTCCGCTAAATTGTGAACCACCTGAAAAAAACCACATACTTTTATGCTGTGCTTTATGCTTTTTAAAAGTTTTGTAAGTTGCTTGGAGACGCTTTACATGGCAATCAGTTAACAGGCTGAACATTTAATAAACGTTACCTTACAGGGCTTTTGTAAGGATTATCATTGGGAGGTAGCTACATGCTATTATACACTATGGTAGGCACAACTGCCTACCAAAGTCCTCAAAGGTTCTTCACAGGCTTTTCCACATTAATTCTTAGAAACAGCCCTGTAAGGTAGGTCAGCACTATTATTATACCTGGGGCCAAGAACATGAGGGGGAATGGCTTGCCTGATGCTGAGATTTGTAGTGGGATTCAGAAATCATGGTGAACAAACTTCATGAAGAAGGTGGTGTTGAATAATTGCCCCCAGGTGGACCAGAAGGAAAGCTCAGCTAGCTATTCATTCTGTCCTTTAAATAAGCCTGAAAATGACTTTAAATATTCATAGTACAGCTTCCTTTTCTGTCAAAATGATGAACACCAGGGGTAGAAAATCAGCCTCAACTCCAACTCCCATCAGCCCCAGTCAGCATTGCTAAAGATTCTGGGAGTTGTAGTCTGACAACAGCTGGGAGATCAGTTTCCCCAGAGAACTGCCTCCTCCCACATGAATGCCAAGATCATCCTAAATTTGCCATTTTTGCCATCTTAAAAATTAAATGGTAATGGACTGGATGAGAGCCAACAAACTGAAGCTTAATCCACATAAGACTGCCTTGGTCACACTGGTTGATGATCTCCGGCGGGCTAGGGACAAGGGTAAAAGCTGTTTCCTTGTTCCGCTGGATCTCTCAGCAGCTTTTGATACCATCGACCATGACATCCTTCTGGAGCATCTGGAGGGGTTGGGAGCTGGGGGCAGTGTTTTGCAGTGGTTCCGCTCCTTCCTCCAGGGCCGTGCCCAGAAAGTGGTGTTGGGGGATGAGTGTTCAGACCCCTGGGCCCTCACTTGTGGGGTGCCTCAGGGTTTTGTCCTCTTCCCCCATGCTTTTTAACATCTACATGAAGCCGCTGGGAGAGATCATCAGGGGGTTTGGGCTTGGTGTTCATCAGTATGCGGATGATACCCAGCTCCACCTCTCTTTCAAATCAGAATCAGTGAAGGCGGTGAAGGTCCTGTGTGTCTGGAGGCGGTTGGTGGATGGCAGCTAACAGATTGAGGTTGAATCCTGAAAAGACAGAAGTACTGTTTTGGGGGGACAGAGGGCGGGCTGGTGTGGAGGACTCCCTGGTCCTGAATGGGGTAACCGTGCCCCTGAAGGACCAGGTGCGCAGCCTGGGACTCATTTTGGACTCACAGCTGTCCATGGAGGCACAGGTCAAATCTCTGTCCAGGGCAACTGTCTACCAGACTCATTTGGTACGCAGGCTGAGACCCTACCTGCCCACGGACTGTCGTGCCAGAGTGGTGCATGCCCTGGTTATCTCCCGCTTGGACTACTACAGTGCACTCTACGTGGGGCTACCTTTGAAGGTGACCCAGAAACTACAACTAATCCAGAATGTGGCAGCTAGGCTGGTGACTGGGAGTGGCCGCCAGGACCATATAACACTGGTCCTGAGAGATCTGCATTGGCTCCCAGTACGTTTCCGAGCACAATTCAAAGTGTTGGTGCTGACCTTTAAAGCCCTAATGTGATGGCCTGGGAATCCGATTCAGAGGCTGAACCGGAGGAATCCCAGCCTGCACAGGAGTCCCCGCCTCCAGGGCTGGCTGAGCTGGGGCAGGGCCTTGATTCTGAAGCGCCTGCACCTCAGGAGCAGGCACCAGGTGAATCCACTCTGGCTCCGGAGGTGATTGAGGACACATTGCCTACAGGTGCGCCTCTCCCAGCCCTGTCAGGGGAAAATGAGTCTCCCCCTGGGTCCAGTAACCCACCGGCCTCTCCTGAGCTGCAGAGGCTCAGGACAGAGAGGCGGAGGGAACTGGTTTCTCCCAGGAGGAGTGCTCGCCTTAAGGCCAGGAGAGGCGGGTCACCTGGGGGCCGGGACTGCCCCCGGCCTCAGAGAAGATAAAGGCCAGTCAGCCCGGTCCCAGGTTGCGGGAGCAACGTCATTGAAGAGCTGTTTCGGCCAGCACCCAGTCCTGTTCCTGTCCTTGCCCGGCTCCTCGCTGTGGACCCCGCTTCGCTCGTGGAGAACTGTCTGCCGACCCTCGACTCAGGTCCTGGACCTCGCCCCACGGTAACTATGGCAACGGAGAGGTCAGAGTTGCCATGAGTTCCAAGAAAAACAAACATGGAGTCCAGCACGCTTCCCTTTGCGCAGCTCTGCTGTCTGTCCATGCTGATCCAAAAATCCTTCCTGCCTCTCCCTCTTGCCGGTAGCAGAGATAAACACAGCGGTGAAGCAATTGCAGCATGTGGGTGAATAATTCAGAACTGACACAAAGCGTTCCTTATCTTGTTAGCCTTTAATCATGAAGTAAACCAGATCTTAAATCTGTCCCGGTGACAACGCACACATCTTGCGTCCTCTCTCCGCAAAAGCGAAACCAGACTGAAACACGTAGCGTCAAACCACTCCCGTATGTGTTTCTAACCACGCCTCAGGAAAGAGACGTCACCAGAACTCCTTAACCCTGTGAGTTCTGAAACCAATAACACCCCCTCTCGTCTCGAACCCTGAGGGAAACTGTGAACCCCTATTTACAGACCTCTTTGAGTTCAACTCACCTCCCATTGCCTTTTGCCTCCCACTGGCATCTATCCCAGGCAATTGTTGAATCCCTTCCACACTCCCAGAATCACACTGTGCGAAACCAACCCACGCATTGGTGACCTGAAACCTTTCCGGTGGAATCCCCTTTTTGGTCCGAGTTGACCGCCGGAGTACAACCTCGGGCGCTCCTCCTGACCCACTGGGGTCAGCAAGTGTGTCTCCCAGCACAGAGGACTCCCCCTCTGACTTGCTGCGTCTTCGGGCCTCCTGCACTTGGCTAACAGGAGATGAAGGCTCACTTTTGGGTTCCATCTTAACCTGTGGAGAAACCCACCCCTGTGCTTGACCATCATCAGCAACCTGGTCATCAGCAACAGGCTCCGCCTCTGACTCTCCTTCCTCCCTTTCTTCCTCCCTTTTCTCCCCCTCAGAATCGGACAGACATTCTGAGAGAAAATCAGAACCATACCTAGGCTGTGACCAACCACCCTGCTCAAAGAACTCAGCATGCTTGCTGACCAGCAGCTTGGTCTGATCACCCTCTGGGTATGCAAACTTCCACCCATTTGTTGCAGGATCATACCCACAGAAGATCATGTCCTGGCACCTAGGACCACCCTCCTTCCGTTGCGCTGTTGGTATCGGCACTGAAGCCCTAGACCCAAACGAACGGAAGAAATGCACCTGTGACTTCCTCTTGTGCAACAGAAAATACGGTGTGTCACCTACATCATGATTGTAGGACCTGTTAAAAACAAAGCTGGCAAATTTCCAAGCTTCACTCCAAAAGCTCTGAGGCAACCCAGAGTCACACAGTAAAACCCTGACAGCTTCAGCCAGTGCTTCACTCCTGTGCTCTGCCATGCCTCTCTCTTGAGGAGACTTTGCACCCGTCACCTGGTGACGAATTCCCTTTTCCTTGAAGAATTCCTTCAGAGCAGACCCAGTGAATTGTGACCCACGGTCGCTCCTGAACTCTTGCACCTTGGTGGAGAACCTTAGTTCCACCTCCGCAACCCAATCCTGGATCAGTTGCGCTGCCTCCCTCTGTGACCTGAGAGAGAAACACCATAAATTCTGAGAAAAATCATCTGCCATCGTTAGCAGAAACCTGGCCCCACCCAGACTCTCACACTTCATGGGTCCTGTAAGGTCTGTGTGAACCAACTCAAAAGGTTTTGTGGTTACCCTCTTTACCCCGGGAAACCCGCACCTTTGAACCTTGCTGCATGCCCTGCACACTAGGGATCCCTCACATGGTGTGATTTTACAACCTTTGGTGCAGCCTGGCAGCCTCTTAACATCTTCCAGACAAGCATGAGACATTCTCTTGTGCCATACATGAACACATGAATCATGACTGGGAACACTAGCACACTGCGCCTGTGCTTTTCCTGCATTCCCCCCACCCTCCAGAGGTGTCTCCAGAACAAAGAGATTGCCCTTGCCTTCCACGTTGACAAGCAGCTTCCCCCCTCTGGAAATAGAACAGGTGTTATTTTCAAAACAAATTTTGTACCCCTGCTTCGCCAAAGCAGGTATCGATAACAGGCAACACTTCATCCCTGGTACAATGAAACACTCCAGCTCCGCCTGCAAAACAGAAACATATACATTTGCAGCATTAGAAACTTTTCGTTTTGTCCCGTCAGCTAATGTGACAGCAGTTCCAGTTAAAACAGCCCTGCAATTCCGCAGCTCCCCAGCAGATGGCGTCCCAATGAGGTGATGACTGGCACCCGAATCCAACACCCACTTCACATCTGTGTTCCTGCTGGCATTGTTTTTCAAAGTTGCCATAGCAGCAACAAACGTCCCGCTGCCGCCTCTGTCCTTGGCAGCGTCCGAAACCGCAACATCCTGCGTTGCTCTGAAGACTGGACTTATCTCAGAGTTCCCAGACAACTCTGCAGGCCTTATCTCCCTCTGCAGCAGATGTCTGACCTTGAAGCATTTAGCTCTGTCCTGTTTCCCAGGCTTCGACTCACGACGCAAACAACTCTTGGCAGCCTTTGGAAAAAGAGGCTTTTCTGTTCTTTTACTGCTCACTGCCCCCCCACTGCTCCCAGGGCTCCCAGGACGCTTTCCTGCACCCCCAGTGGTAGGTAAAGGGCCCCCAGCAGCTTGCCTCTCTCCAAGCTCCTCACGCAGACACGTTGCATCACCCACGCAGCTTTTAGACTCTGCAAAACTGGCAGCAACAGCAGCAGTAGTGGTAATAGTCCCTTTGCCCCCCTCAGGGGTCCCACAGCCTTTCCCAGCTGTGCACTGGCTTCCACAAAGGTGGTAAGCTCCATCTTGCCTCTCCTGTTCTGATGCAGCCATCTCCCGGCCCTTGCTTCCGCCCCCAGCGTTGCACACTTCCTGGAGAGCTAGCCAAGCGACCGTCGGCTTCCTTGCATCCAGAACTATAGGCCTTAAATCAGCACTTACATTCTCAGCCAGAAAACCAGAACACGCTGCTCAGCTTCACGTTGGCTTCCAACTGCCCCAGCTGACGAAGACATCGGCTTCACCAATTCCCAGAGCTTGGCTCCAACTAAGGACAACTCTGCTAAATAACTCCACTCCAACCACGTTTGGGTTGTTAACTTCGCACATGGCAGCTTAAGCTCAAAGCCATGTTCCTGGGACTGAGCCATCTCCTTCTCCCCCGGGGTAAGCGTACTCACGACAGCATCAGCTTCCTCCGGCCTCTGGCAGATCGGCTTCTCCTCCCAGCGAGCTCCTTCCAGCCTCAAAGACAGCTCCGGCTGGCCCCAGCAACTTTCCTGCTGGCTTCCCCCACATGTGAGACGTTCCTGCAATGCTTCAAAGCGTTGGCAAGCACCCATAACCTATGGCAACGGAGAGGTCAGTGTTGCCATGAGTTCCAAGAAAAACAAACATGGAGTCCAGCACGCTTCCCTTTGCGCAGCTCTGTTGTCTGTCCGTGCTGATCCAAAGATCCTTCCTGCCTCTCCCTCTTGCCGGTAGCAGAGATAAACACAGCGGTGAAGCAATTGCAGCATGTGGGTGAATAATTCAGAACTGACACAAAGCGTTCCTTATCTTGTTAGCCTTTAATCATGAAGTAAACCAGATCTTAAATCTGTCCCGGTGACAACGCACACATCTTGCGTCCTCCCTCCGCAAAAGCGAAACCAGACTGAAACACGTAGCGTCAAACCACTCCCGTATGTGTTTCTAACCACGCCTCAGGAAAGAGACGTCACCAGAACTCCTTAACCCTGTGAGTTCTGAAACCAATAACAGTAACCTCCCCCCTGGACCAGCACACCTAAACTGCCTCAGTCCAGTAGACCTGAAGGAGTGTCTCCACCCCCGTCATTCAGCCTGGACACTGAGGCCCAGTGCCGAGGGCTTTTTGGCGGTTTCCTCCCTGCGAAAAGTGAGGTTACAGGGAAACAGGCAGAGGGCTTTCTTGGTAATGGCACCCGCCCTGTGGAACACCCTCCCATCAGATGTCAAGGGAATACTGTAAACAGCTCTCTGACTTTTAGAAGACGCCTGAAGGCAGCCCTGTTTAGGGAATGTTTCACGTTTTATTGTGTTTTTAATACCCTGTTGGAAGCCACCCAGAGGGGCTGGGGAGGCCCGGCGAGATGTGTGGGGTATAAATAATAACTTATTATTATTACTGGTTTTCTGTGGAGTGTGGCCCACTAAGCGTGTGCACCTTAAAATTATTACAACAATTTATTTGATACTAATTTGCATGAATTGAAGCAAATTCAAGTAGACACACCCTCTTTTGTGCTTCACTACCCCAGTCTCCGAAGGGTGTGGGACTCCAGGGGTTTCAGGCACTTACCCATGTTCGGTTTCCTTGGAATGATGGACAGCAGCAATTGTTATGTCTTTAGGAGAGATGGTTTATCTACACATATATACAACCTGAGTCTACAATGGAGGTGCTCACAGCATCAGCACCCCGAAAGGGTCTTGCTTCTCCCACGACCACAGCCTTGGATTCCAAGCAGGAATCGGGTACAGCTCTGACGCCCTGGCTTCTGCCAGCCGCCTGCTTCTAGCCCAGCTCTCTCACACAACGCTGGCTATTGCCCTTCTCACTAGCAGCCAGGTGAGGGAGGGGGCCCAGGGCCCACCCATTTGTCCTCTGGTACAAAGCCACTTCCTTTGTTATACCATGCCCAGGCCCACTGACTCACCCAAAAGCTGGCCTGGCTACTTTAACCACTGAATCCCCCAAACTAACCACATTATATATGTTCAAGTAAGATGTAATTATGCTACCTGGATGAAGGGCCTCAGCAGTTTCACTCCAGCACCTTGCAGGGCTGGTCCCAACACAGCTTGTTCTTCCCTCCATTTTTCAACACCACAATGTTGAAAAGTTGACATCGCCCAACCCTGCACAGCCGTGAGGCATGTCTCTATGCACTCAAAGTCTCTCTGGTCAGCTGCATCTCATATTCTAAATTCCCAGGCAAAAATGTTCCTCTTCAACCAGGCCTTTTTGGCTGAGTAAGCGTGTGTTTGAGGGAGGGAGTATTAGTTTGTATTGTTTTTATTAAGTATTTTATGTTCTTATATTGTATTTTTATGTTTTGAACAGCCTTGAGATCTATGGATGAAGGGTGGTATACAAATTTAATAAACAACAACTTTTCTGAAAGGCTAGAAGTACTTTATCAGTCACTGCCTACCTTGGAGGGAAAAGGGACGCGGGTGGCGCTGTGGTCTAAACCACTGAGCCTCTTGGGCTTGCCAATCAGAATGTCGGCGGTTCAAATCCCTGCAACAGAGTGAGCTCCCGTTGCTCTGTCCCAACTCCTGCCAACCTAGCAGTTCGAAAGCACGCCAGTGAAAGTAGATAAATAGGTACTGCTGTGGCAGGAGGTAAATGGTGTTTCCGTGCGCCAGAAGCAGTTTAGCCTTGCTGGCCACATGACCCGGAAAGCTGTCTGTGGACAAGCACCGGCTCCCTCGGCCTGAAAGCGAGATGAGCGCCGCAACCCCATAGTTGCCCTTGACTGGACCTAACTGTCAGGGGTCTTTTACCTTTACCTTTTTAACTAGGGTATATCAATTTCAGTGATTTATCAGGCACTGCAGCCAGGTATGAAAAATGGGTACAAAGATCTCAGGTCCCAAGCACACATTATGTATTTATTATTATTTATTCAATTTATATCCTGCTCCTTCTGAAGGAGCCCCAGGTGGCAACCAGGTCATTAATAATTTTCAAGACTTTTTTAAGACTTCTAAAAACAATTAAAAACATTAGCTTTCATTCAACTAAGTTTTCTTGACAGCAGACACACTGAAATTCATATACCCTAGTTAAAAAGGTAAAGGTAAAGGACCCCTGACAGTTCAGTCGCAGACAACTCTGGGGTTGTGGCGCTCATCTCGCTTTACAGGCTGAGGGAGCAAAAAAAACTGTCTGCAGACAGTTTTTCTGGGTCATGTGGCCAGCATGACTAAGCCGCTTCTGGCGCAATGGAACACCGAAACCAGAGCAGTGCACGGAAACACTGTTTACCTTCCCGCTGGAGCAATACCTACTTGCACTTTTTGGTGTGCTTTTGAAGTACTAGGTTGGCAGGAGCTGGGACCGAGCAACGGGAGCTCACCCCATCACGGGGATTCGAACCGCCGACCTTCTGATTGGCAAGCCCAAGAGGCTCAGTGGTTTAGACCACAGCACTACCCGCGTCCCTATACCCTAGTTAGTCATATTTATTGAGTAGGGTCAATATAACGACTATTGAGTAGTTACCATGAATATCCCAGCAGGGAGTGACTGTTAGTTTCTGTTTGCCACTGAGCAGCTGCTTAGAGTCACAAGGCTCTGTTTACATTCCAGAGACAGTCCAGGCTATTGGAAGTCTCACGGGAGAAGGGAGACGGATGTGATGTTTACTGGTTTCCTGTTTCCTTTGTTCCAGTTGCTCTCTGCTTTCATAGAGAGAGGATGTATATTTCTTTGCTGTCTGTGTAGTAAGAAATAAAGCATAGTGATGTAGCCATAAATCTCATCACTTCTGCTGCTTTGGAAACTCTGCTGAATGGGGGAACGTGCCTTGGAGCCTTATCAAAGGCTCAGGTCATTAATTATTTGTTAGAGGGCGATTCCGAAGGACACTAGATGGCACCAAAGCTTTGAAGGCAGTGAAATGCTACTTGTGTGGACGTCTAGGCCACATGAAGAGGGATTGCAAACATCCCAAGGCCAAGGCAACAGAGCAGCGCAGCGAAAGCTCAACACATGGAAAAGGCAAAGGCAAAGGTCAGAAGTCCAGGACGACGCAACACAAGGCAATGGTCTCACGCTTCACTCCAAAGGTCCAGAAGACGTCTAGATCTTTCTTCATCATCGACTCGGGAGGCACATCTGCAAAGACAAACACCTGTTCGTGTCCTTTACTCCACAGGAAGGTGCAATTCACCAAGCGGATGACCACACGATCTCCACTCAAGGCTATGGAACGGTTATTCTTCACAGCTTGGATGCATCAATACGCAACATTCTTTTTGTTCCAGATACTGTACACAACCTATTGAGCGTCTCGCAGCTGACTGAACAGGACATAGACGTTTCCTTCAAGAAGAGGAAGTGCACCATCACCAAGAAAGATGACTTTGTATTGCATGCTGATTATATTGATCATTTGTTTGTATTGCATTATGATGATTCTGTTGATGTTGTGCAGGATGAAACTTGTATTGCAGATACTAACAAGGTGTTGCATGCAGGATGTATCCATGATTATCACAGGAAATTTGGTCATTTAAACTTCAAGGCAGTTCCAAAATGCCTGCCTTAGTTGAAGGTATGACAATTAAACCCTGCAGGTACCACATGAAGTGCAAGGCATGCGCAGCAAACAAGGTCAAAATGGCTGCAAAAGGTAAAGTGTCTAGTAGACAAGCTACAGAACCATACCAGGTAGTGCATGCTGATCTCGTTGGTCCACTAACACACTCTTTGGGTGGAGCCAGGTACCTTATGGTTCTCATTGATTCATATCCCAGATATATTCATGTGTTCAATCTCAAGCAGAAATCAGAAGCATTTCCTAGGTTCAAGGAATTCTGTGCTTGGTTGAAAAATGTGCATGATAAACAGGTGAAATGTTTATTTACAGATCGAGGGGGAGAATTCATTTCTCAGCAGTTTGAAGCTTTTCTGACTGAGAAAGGAATTCAACATGGCCTGTCAAGTCCACGGTCTCCTTGGATGAATGGACTTTGTGAAAGGGCAAGCCAAACATTGCTTCAAGGCTTGAAAACCTTGCTGCATGATGCCAATCTTCCAGAGAGTTATTGGGCAGAAGCGCTCGGCTGTTTTGTTTACACCTATAATCACAGATTATAATCACCGATTGGTTGTACCCCCTATGAAAAGATGTTTGGCAAGAAACCATACATCAAGCACATGAGAATTTTTGTTTCTGACAAATCAATCAAGAAAGGTACTAAAGGACTCGAATGCAGAGCATGCGACGGAGCAGCCCATAGGCATTGCCTTATCAATGAAATACGCCCCCTCAAATCTAAACCCCAACCAACGGAAATCTTCTGGATGCACAGGCAGGAGGCAGAATGCGAACTCGATGTCGCATTTCGCTAGGAGCGCTCCTCGGCCAAATCTACAAATCATTTTGACTGCCTGGTCAAAAGAGGCGTATTTTACCGTGCACAGTTCCTGAGGTATTGCATCATTCACTGAACCTCCCCTTGGGTAAGAGAGGTTGTGGATCATGCGAAATTCCCCCGGAGCTTTTTTAGGTACTATGCCCAGAGGGGATAGGTGAAGTCCCTCCAGAGGGGGCTCGGGAAAAGGGCCTGCAACCCTGCCTGCCGTGATCTCCTTCTGTATATTTTTCCTAACTATCTCTGGCCTTTCCCGCACAGACTTCTGATTTTGGGGGTCCACGGTGTTGGGGGGGAATGCTACTGGGATTCTAAATCCCATGGAGAACCCGTCCCTTGAGAGCAGTACATGTGAAAAGGATCTAGGAGTCTTGGTTGACCACAAACTTGACATGAGCCAACAGTGTGACGCGGCAGCTAAAAAAGCCAATGCAATTCTGGGCTGCATCAATAGGAGTATAGCATCTAGATCAAGGGAAGTTATAGTGCCATTGTATTCTGCTCTGGTCAGACCTCACCTGGAGTACTCTGTCCAGTTCTGGGCACCACAATTCAAGAAGGACACTGACAAACTGGAACGTGTCCAGAGGAGGGCAACCAAAATGGTCAAAGGCCTGGAAATATTGGATACTTTGGAGGTCTTTAAGCAGAGGCTTGACAACCATATGTCAGGAGTGCTCTGATGGTGTTTCCTGCTTGGCAGGGGGTTGGACTCGATGGCCCTTGTGGTCTCTTCCAACTCTATGATTCTATGATTCTATGCTTTTGTGCAGTTGTTATTAGACAGATATCATCAACATACAAAAGTAAATAACAAACACTTCCTTGCACCATTGCTGAATATAAACAGGAATCAGCCAGGCTTTGTTTGAATCCCATCTTTTTCAAAGTTGTGTCTATGCAGTCATGCCATAGACGTGCACTTTGGTGTAAACCGTATAGTGCCCTTTGCAGTTTTAACACCATGCTGTCTTTTCCCAGCTCATAACCTGGTATTTGCTGTAAATACACCTCAGCGTCAATAGGAGCATTTAAATATGCTGAGGCAACATCAAAATGATTAACTTTTAACCCTCTCAGACTTGCCATTGCTAAAACTGATTTTACTGTTTCAGCCTTTGCTGTTGGGGCAAACACTTCATCATAATGTATCATTTTCCTCTGTGTAAAGCCCCATGCAACCAACCTGGCTTTCCTCTGACAACTTCCATCAGCCAGCTTTTTCACTTTAAAAACCCACTTACAGCTTATGGGCTTTTTACCTTCAGGCAATTCTGAAGGTACAAGCACATTGTTGTTTAGCAGAGAGTTATACTCTGCCTGCATTGCCTTTAACCACGCCTCTTTCTCTAGAGTAGGTAACTCTAGCACTTCTTCAAAGTTTTCTGGCTCAGTTACACAACCTGGTTTATGGTGGCTGGGAACCCATAACGGTCTGGAGGTTGACCTTTATTACTTCTTGCAGACCTCCTTGGTTCATTAATCTCACCCCCTGGGCTACCTTCAGGACTGCTTTTGGGGTGGATTGACTCTGTAGAACTACCTCCTCCTGTCCCTGTTCCACTTTCTTCTCTTCCCTGCTCCATGCTAGCAGCTGGAGATAAATGCTCAACCTTTACTTCCTCCCTTTCAGTTTCTCTGGGAGAGCTGCCAATTCTTAGCTTTGTTTCAGCTGCCTTATCAGGTATGCTCGGCAGTAAAACTTTTCCTGGCAGCAGGTTTGCATGTATCTTGGGCCAATTTCTTTGCTCATTAAAGCTGGCTGATCGACTATAACTCAAAAGGTTTTTATCATCTTCAAACCTGTAGGCTTTCGTACCACTTTCATACCCAAGAAATAGCAACTGCTGTGCCCTTTTCCCACCTTTTCTTCGGTTTTTCACAGGTATGTCAACCCATGCCTTTGTCCCAAAGATTCTTAAATGTTGTAAACTGGGACTTTTGTTATAGAGAATTTTATAGGGTATGTTATCTAGTACCCTTGACCACAAGCGATTCCCAATATAATTCGCAGTCTTAATACTTTCAGCCCAGTACTTAATTGGGATATTTGCATCTGCTAACAATGCTTTCATTTGTGTCTGCAAGACACCTCCCCTACGCTCTGCTACTCCGTTCTTTTGAGGCGTGGCCACATTGGTAAGCCTATGTTTAATCCCTTGGGAACGCAACCAGTTTCTTAGGGAGCTTGCCATAAACTCCCCTCCCCTGTCTGATTGAATAGAGCACACCTTTTCACCAAGTTGCCTTTCTACCCTTCTTACCCAGAACTTCAAAGTTTGGGCAATGCCAGACTTTTGCTTTAATGGATAGATCCAGCCAAATCTAGAAAAATCATCCACTAGGATCAAACAGTACTTGTTGTGGGAGACACTTGGCGGAAAAGGACCAGTTACATCAGCATGAATCAACTCCAGTGGTTTTTTGGTTTCTCTCTGGCTTGCTCTTGCTACTGGGCAAGCCCTGCTTTTAACCTCCTTGCAGATATTGCAGTCTAAGTAATTATCACAACTTTTTATGTTTTTCATCTCCCCACACAACTCCAATGTTTTGTTTAGCACCTTATAGCTAGCATGAGCTAGACGCCTGTGCAGGAGATGAATACACATATCATGGGTCAGGACATTTTGCACATTCGCAACCTTAGATTCACACTGCAGTACATACATATTAGTTCTAAGGCTAGCATTTGCCAACACTGCCCCATTTTGCTTTATCTGGCACTGATCTCCCACAAAATTTACTTCAAAGCCTGCTTTTGCCAAATCAGGAATGCTCAGGAGATTGTTTTGCTAACTAGGCACACACAACACATTCCTGAATGTGTGTCCCAGCTGTGGAAACACAACCTCCCCCTCACAAACCACATTTGCTTTCTGGCCCGTAGCAAGACTTACATGTTTTTTGTTTGAAGCCCTAGCATCAGTTAGCAATCCTTTTCTTTTACAAAAGGTTTGAGAAGCTCCACTGTCCAGAACCCACAGCTCTTCATTTTCTTGACCATCTGCAGACACCCAAGCGGTAGACTCCCTCTGCTGCCACTTGTGCTTCCGCTGTTTTTGTTGTTTTCTCGGGCAGTCCTGAAGCAGATGTCCACTGGACTTGCAGCAAAAACACCTTTTTACTTTGTTGACCACCGGCTGGTCTGCAGCAGCTCCTCCTGGCTGTTTCTCCGGCTCCCGACACCTCTGCTCTTCCCGGCTGTTGCTCCCTCTGGGATGCTCCAACAGCTGGGCTGAGGTCATCTTTCGCTCTGCACGCCTGTCCTCCTCTGCATACAACCGTCCGGTCACGTATTCCAGAGTCAGCTTATCAGTCTCTACAGACTCGAGGGAGTTGACCAGCATATCATAGCTGTCGTCAAGGGAACTCAGGACTATAAAGACTTTGTCCTCTTCCCCCACAGGCCTCCCTCTTAAGGCTAGCTCCTGGAAACAGCCTGTTAGGAATTTTAGGTGGTTTACCAGGGAGTCCCCCGGTTTCTTCCGACACCGGTACAGTCTCCTGGTCAGTGTTATCAGTGAGCCAGCTGTCTCTCGCACATGGACAGCCTTGAGCACATTCCACGCCTCACTTGCCGTCACCTTATCATCTATGTAGACTAGCTGGCTGTCATCCACTCCAAGGATGATCGTAGCCAAAGCTTTCTCATCCTTTTCAAGCTGGGCCTCTGCTAGTGCCAGCTTTTCATCGTCGTCCTCATCCTCCTCAGGGGGCTGCGGTGGAGTTTCCACCACCTTCCACAGGCCCTCACGCTTGAGGAAGTGTTGCATGCGGACCTACCAGATGCTGTAGTTCGTGGCCGTCAGCTTCTCCAGCAACACGCCAGTTCTGGACTGCTCCATCCCTGCAGCTCTCCTCCAGCACCCACGGCTAGATAACTGCCTCCTGTACTCTTGCGCAGCGGAAGCGTGCTGGGCCCATAACCCTGTCGCGTATTCCACGCGGCGTTTTCAGCGAAACACTAAGAGTTCCAGGTTTTTCAGTGCAGTCCTTTTTAATGTGAGCTATATACAGGCATTTACAAAAGAAACAGTCCATACAGAGTACTTACAAACGAATACTCTCCACCACAGCACCACCACACTACGGCACAACCACCACACCCCCTGTTAAACAGGCTTTCCTTTTTAAAACAGGTGATAGCCAATTACACTAATCACACTCCTGCTGAGTCACTCTGACCCAGCAGAGTATTGCATCATCCTGTTGAAGCCTGCAGACTTATCCAGTATCCTGCGAATCCCAACAGAGGCGGGGTGGTTTCCCAGGCACCGCTCACATTCATGAAGATACTTACAGGAAGGTCGCGAACACACACCCCTGTTGTACTCCCAGCACTGGCGGCACCGTTTTGCCTCTGTCTTACCCGACTTGGCCAATTCCTGGTTTTTCTTTTCGATATAGGGGTTAATGTCCTCGCCCCAGTAATTGGGGTCCCTTAGGTCCCACCGGGTGGAGGGCACGAGAGAAGCGTTTCTACGAAAATTCTCATACGTTAATGCCGCAGTCTCACCTGCCAGCGTGTGAGCCCACCTCACATGAGCCAAATAAGCATCCAGATCCATTGAACGTTTAGGATAAGCCACACAGATAACTCCCATGAAGACCTGGTACCCATCCAACCAGGTCTCAAAGGTGCGTTCGTCCTATACCTCCGTTTACTGAAAGAGCGCTTCTTTTCCCCTTTCCCAGTTAGCTTGGTAGGAGGGAGAAGGTGTAAACATATCTACATAGTCGCCATTGAGGATCTCATTCCTCTTCCTCTGGGACAAATGGTTCCCCAATATAAAATCAGTCGACTGATTGGTGGAAAGTTAGTGGAAGCACTGACTTGAGCTCCACAGCAGTTGTGCAGTTTTTTATTAGTTTTTATTAGTTTTATCAGTTTTTATTCAGCTCTTATCAGCCTCAGTATTTTATCTACAACATTTGGCAGCTGCTCTTCAACTAATATACTCACAAGGCTTGAGTTAAAAGCTCAAGTTAAAAGTTCGAGAGAGCAAGAGAGACTCAAAGACAACAAGACAACAAGAAGTAGGTCTCTGTTATGACTGGCAGAATCCGAGACCAGGGAGAAGAGTTGGTGGAAGAAGATTGGAGGAAATTTAAAACTTATTTGCAGAAATATTGTAAAATTTTTGAATGCTGATGACATTGAAATGAATTGCAGGGGTTCTAGCAACAAGGTAAAATGTAAGATTGGATTAATAATAGATAAACTAATAGGACATGAATTTGCTGAACCAATTTTTAAAAGGGATACAAAAATGGGAGACGTGAGGAAGTCAGGAAAATAAGTTAACTAAAGATGAGAAATTAAGAAAGAGGGAATTTTTGTTTTCTTTTATATGTGTTTTTTCTTTTTCTTTTTTGTGTTCAATGTCTGTATTTTTGTATTTTGTAATTTTGTATCTTTTTCGTTTTTGTATTTTTCTAAACTTTTCTATTGATAAAACCTAATAAAATATTATAAAAAAGAAAGAAAAAGAAGTAGGTCTCTGTTGTGAAAAACAGCGTTGCGAAATTCAGTTCCGAGATTAATAGCTGAAGGAACCTTGCTGTGAACTTTTACTGCAGCCGAGTGAGTATAACTCCCTAAAGGAACAGAACGTGATTAGAGAGAAATCTTTGGGAGGAAAGAAAAACTGCTTACCTGATAAGGGCCTGGGGAGGCCTTGGAACCTCTCCCTTTTACCCAAAACTGACGTGCAGGGAGCCCTGTGATGGAGCTAATGATCCTAGTTTAGTTTAATTAAATTTTTAACTCCAAGTTTTAAGGTACTGAGGCCCTGAAAGAATATATATATATATATATATATATGCTTTCGTAGATTTTCACGGGTACAGGAATGCAGGTTTTGGTGTCTTCGGGTATCTTCCCGTGTAAGAGTTGGGGTGTCTAGGCGACGTTTCGACGAGGTCTCACTCGTCATCTTCAGGCTGGTGCTTTCGGCTTCTTGTTACTAGAACAGAGCAGGATCTCAGTGTTTGAGTTCCTATAAATACTGTTGAGGGGGTGTGGTGTATAGCCTCCAACGTTCTGGGCAGAGAGGAAGTTCCCAGGTTATTGTGCCTTTTCTTCTTTTGTTCATTAATTACTTGAGGGATATCTTGAGTGATTTCTTGAGTGATATTCTGAGTACCACTTAGGAGGGTCATTAGGTGTGGATTAGTTGCTAAAGCTTTCGTGTCTTGACCTCTTGAGCTTGTGTAGAGTTTTTCTGAGAAGATGGCTGTACTGCACTTAGTTGTGCTCTGGCTTGGCTTCGTGTATAGGGGCGAGCTGTGGTTTTGTGCCCTGTGCCAGTCAGATCTGTGTAGGGATTGCAGGGGGGTGCAGCATCCGGAGGTGCCACTATGGTTTGGCTACTGGATGGTGTCTGTAATTTATCTGTGGAGAGGGTCTGGGTTTGGGTCTGGTGTGGTTGATTGGAGATGGCGTTCTGTGTGCCTCTGGTTCTGGTGTCGGTTTTTGTGGGGAGGGCTAATTTCCAGATGTCTGGCAGGCGGGACGTGTCGTCACGCTTGTTCATGTTGTGAGGGTGTTTCTCTATCTCGATGGCTTCCATGATTATTCTCTTGTGGTGATGTTCCATGTTAAAGAGCAATTTGGAATCTGCAAAATTAATTTCGTGTCCTGTTTCTTTCATGTGTTGGTAAAGAGAGGAAGTTTTTTCTTCTTTTTTGACGGCATTCTTGTGTTCTGCGATACGTGCATTTATTCGTCTGTTTGTTTGTCCAATGTACGTGGCTGGGCAGACTTTGCAGGGTATTTCATAGACCCCTTGGTTTTCTAACTGGATTTTATCTTTTGGGTTTCTGAGGATATTGGCTATTTTTTGGTTGGTGCAAAAGGCTGTTTTGATATTGTGTTTATGGAGGATTTTGCTAATTTTATCTGTAGTGCCCTTGATATAAGGAAGGAGGGCCATGCCATTGTTTTCTTCTGTGTCTTGGTTTTTGGGGGGTGTTTCTTTTTGGATTAGCTTCGTAACCCTGTTTTGCTGGTATCCGTTGGCGATTAACACATTTGAGAGATTCTGTAACTCAGTTGTCAAGTGGTCTTTGTCAGCCAGGCGTTTGGTTCTGGAGATGAGAGTCTTGGCTACGGAGTTTATTTGTGCAGGGTGGTGGTGTGATTGTGCATGTAAGTAGCGGTTGGTGTGTGTTTTTTTCGGTAGATAGTGTGTCCTAGGGAGCCATCAGGTTTTTTGTAGATTAGGACGTCAAGGAAGGGAAGTTGGTTGTTGGCTTCTATTTCCATAGTGAATTGTATTTTGGGGTGTAGGCTGTTGAGATGTGTGAGGAAGCTATCTAGTTTTTCCTTCCCGTGTGGCCAAATTACAAAGGTGTCGTCAACATATCAACTAAGAGCACAACTAAGTGCAGTACAGCCATCTTCTCAGAAAAACTCTTCTCAGAAAAACTCAGAAAAACTCTTCACAAGCTCAAGAGGTCAAGACACGAAAGCTTTAGCAACTAATCCACACCTAATGACCCTCCTAAGTGGTACTCAGAATATCACTCAAGAAATCACTCAAGATATCCCTCAAGTAATTAATGAACAAAAGAAGAAAAGGCACAATAACCTGGGAACTTCCTCTCTGCCCAGAACGTTGGAGGCTATACACCACACCCCCTCAACAGTATTTATAGGAACTCAAACACTGAGATCCTGCTCTGTTCTAGTAACAAGAAGCCGAAAGCACCAGCCTGAAGATGACGAGTGAGACCTCGTCGAAACGTCGCCTAGACACCCCAACTCTTACACGGGAAGATACCCGAAAACACCAAAACCTGCATTCCTGTACCCGTGAAAATCTACGAAAGCATATATATATATATATATATTAGAAGAAGAAGAAGAGTTTGGATTTGATATCCCGCCTTTCACTCCCCTTCAGGAGTCTCAAAGCGGCTAACATTCTCCTTTCCCTTCCTCCCCCACAACAAACACTCTGTGAGGTAAGTGGGGCTGAGAGACTTCACAGAAGTGTGACTGGCCCAAGGTCACCCAGCAGCTGCATGTGGAGAAGCGGAGACACGAACCCGGTTTCCCAGATTACGTGACTATCGCTCTTAACCACTACACCACACTGGCTCACCACACCACATCATTTTTAAGCATCTTGATTATTACCGGGGGAGTGCCAGAGCCTCTGCGGTAATCACTTTGCAGCAACTGAAGAAGTAAGGTCACACTTGCTTCTCCACCACGTTGTCTTTCTCCACCGCGTTGTCTTTCTTCACTTTTGCAATTACCTCTTGTCTATTTATCTCAATCAATGCATTGTAGCGTATTTATTACAACAAAAAGAAATAATTTACAACTTTAAAGAAACAATGGTGACGACCAGGAGTGGCTGCAAAACCTCAGGCTTTTCTCTGAAGGCTGTAAGACCCACCTTTAAAAGAGCCACTCTAAAGAAAGCACAAACAAAAATCACTCGCTTCTACATGAACAGAGTAAAATGTGGGACAAATGAGGAAACGATTGAAATCAATGAGAATAAGAACAAGAAGGGAAGAGAAATTCTACTCTCTCCTACCAACCTCTCTTACAGCCATAGTGAAGGACTGGTTATGCAAAGAAAGGAGTGTACTAAAAGCAGTGATAAAAGCCTGAATATAATGGAAGCAACACAAAATATCCTTGATACAGTCGACGAAGCATCCCCGAAACTGAAAGCCAAATCCCAAGTTCTCCCCGAACCATCGTTAGATCAAAAAATGGAGGAACTAATGTTAAAACAAATTTCGGAATTGGCCTTGGGAAATATTAAACCTTCGAAAGACTCTTATCCTCATCCCCACGAGACAAATGAAGAGGGTCTCTCAATCATCAAATGGCTAGTGCTCCTTACTGAGGACATTGAATCCATAAAGTCCTACTTGGACTCTTGTACAAAAATCCTTACCATCATGGCTGACTCCTGTAAAACTCTCTAGAGAAAACCCGGAATGCCTGCAGAACTGGAAAGTAATCAGGGACTCGCCTCCACCCTATGGAGGAGTGGCCCATTAAGGAAGGGTAAGAAAGTCTGCAGAGCTAATGCTTGTAAAAGGAGATTCACAGCTGTAAAAAATGTTTAAAAAGTAAAAACATAAAAAATCTTAAGACAGTGTATTATTAAAAAATGGTTTTTAAAAAGCTTTTTAACCTACTCGAGAGCACAACAGCCTCTGGGACTAGAGGGAACCTGGTGAAGTCTTTAGCCATGAAGTCAGTCAAACAGGACTTGCCCTCAAACGTCTGTGCTGATAAAGCTCTGGATTGTCTAAAACCTTCAGCGCTTGCTCCACCACCAAGCTCTAAGCAAGATTTACTGCCCCAAGATCCATGGGCCTATGTTTTAACCATAGACAACACCAAATCCAATAAGGGGAGCATTCCAACAAATAAGAACTGGAAGCTGGTGTTGCTTCAAAACAAGCTTTTTTTTTCAAGCTATCCTAAGCCCCCAGGATTTTTATCTCAAGAGGATCGCAAAGTCCATCTACTGAACTTCCTTAAGGCATACATGCCAGGTATTTTGAGTAATCCCTCGGAGTTGGACCAAGTGGAATATCTATATTACGATGGCTTGCTTGCCAGGGCGGTGGTTACATTCCATGATCGGAGATTGGCAAAACTGATATATAAACATAGAGAACACCTAAGGACAAGTGGTGTAAAAATATCAAGGTACTTTAAAAATGAGGCCTCTCCTACCCCACTAGTCCCCAGTTCTGCAATCTCGACTGCAGCACCTCATCAAAAGGCTGAATACCACACTTTAATTGATATAAAAGCCACTGAGGACTTGCCTAATCACCACCCAGAGTTACTTACTAATGATCTTCAAAGACCAGATTCTCCCGAGACTTTATATGAGGCGAGCCAAGGTAACTGGTTCGAAAGTTTTGAAAATAACTTAATTTATTCCTACTGCGCTCTCCCCCAAGAAAGATCAAAAGATGGTAGACTTGCATGACCTATTCTGAATAATTGAGGAGTTAGGCAAGGCTGTATCCTGGCCCCTACCCTATTTAATCTATTTTTATCTGACCTACCATTATTTCTTCAAAATGCAACCACTCATACTCCTTATTTAAACAATAGCCCACTTTTTTTATTACTTTACGCAGATGATGCTGTAATGATCTCACTCTCTGTTTTGGGTTTTAAAAAATTATTTAAGAGTTTCTCAAACTACTGCTCTCTCAATAATCTCAAAATTAATTATGATAAGACAAAGATTATGCAATTTAGAAAGAGAGGGAACCCAAAAGGCTGTATAATTAATGGACATTTAATACAGGAAGTTAAGCACTTCAATTATCTGGGAATCACATTTAAAAACAATATGAATTGGAATACACATATATGTGCTGCAATAGTTAAGGCCAAAGTGACAGCCCACCATATTAAATCCTACTTTTTTTCTCCAGTGGGAAATAGATTTATTCCAGCTGTATTGCAAGTGATTGACATGAAACTTTGTGCCCAACTTCTATATGGCACACCAGTGTGGATTTCAGGTGACCTCAAGAGGTTGGATAAATGTCACGCATCCCTTCTGAGGTCATTACTAGGACTTGCAAACTCTGTAAAATATGAAACAATATGTTGTGAGCTGGGAATATTGCCTTTATCAGTAAGAGCATGGTTGAGGACCTTGAAATATTGGATTTTCCTCCATTATAGAGCCCTATCCCCTAATTCTCTACTTTATGATCTTTTGAATGATAGTGCAATCTACAATCTATCATTGATTTGTAAGAGAAAACTGGATTCGATAGGGCTCACTCTAACTGACTTTGAAATCTATGATCCCAAAGATACATGGGAAATTATCAGAAAGACTCTCACAGAAAAAAGTGTTCTCGCCATGTTTGAGGTTGCAAAGCACAGCACTTGCTCTCCTATCCACTTAAATCTCCCTTTGTGTAGAGATTTCCAAAAGGGATACATGACAAATTTGAAGAAACATGAATCGTGTAGGCTGTTTATGTTGGCCAGATTCAACATGTTTCCCTCGATGGTAGTGAGAGGAAGATACTTAGCTATCCCAGAATTAGAGCGTCTCTGCAAATGCAGAAAACAGGAACCCGATGCTCTAGAGCATATATTCTTTTCCTGAGATTTCGGCAGTTATGCCAGAAAACAATTATTTGAGGCCCTAAAATTTAATAGACAGATTTTTACACAACCAACTGTTCAGGACCTGCTGGCGGACAGCGATGATCAAATTACTTTAATAGCGGCTGAATTTTTAAGTGCTGTCCATGAAGAAAGAATGGGCCATGATAAAGAGACTTACTGGTTTTAATGGTAGGTGATGTTGCTGTGTTGTATTATATTATCTTTGTACATCGATTCATTTCTTGGAGTTAAGAATAGGACTAGGATAAATTGTGTTCGTTGAGCCCGTATTTTATACAGTCTGTATATGATGTTTGTTTGTTAATGTGTGGTGTGTTATGCCTAATAAAGGATTTTTTGAATTTGATTGGTGGAAACCTTTACATCTTCCACCAACGCCCCGTCCTTCCATTCCAATGTTCCATTGAACGTCTTACAGTGTGAATTAGCCCTCCTCTCATGTGCCCAAAGTGGGATCCCATTATTATGTTCCCCGAAACCCAAGTAACCATCCATAGGGCCCTTGCTATCAGAATCCAAGGATGACGTACCTTACTCATCCTCTTTCTCGGACTGCTTACTTCTTTTCTTCTTAGCCGACGTATGCTTCTTCTTGGACTTTCTTTTGCCCCCTTGCACCTCACTGCTGGCCGAGTTCTCATTGGCAGCCGGCTGGGCGACTTGGGGTTCCATCTGCTCCGTATCAGAGTCGGAACCCGAGCTACCTTCCGTTGAACTGTGCTGGGGCTGCTGCTCCTGAAAAACACTGTGGGTGCCTATTGCCTGCGCCATGGTATTACTGCCGGTCCCCTTAGAAGGCGCCTTTCCCTTACTGGCAACCTTAGCGGGTGCCTTACCTTTACCAGTGCCTGCGGTGGTTTTCTTAGCAATGGCTGATTGGGCGCGAGTGTTGGGGCGTCCGATAGCAGCAGTTTCTATCTGACCGCTGACCGACGCAGCGGCAGATGTGCCCTGTTGCTCCTGAATGTTAAAGGGAGTATCGGGTATAACTTCTTGTGACGACTCCGGCGCCGGAAGTGCCAGAGCCCTGTTGATATTGCAGAGTCCTGTGCACAACGGAATGACGAATAGTACGTGCCACATGCTTAAAGTTGCTTTATTTTCAGTTCAGAGTTGAGAAATTACAAACTTGCATCTTGCCTCTGCTGGAGCAGAGAGGCAACCATCCTCCTCCTCGGAATAACGAACACCGAGAGAAAAAAGTGAAAAACAGGAAACCAGTGTACGTCACATCCAGTTTCCCATTCCCGTGGGAAAACCCAACAGTACTCTGACTGTGGAATGTAAACATTGTCTTGTGACAAGCACTTCCGCTGCACAGTGAAGAGAGCAGAAACCAACATCCTCCCCCTTTCCGTGAACATCACTGGGCAGCGTGTTCGTACAACATCAGTACAAACCCAACTTCTGTACATAGGTACAGTGTTGATCCCTTGATACAATCTTGGACAATACATCAGCAGGAATTTCATTACCTGGCATATAGGACACCGTTACGAGTCCCTTCTGAATATGTTCCCTAGCATGTTGCACCTTCAATTGCAAGTGCTTCGTGCTTTGCTTACAACCTTCCGAATTCAGCAAAGCCAAACATGCTTTGTTGTCCTGGTAAACCTGGATTGGACATTTGACAGGAATTTTCATGTCTTTGCACAATTGTAACAACCATTCACAATCCTTAAGTGAATAAGACAGTGCATTCAGTTCAGCTTCACAAGTACTTAAGCTAATTGTTGTTTGCTTCTTGCATGACCAATCAAATAGACCCTGATTGTACATGTAGCAAACTCCAGACGTACTTTTCCTGTCTGTAGTGTCACTTCCAAAACTTGCATCTGCAAAAATTTCAAGACCACCAGACTTCTGATTGTTAAATCTCAGTCTGTAATGCATAGTGCCTTTCAAATAGCGTGCTATGCGTTTCAGTGCTTTCCAATCCTTAACAGTAGGATTGTTAACTTGTCTGCTTAGCAAATTACAGCTAACAGCAATGTCAGGTCTTGAACATCTGGCAATGAAGTTTAGCTTACCTAGCACACTTCTGTACAGTGTAGTGTCAGAAAATGCTTCTTCAGTGTCTTCTACCTGATAACCTGTTGTCATCGGTGTGTCTACAGGGTTAGCATCCATCAGGTTTAGTTTGCTTAACACATCAGCAATTTTCCGTGACTGGTGTTGTCAGAGCTGCTTGAAGATCCTAGCTCACAGAGGATCACGCTAGCCAGCGATCATTAAGTAAAAGTCTTTATTGAATTACAGTTTCCATTCTCACGCTGCTGCGCGCAAACTCTACGTCTAGTAGCTAGATCGGCGAAGCTCCGTCTGAGTCTCCGCCCCGTGTGCACCAACTTAATATCCTAGCCTTGCTCCACCTTTTCCGCCTGACTGTCCTCCTCTGGGTCCCTCTACCCCCCGGGGCTTCTTCCTTCCGGGATTCTTCTGACGCTGACCCGGACCCTCCTGCCTCCTTGCGCCGGGCTTTAGGACCTGGTTCCCTTTCGGGGCTGCTTACTGCGCCGCCTTCCTCTGCATTTGAACTTGGCGCGCGCGCCCAACCTTCCACTTTCCTCTTAACCGTTTCTTCGCTCCCCGATGGAGGTGTGGCCACTCCTGACTCATGCCCTCCCTCCTGTGGTGAGCTGCCAGCGCTTCCCCCCTGGCTCCCTTCCTCTTCCCTGCTTCCTGGCGGTGACGCTGGTCCCGATTTCCAGCTGCTCCCCCCTGAGTCCCCTCTGGCTCTATCTTCCTGGGGTGCCCCCCTTGCCCTGGCCACTGGTGCTCCTTTCTGTGAATCCTCTGATTCACTAGAAAGACTAGGAGATCTCGGGTCGTCGTCATCACTCATCTTTTCTTCTGCCTCCTCCCCTTCGCTCTCTGTTTCCTCCCTTGCCCGTGCCTCTGCTCCTAAACCCCTGACATCCATCCCCCCCTCGAAGCCCCCCATTCCCCCCTCCCCTCCTTCCGGTGCTGGAGCTGGGGGCTGCTGTTGCAAAGGGACGAACGTCGGATATCGGTCGCTTCCCGTGGCGGGCCTCCATCTGAACTCTCCCGGGTCTTCCTCCCTGCTCTCGTCGACGACGGTCACCTCCGCTTCCATCTCTGTGCCGCCGTGCTCGAAACCAGGGTCGTCCCCGAAAATGTCCATGTCCGTCTCTCCCTCACTTCCTCCTGGCGGCGTTGCTCGTCCTGAGCAGTCCAGCCACTTTCTGCGGAACTGCTCCTCTGGCCTATCGTCCCACCAATACGAGGGTTCTGAGGCGGATCCCGAGGGTGACCCCTCCGGGGAACGGACGTCTCGTGTCGGTTCCTCGTCCGAGTCGAACCCCCGGAACGTGCTGGCCGAAAGCGTGGGCGTGAAAAGCCAGTCGTCGAAAAAGTCTGCTGGCATAGGTCTATGTGGGAAGAGGGCATGAAACTCGTCTTTGAGCAGAGGTTCGTCTAAGGCGTAGCCCGGCACCCAGCTGTTCGCACTGGCCGGGGTGCCCTCCTTGGCGAGAAAGTATTCTACCCCCTCTTCCCCCCATCTGGAGTCCAAAATCTCCGTGACTTCGTTGATGCGCTCCTTCTGTGCCACTCCCGCGTGCCCTGTTCTGTCTCTGGCCGGACTCGGCGCCGTTCCGGGTTCCTGGAACCTGTGCGGTGCCTTGTAGGGAGTGAGCACCGATCTGTGGAATACCGGATGCATTCTGGAACCCTCCGGAAGTGCCAGTCTGAAAGCTACCGGGTTGACCTGCTCTTCGACTTGGTAGGGCCCCAGTTGTTTATGCCCTAGTTTCTTCTTGGCCAACGACCTGGCCGGCACTGCGTGGGCTGCTAACCAAACCCAGTCTCCCACGTGGAGCTCTTCTCCAACCCTTCTGTGCTTGTCTGCTTGTACCTTGTATGCGTGCTTGGCCAGCTCCAGGTGGCGCCTCAGCTGATCGTGGACTTCCTGCAGCTCCGACGCGAACGCATCTGCTGTCTGCGGCTCCCCCTCCCCCATTCTTTCCAGTCCCGGGAAGGTTCTGGGGTGCCTCCCGTTGTTGGCGAAGAACGGCGTGACCCCCGTGGACACGTGCTTCGTGTTGTTGTAGGCGAACTCGGCAAGCGGCAGGTAATCCACCCACGTCGCAGGCTGTTGATTTGCATAACATCTCAGGTACTGCTGCATGATGGCATTGACCCGCTCCGCTTGCCCGTTGGTCTGCGGGTGTCTCGCCGACGCCAGGTTGATCTTGACGTTCAGGAAGCCCATCAGCTTCTGCCAGAAATTCGAGATGAACTGCCGCCCCCGGTCGGACAGAATAGACCGTGGCAGACCGTGAACCTTGAACACGTGGTCTATGAACAGTTTGGCGGTTTGCTCCGCCGTGGCCACCTTAGCACACGGAATAAAATGCGCCATCTTGGAAAACAGGTCCACCACCACCAGCACTGCCGTCTTGCCCCTTGAGCTGGGCAGATCCGTGACAAAGTCCAGGGCCACCCTTTCCCAAGGTTCGACCGGAGTTTGCAGCGGTTCCAACAGTCCGGCCGGCGGTTTGTGCACTGGTTTGGCCCTCTGGCAGGTGTCACACCTCGCCACGTAGTCTGCGACCTCCCCTCTCATTCCAGGCCACCAGAAATCCCTGGCTACTAATTCCACCGTCTTCTCCTTGCCAAAGTGCCCGGCCGTGGGCGCGTCGTGCAGCTGCTGCAGCACCTTGGCTCGAAGTTCGTCTCCCGGCACGTAGATGGCCCCTTTACGGATGAGCAATCCATCTCTTAGCTGGAAACCGTCGGCCGCTGCCTTGCCCCTTTGCACCTCTGCCATCTTTGCTTGTGCGAAGGAGTCCCCCTGCAACGCTCGTCGCACCGCCTCTAGGTCCACGGTCGCCGCGGCGCACGCCCACACTGTCGGTGCGAAGATGTGCATGGCTGCCGCTGGCGTTGCGTCCTCCAGATACTGTGGCTTACGGGAGAGAGCGTCTGCCATGATGTTGGTGTCCCCCGGGACATACTCTATTCGGAAGTCGAAGTTCGCAAAGAACTCAGCCCAACGTATCTGCCTCTGGTTCAGGAACTGTGCCGTGCGCCAGTGCTCTAGATTCTTGTGGTCCGTGCAAACCTGCACCGTGTGCTTGGCGCCGATCAGAAAGTGCCTCCACGCCTTGAACGCTGCGTGAATGGCCAGCAACTCCCTGTCCCAGATGGTGTAGTTCTGCTCGGACTTGCTGAGCTTCCTGGAGTAAAACGCTCCCGGTCGCCACACCCCCTGCGGGTCTTTCTGCAGCAGGACCGCCCCCACGGCTCTGTCCGAAGCGTCTGTCTCCACCCTCATCGGCTTGCTGGGGTTGACATGATGCAGCTGCTCTTCCGACGCGAAGAGACGCTTGAGTGCCTGAAAGGACTGCTCCGCCTGCTCTGTCCAAATGAACTTCTTTTTCTTGGAACTAAGCGTGTCAGTGATGGCCGCCGTCTGCATCGCGAAGCCCTTGATAAACTTGCGATAGAAGTTCGCAAAGCCGACAAACCGTTGGACCTCCTTCCGGTTGCGCGGGCTCTTCCAATCCAACACCGCTCGAACCTTGGCGCTGTCCATGGCGAGCCCCTTGTCAGACAGCTTGTAGCCCAGAAAATCCACCTCCGGCACGTCAAATTGGCACTTCTCCAGCTTGGCGTAGAGCCTATGTTGCTTTAGCCTGCTCAGCACTTCCTTGACGTGTTTGTCATGCTCCTGCTGCGACTCCGAAAAGATCAGGATGTCATCTAAGAAACAGACGCACGTCTTGTAGAGAAGTCCCGCCAACACGTGATGCATAAATGCTTGAAAAACGTGGGAGCCATTTTGCAATCCAAAAGGCATAACTCTATATTCGTAGGTCCCCAGTGGCGTGAACATGGCTGTCTTCCACTCATCACCCTCCCGCATGCGAATGAGGTTGTACGCCCCCCGCAGGTCCAACTTGGTGAACACTCTGCCCTTCCGTACCTTTGCGAGGAGGTCGTCAATTCGGGGCATGGGGAAGTCCGATGGCCTAGTCACACTGTTCAAAATCCTGTAATCCACTACGAGTCTCTTTTGGGGCGTGTCCCGCTTCTTAACAAAGAATACGGGACTGCCCCCCACTGCCTTGGACTCCCGGATGAAGCCGCGCTGCAAATTATGATCAATGAACTCCTTGAGTTCTTGCAGTTCGTCCTCTGACATGGAATACAGTCTCCCTTTAGGCAGCGCCGCCCCCGGCAGCAGGTCAATTTTGCAGTCATATGGTCTGTGAGGGGGTAGCCTGTCTGCCTCCTTCTCGCAGAAAACTTCCAAAAATTCAGCGTACTTGTGGGGAATCGCTTGCAGCGTGCTTAGCAGCAGCTGTGACTCCTCTTCCTCTCCTTCCTGCCTGGGCACGATGCAGTGTTCAGCACAAAAGGAAGAGCCGAAGGTCAGCTGCCTCTGGTACCAAGCCATCGTTGGGCTGTGCTTGTCCAGCCAACTCATGCCCAATACAACGGGCGTGTCAGATAGTTGAGTGACGTTGAAGCTGATGATTTCTCTGTGATTCCCAAGTCGCATCACCATTGGTGGCGTCTGCTTCACCACTTGCCCCCCGAGCAGCTCCCTGCCATCCACCGTGACAACCTGCAGGGGCAGTGTGGCCGGCAGCAACTGCACAGCGTGCCTGTCGACAAAGTCCTGCCCTATAAAGTCCGCATTGCTGCCTGAGTCAATGGTGATTGGCACGTCTATGGTGATTCCATTGGGCAGCTGGAGAGATGCTGTGAGCCTCACTACTGGTTTGGGCGGGAGGGGGTTCACGGGCTGTAAAATCTCTGGGGACTGCGTCACTAACACGTCTGGCTGGGCCCCAGTGCCTCTTCCTCCAGCCAGACTGCGTCGTTTCCCTGCTGTGGTCCTCCTTGCTGCATTGCTGCAGTCACCATTGCTGAGGCTGCAGTGAGCTTGTGGGGCCTCTGGGGACACTCTTTTGCCATATGCCCTGGTTCCTCACAGACGTAACACTTCCTGTTCCCTCTAGGAGGCTTCGCTTTCACTGCTGCCGGTGCTAGGGCTCTGGTTGCTGACTGAGCCCTTGCACCTCCAACCTCCATAGGTTCGGCTCCTCCTCCTGGCGGAGGCGTGGATTGCGCCCGCGCTGCTTCTCTGGGAAGGAAGGAGGGGCCCCCGGCTGGTTCGCGCCCTCCACGCCCTTCGTCCTTGCTCCACGGACGTCCTTCCAGCCTCACCCCCACTGCCAGTGCCCTCTGAACGACCTCCTGGGTGGTTCGGGGTCTCTCCCCCCTCGCGATCTCATCTTTAATCGAGTTGTGCAGCCCCTCCCAAAAGAGGTCTCTTACAGGAGCCGAATCTCTGTCCCATTCCAGGGCACTGACCAAGGCGAAAAAGCGGGCATGATACTGCCTGACGCTGGCCCTCCCTTGTCTCAGCCCATGCACCTCCTTCCGTGCAAGATCCACGTCAATACTTGATAAAAAGCACCCATCCATCGCTTTAATAAAGGCATCCGCATTCTGGAGCGCCGGATCATTATCTCTCCATAAATTGCGTAGCCATGCTTTCGCATCCCCATGCAGATGGGACATGATGAACCCCACTCTCTCTTGTTCATCTCTAAAGTCTTTATGCAGCAGTTGCAGTGCGCACAGTACGTCGGCTCTAAAGTTGGGATACTGTTGCAGGTTCCCATCGAAGTGAGAGACTAGCCCGCCTGTCCGTCTCGCCAACCCAATTCCCTCCTGCCGGGGTGTCTGCTTTGTCAGCACGTCTAACCTGACCTGGAGATCCCTGCAGGCGGCAGCTGCCTCCTCCTCTCTCTTCCTGGATGCGAGAACCTCGGCGTTCAGTTGTGCCACTGCTTTTCTGAGGTCCTCTATCTGCTGCTCAGCCGTCATGTCGTCTGCCGTTCGTGAGCTCGCTAGTAGGCACCTGTTTCTCTCCCCTCCTCGAGGCTGTAGATGCCCACAATGGTGAGACGGAGCTTACTGTCAGAGCTGCTTGAAGATCCTAGCTCACAGAGGATCACGCTAGCCAGCGATCATTAAGTAAAAGTCTTTATTGAATTACAGTTTCCATTCTCACGCTGCTGCGCGCAAACTCTACGTCTAGTAGCTAGATCGGCGAAGCTCCGTCTGAGTCTCCGCCCCGTGTGCACCAACTTAATATCCTAGCCTTGCTCCACCTTTTCCGCCTGACTGTCCTCCTCTGGGTCCCTCTACCCCCCGGGGCTTCTTCCTTCCGGGATTCTTCTGACGCTGACCCGGACCCTCCTGCCTCCTTGCGCCGGGCTTTAGGACCTGGTTCCCTTTCGGGGCTGCTTACTGCGCCGCCTTCCTCTGCATTTGAACTTGGCGCGCGCGCCCAACCTTCCACTTTCCTCTTAACCGTTTCTTCGCTCCCCGATGGAGGTGTGGCCACTCCTGACTCATGCCCTCCCTCCTGTGGTGAGCTGCCAGCGCTTCCCCCCTGGCTCCCTTCCTCTTCCCTGCTTCCTGGCGGTGACGCTGGTCCCGATTTCCAGCTGCTCCCCCCTGAGTCCCCTCTGGCTCTATCTTCCTGGGGTGCCCCCCTTGCCCTGGCCACTGGTGCTCCTTTCTGTGAATCCTCTGATTCACTAGAAAGACTAGGAGATCTCGGGTCGTCGTCATCACTCATCTTTTCTTCTGCCTCCTCCCCTTCGCTCTCTGTTTCCTCCCTTGCCCGTGCCTCTGCTCCTAAACCCCTGACAGGTGTACTAGAATGTTACCACTTTGATCTTTCTCTATTTCCAGAGATAGGTAATTGTTTACCTCACCAAGATCTTTCATGTCAAAGTGCTCTTTCAGTTGAGCTAGGGCGTTATTGTACATTGTGACATCTTTCCAAAAGAATAAAATATCATCAACATAAAACAAACAATACAGCTTCTTTTGCCCCTCCTCTTTGACAAATACACATGGATCAGCTTTCCCTTGTTGAAAACCTAGAGAAAACAATGCTTCAGTGAGTTTTGTGTGCCAGCACCGTGCACTTTGTTTGAGACCATAAAGGGACTTTTTCAGAGCACAAACAAATCCCTGTTTTACCTGTACGCCATCAGGTGGAAACATATAAAGTGATTCACCTAGAGATCCGTACAAAAATGCTGTATTCACATCGTGGTGACTAATGTGTAGATTCTCCTCTGCAGCTAGCTTGAGCATAAGCCTAATGCTCTCATATCTCACAGTGGGTGAGTAGGTCTCGTGATAGTCTTCACCTGGTACTTGTGCAAAACCTCTGGCTACCAATCTGGCTTTGTGTCTGACTATCTTGCCATTCTGATCAGTCTTTGCTTTGAAGACCCATTTGCTTTCAAGCAGTTTCATTCCTGGAACTACTGGAACTAGCTCCCAAGTTTTGTTCCTTTCTAAGGAATCAAGCTCAGCCTTCATTGCATTTAACCATGGCTCAGCTTCCTTAGAATCCAAATCCTGGATTTCTTGGAAACTTGAAGGTTCAAATACCTTCTTGGAGCTTTTAACAGCTGCTACTGCTGTCTTAGCAAATTCATCAGCAAATCTCTTTGGAGGTCTGCCTTTAGTGGCTCTTTGTGACCTGCGAATTAGCCTTTGGTCTTCAACACTCTCCTCTTCCTTCTTAGGAGAAAAGTGACCTATTGTGAACAATGGTTCTTCCAATTCCTGATCAGAGCTTTCAGAGGGTCGCATAGAGGCTTTCGCACTCTTGAAATCCTCCGAAGTATCCGATTCAGTTTCAGACTCAGAACCAGAACCTTCATCAGTGGGTGTGGGTTGTTGTTGCTTATCCTCAGTCTCATCACTGTCATCAGGATAACATTGGAAAATTCCCACGTTCTCCCCCCATTTGGCATTGTATTCAACACTTCTTGTGAGCTTAATTGTCTTAGAGTCAGTCATCATTATTCTGTAAGAACCTTTCTGATAACCTAGAAAAATACCATGCAATCCACGTTTGCCTAATTTGGAGCTTTGTGGTGAATGAATCCACATGTCAGAACCAAATATTTTCATGTGTTTGATGTATGGTTTCTTGCCAAACATCTTCTCATAGGGGGTACAACCAATCGCTGAAGATAACCTGCGATTGTAACTGTAAGTAAAACATGAGAGAGCTTCGGCCCAATAACTCTCTGGAAGATTGGCATCATGCAGCAAGGTTTTTAACCCTTGAAGCAATGTTTGATTTGCCCTTTCGCAAAGCCCATTCTGCCATGGCGAGCGAGGACTGGACAAATCGTGTTGAATTCCTTTCTCAGTCAGAAAAGCTTCAAACTGCTGAGAAGTGAATTCTCCCCCGCGATCTGTGAAAAGAATTTTTATCTTCTTACCATGCACATTTTCCAACCAAGCACAGAATTCCTTAAACCTTGGAAAAGCCTCTGATTTCTGCTTGAGATTGTACACGTAAATATACCTGGAAAATGCATCAATGAGAACCATGAAGAACCTATTGCTACCCAAAGAGGGCGATAGTGGACCAACTAAATCAGCGTGAACAATCTGGTATGGTTCTGTAGCTTGCCTACTAGACACCTTACCTTTCACAGCCATTTTTACCTTGTTTGCTGCGCATGCTTTGCACTTCATGTGGTACCTGCAGGGTTTAATAGTCATACCTTCAACCAAGGTAGGCATTTTAGATACTGCCTCAAAATGCAAATGACCAAATTTCCTGTGAAAATCATGAATACATCCTGCATGCAAACTTTTGTTAGAACCTGCAATGCAACAAGTATCATTCTGCACCACATCATCATAATACAAAACAAACAAACGATCAACACATTCAGCATGCAATACATAATCGTCTTTCTTTGTGATGGTGCATTTCTTGTTCTTGAAGGAAACGTCAATGTTGCGTTCATTCAGCTGCATCACACTTAGAAGATTGTGTGTGGCATCTGGAACATACAGTACATCCTGTATCGATAAGTTCAAACTGTGAAGAACAACAGTTCCGTAGCCTTGACTGGGAATCGTGTGGTCATCCGCCTGGTGAATCGCACCTTCCTGCGGTGTAAAAGACACGAACAGTCTCTTATCGTTGCACATGTGGTGGGTAGCTGCTGAATCAACAACGAAGAAAGATCTAGACGTCTTCTGGACCTTTGCAACCTTTGGAGTGAAGCGTGAGACCATTGCCTTGTGCTGCGTTGTCCTGGAGACCGGACCTTTGCCTTTGCTTTGGCCTTTTCCACGCGATGAACTTCCGCTGCGCTGCTCTGTCTTGGCCCTGGGATATCTGCATTCCCTCTTCATATGGCCTAGACGTCCACACGAGTAGCATTTCACTGCCTTCAAAGCTTTGGCGCCCTCTGGTGGTTCCACTGCACTCTGGGATGACGTCTGTGAAGACTCCCCCTTACCCATGCAGCTAGCACCCCGGCGATCTGCTTCATTCTGGATCACGGCAGTAACATAGGCTACTGTGAGCTGAGCAGTTGGCTGAACAGCAATCTGTGTGGCAACGGACTCCCAACTTGGACCCAAAGAATGTAGTATCATGAAGGAATACACAGCCTCTGGAAAGTTGAGTCCTCTCTGTTGCAACTCATGTCTCAGATTCTGCATCTCCATCAGGTGTTTACGCACATCTCCACCTTCAGCAAGAGTCATATCATGCAGCTTGGCATAGTAGTACATTAAGGAACCAGCTTCTGTCCTCAAGTGCGCCTCTCTTAAAGAGTTCCAAATTTCTCTGGCTGTGGTCTTTCCACGCAACAGACAGAGCTCTTCTGGGGATACTATCAACGTAAGCGTTCCCCGTGCTTTGGAATCCTTAGCATTCCATTCAGCTGTAATTGGAGCTGGGGGGTTGTCTGTAATAACATTAAACAGACTTTCTTTCCGCAGAATTGCCTCTGCATACTGCACCCACTCCGTGTAATTTTTCTCAATGAGCTTAGGAATCCCAAAAGCATCAACCAGCTTTGCATCAGCCATCATTGCTGCTTAAATCGAGCTGCGTCACAGTACTGCAGCTTTTTCCAAAAGCACTTTTAAAAAGTACTTTCGCTTTCCCCAGCCATTGCCTTAAACTGTAAACTGGCAGGCTTCCCGGAGCATGAGCACATACCTTCATCAATCAAACTTGACGCGCAGAGCAGATAACGCGATCCGTTCCTCTGTACCTCTGCCGGCATTCCGACTCGGCTGCTGGAGTCTTTGTTCCTCAGTTTGATTTACGTCTTTCTGGGCCCGGAACCATAACCAAAATGTTGATATTGCAGAGTCCTTTGCACAACGGAATGATGAACAGTACGTGCCACATGCTTAAAGTTGCTTTATTTTCAGTTCATTGTAGAGAAATTACAAACATGCATCTTGCCTCTGCTGGAGCAGAGAAGCAACCGTCCTTCTCATCGGAATGAAGAACACCGAGAGAAAAAGTGAAAAACAGGAAACCAGTGTACGTCACATCCAGCTTCCCATTCCCGTGGGAAAACCCAACAGTACTCTGACTGTGGAATGTAAACATTGTCTTGTGACAAGCACTTCGCTGCACAGTGAAGAGAGCAGAAACCAACACAATAAACATCCTTGTATATAAGAAGAGCTTGGCGTTGGTCTTTTGTGAGCTGAGACCTGAGGCAGCCTCTGACAGCATTGTTTCCAGGCCTTTGACCATTTTGGTTGCCCTCCTCTGGACACATTCCAGTTTGTCAGTGTCCTTCTTGAATTGTGGTGCCCAGAACTGGACACAGTACTCCAGGTGAGGTCTGACCAGAGCAGAATACAGTGGCACTATTATTTCCCTTGATCTAGATGCTATACTCCTATTGATGCAGCCCAGAATTGCATTGGCTTTTTTAGCTGCAGCGTCACACTGTTGGCTCATGTCAAGTTTATGGTCAACCAAGACTCCTAGATCCTTTTCACATGTACTGCATGTACCCCTGTTTGCATTTCACCATCTTCTCCTCTGAGTGGCCCCACTGCTTCTTTCTTCTTCCTTTTGCTACGAACATACCCATAAAAGCCTTTTTTGTTGCTTTTAACCTCTCTAGCAAGCCTGAGTTCATTCTGTGCTTTAGCTTTTCTGACTTTGTGTCTACACGTGCTGGCTATTTGTTTGAATTCCTCTTTGATGGTTTCCCCCCTTTTCCATTTTTTGTACACATCCTTTTTTAATCTTAACTCAGTTAAAAGTTCTTTAGATAGCCACCCTGGCTTCTTTAGGCACCTTCCATGTTTCCGTCTCATTGGCATTGCCTGACGTTGTGCTTTTACTATCTCCCTCTTAACAAACTCCCAGCCATCATGAACTCCCTTTCCTTTTAGTATTGCTGTCCATGGGATCTCACCCAGCACTTCCCTAAGTTTTATGATGTCGGCTTTCTTAAAGTCAAGAAACTGAGTCCTAGTATGCTTGGCTGCTCCTTTCCGCTGTATAGTAAACTTCAGAAGAGCATGATCACTCGCGCCTAATGAGTCCAAAATAACACAACACCGTCTTTTCGCTTCCATATGCGTAGAAAGAAGACGAATAAGCTTTGATTGGTCTTATTTCAATTCGCATGGTGTTTTTTGGGTGTGCACCGGAATCACCCCCGACCTAAGCAAAAAGGTGTTTTGGGTTCCATCTACATAAAAAGAAGATGATAAAGCTCTGATTGGGCTTATTTCAAATTGGTGTTTTTGGGGTTAGAATGCACGTTCACTCAAAAATCGCAGAGTGACATTTTTGTTATCAGCCGAAATCAAGTAAAGGTGTTTTGGTTCCATCTCAATAGAAGGAGGACAAATAAGCTTGGATTGTTCTATAGGTGGTCATTGACCCTGAGCCTAACCGTAACCCTAACCCTAACCCTAACCCTAACCCTAACCCTAACCCTAACCCTAACCCTAACCCTAACCCTAACCCTAACGCTAACGCTAACGCTAACGCTAACGCTAACGCTAACGCTAACGCTAACCCTAACCCTAACCCTAACCCTAACCCTAACGCTAACCCTAACCCTAACCCTAACCCTAACCTTAACCCTAACCCTAACCCTAACCCTAACCCTAACCCTAACCCTAACCCCAACCCTAACCCTAACCCTAACCCCAACCCTAACCCTAAACCTAAACCTAACCCTAACCCTAGCAAAGCGAAGTGTAATAAGCCTAAGCAAAGCCAAACAGGTTGTTTTGTGTTACAACTACATAGAAAGAAGAATCTTGGATTTCACTTATTTCAAATCGTTTTATTTGGTGTTAATGCGCATTGACCCAGAAATCGCAAAGTGTGTGTAATGAAACCAAAATAACACAACACCGTCTTTTTGCTTCAATATGCGTAGAGAGAAGACAAATAAGCTTTGATTGGGCTTATTACAATTCGCATGGTGTTTTTTGGGTGTGCACCAGAATCACCCCCGACCAAAGCAAAAAGGTGTTTTGGGTTCCACCTACATAAAAAGAAGATGATAAAGTCCTGATTGGGTTATTTCAAATTGTTGTTTTTGGGGTTAGAATGCACATTCACTCAAAAATCGCAGAGTGACATGTTTGCTATCAGCTGAAATCAACCATAGGTGTTTCGGTTCTATCTCAATAGAAGGAGGACGAATAGACTTCCGGTCGGCGCCAGCGTTCAGTGGCGGTCCTCTCTTCGAGCTCCGGACGAGGACTGCTCCGCGAGTTCGGGTCTCACCCGCTACGGCAAGCGGGGGACCCCTAAAATCACAGGCGCGGAAGCCTGTGAACAAGGAGACTCGGTGGGCATCAGAAGCACCCCCCTTACTGCGAAAGAGCCTTTTTAAAGGCTCTGGAACGGCATCGGGAGTGAGCGCGGCGCTGAGAGTCGCAACCCAGCCCACGGAGCGAAGCCGCGTCGCCATGAACGGAGAGCACCGATTCCTTCCTGTAAATTGAAATTGGATCGAAAAACCCATGAGTAGGACTGAATCACTACCTGGGACCCTAAAAATAAAATTTTAAAATTCGGCCGGAAACAGGAAAGGCTAAAAATAAGGAAGCCTGCCTTCCCCCGACTGCATGATAGATAAAGCAACGAAAGTATAAAGCTGCATCAGAACGAAAATAACCTTAAGACTGTCTAACCTTGGCATTGGATACGAATTTCCTCTCTAGCAAGCAGGGGCAGAGGGGAGAAAAAGTGACTTTATTAACCTGCATGACTTATTGAGAGAAAAAAGTTTTCTGCTGCCTTAATCTCCTGAAACGGACTGCCAAAGTAAAGTACCAGGACAGTGATCTGCATTTAGAAACTTGTTACAAAGTTACATAGTTGGAGTGCTACTTGATACAAAGTTTTGGGGCTTTGCTGCAACAATTTATTGGACAGTGTTGATAGAGAAACTATATAGAAAAAGTGTTGCAGCATTTATACAGAGGATTCCTGGTTTCTTTGTTCTTATTCTTTGTCTTTTTCAGTTGGACATTTTGGATTGCTCCCTCTAGAGGGTTGAGGAGTAACAATTGCAGAGCAACGGAATAGGACAGTGGGATTTTCCATCAGGAAACTGCTCCTGTGAGAAAGTCCTTGGGATATGAGTGGCCCAGCAGACGAGATAACAACTAGAGCTAAAGCAAAACAAGCACAAAAGAAAAGGGGCTCAATATCAAGTGTAACACCAGCAGGAGCAGCCGGGCAAGAAAAAGTGACAGCTGCTTCCATGGATTCAATGACACAGGCGTTACTCAAGATAAACCAATCTTTAGAAGCCTTGACAAAGCAGAGTACAGAAAACTCACAAAAATTAACAGAATTAACATCAAGGCTGGACTTGAATACGAAAAGTGTGACATCTAACACAGAATCTATAAATAAGTTGATTGAAGAAAATTCTGCAACACGCAAGATTGCAGAGGACGCCAGAAATATTGCTGAAGAGACACAGGGAAAATTAGAACCGATCTCCAAAAAAGTGAATGAACATGATGCGGCCTTGTCTTTGCTGGAATTACAGAGAAAGGAGAGAAATTTGAAATTAAGATTAGTTCCTGAAAGTGAAGGGGACAGCCTTGTGGAGTTGCTTACACAAGAGTTTTCTGACTTTTGGCAGGAAGAATTGGAGGAAGAATTCAAGATAACAACAGCATTCAGATTGGGCAGGAGACAGAATAGAAAGACCCCGAGGGATTGTCTGATTACTTTCAGATCCAAGGAAGAAAGAGACAAAATACTAAACCTACATTACCAAAAGGCCTTGGAAATTGAAAATTCTCATATACAAATCTTTAAGGACATCCCTAAATACATCCTGGAGGTGAGAGCCTTCTATAAAGATCTGGTCTACCTGCTGAAAAGGAACAACATACCTTTTAGGTGGGAGTTTCCACAAGGACTGTCCTTCAACTACAAGGGAAAGAAGGTGAAAATAAAAACAGTTCAAGACAAAGAGAAGTTTTTGGAGAGAAACCACGAGGATTTGCAGAAGGGAACGGTAGACCCAATTTTAGAGGTAAAAGGAGCAGTGGACATTCTGAATTTATCGTTTGGACTTAAACCACCGTCAGAGGAAGAGCAGCAACTTGGAGCGGTTGGAGGAGTAGAAGACAAATAACAAGATGGCCCTGCAATTCCTTAGTTGGAATTGTAATGGGCTGAACATTCCTACGAAAAGACGCCAAGTTTTTCATATTTTGAAAAGAGAACAATTGGATTTGATCTGAAATTGGCCCCAAAAATGATGTTTAAAGATGAACAAGGAAGATACCTGGCAATTTAAATACAAATACAAGGAGAAAAACTGTTAATAGTTGGAATCTATGCACCAAATGAAGGGAAGGCGGAATTTTTTAAGAAGTTGCATGAAACTCTGATGGACTATTTGGACTACAATGTGGTAATCATGGGAGACATGAATGGTGTGGTTTCTACAAATATGGACAAGGCACAAAGACAGACAATCTCCAAGGAAGGGAGACTTCCAAAGACCTTTTTTGAAATGACTGAAAATATGGACTTAATAGATATTTGGAGAACAAGGAACCCTCTCTCGAGAGAGGGAACTTTTTTCTCTCAAGCAATGATGACTTGGACCAGAATTGACCAAATTTGGATTGCTAGTGGGCTGGCTCCGAAGATCAAGAAAGTGGAAATCTGCCCAAAGACTTGCTCCGACCATAACGCCGTGAAGATGGAGATGAAACCTACAACAACTGGTCAATTTAGATGGAGGATGAATGACACCCTGTTTCGAGATGAGGAGATCCACAGAAAGGCCCAAAAAACTTTAAAGGACTATTTCGAAATAAATTTAAAAAATGATGTAGAAAAAAGAGTGATCTGGGACGCAAGTAAAGCTGTGATGCGAGGATTTTTAATTCAACAAAATTCAGTAAAAAAGAGAAAGCAAAATGAGAAGAAGGAAAAGATCCTGGAAAAGATAAAAGAAGGAGAGAAGAAATTGAGATCAAAACCAAAGTCCCAGGAGATTTTGAGAGAGATCAAGTTATACCAGACACAATATATGGAACTGATGAACCAAGAGATTGAATGGAAGATAAAGCAAATGAGACAAAAGACATTCGAATCTGCAGATAAATGTGGTAAGCTTCTGGCTTGGCAATTGAAGAAAAGACAGAAACTAAATACAGTTACAAACCTAGAAGTGGATGGAAAGAATATATCTAAACCCAATGAGATTAGAAACTGTTTTTTGAGTTATTTTAAAAAATTATATTCACAAGGACCGCAGAAGGAAGAGGATATAGATGAATTCCTTAAAAAATATGGATTACAAAAAATCTCTCATCAAAGTAAGGTGGATCTAAACCAGAGAATAACAGAACAAGAGATAGAGGGTGCCATTCAGAACATGCAACTGGGCAAATCTCCAGGACCAGATGGACTGACTTCCAGATACTATAAAGCTTTAAAGGAGTGCTTGGTACAACCGTTAAAGGAAGTCTGCAATGAGATCTTAAAGGGGAAAAGGGCGCCAGAATCGTGGAAGGAAGCGTATATTACACTCATACCAAAGACAGAGACTGAAAAGACTCAACTTAAGAACTACCGCCCAATATCATTACTTAATGTGGATTACAAAATTTTTGCAGACATTTTGGCAAAAAGACTGAAAAGAGTGTTGATGGAGAAGATTCATAGGGACCAAGCAGGCTTTCTCCCAAAAAGGCATTTATCAGATAACGTGAGGAACATAACTGACATTTTGGAACTATTGGAGGTGAATATAAACACTAAAGCAGTTCTGATCTTTGTAGATGCGGAGAAAGCCTTTGACAATATTTCTTGGAGTTTTATGAAAAAGAATCTTCATGGGATGGGGGTAGGCCAAGGATTTGAGAATGGTATGGGTGCGATATACTCTGAACAAAAAGCCAAGTTGATTGTAAATAATGTGATAACTGAAGAATTTAAGATAGAAAAAGGGACACGACAGGGGTGCCCAATTTCCCCATTACTTTTTATTTCTGTTCTGGAGGTGTTGCTAAATATGATTAGAGATGACCAGCAGGTTAAAGGTGTACATTATAAGTTAAGGGCCTTCGCAGATGATTTAGTACTTACTTTACAAGAGCCAGATGCTAGTACAAAAAGGGTGTTGGAGTTAATTCAAGAATTTGGTCAAGTAGCCGGATTTAAACTGAACAAACAAAAGACTAAAGTTTTGGGAAAAAATTTAACAGTCATGGAGAGGGAGAGGTTCCAGAATGAAACAGGTTTGACAGTGGTTAAGAAGGTGAAATATCTAAGGGTTCATTTGACATCTAAGAATTTGAACTTGTATAAAGATAACTATGAAAAATGCTGGTCAGAAATTAAAAAAGATCTAGAAATATGGTCAAATTTGAAATTGTCCATGTTAGGCCGAATTGCAGTTATTAAGATGAATGTATTGCCCAGAATGTTATTTCTGTTTCAAACATTGCAAATTCTTGACAAGATGGATTGTTTCAAGAGGTGGCAGAAGGATATCTCGAAATTTGTCTGGCAGGGCAAAAAGCCCAGAATAAAATTTAAAATACTGACGGACGCAAAAGAAAGAGGGGGATTTGCCCTGCCGGACTTAAAACTGTACTACGAAGCAGCTGCGTTTTGCTGGCTGAAAGAGTGGATGCTCCTCGAGAATACAGACATCTTGGATTTGGAAGGTTTTATTTTTTTTTATATAAAATTTTTATTAGTTTTACAGAATTTTAGGAAACAAACAAACACTTAAAAAGACAAACATACACGTATAATTTCATAGTATTTTTTCATAAACCTCTTTTCTGGGACTTCCCCATACCCCCCCCTTTCTGCATCCCAATGTCCATAATTTTATAGCAACTCCCAATTGTTACTTTCCAACCTCTGTCATCTTAATCATCTCTGTATTCTGGCCTTATATCACTGTATCCCTTTGTTCCTGACAACCGCAACACTCTAGCATTCATTAAGTTTATAATAGTCCTTAAGATAACTTTTAAATTTTCTCCATTCTTCTTCCGCCGTCTCTTTCCCCTGATCACGGATTCTGCCTGTCATTTCGGCCAATGTCATATAGTCCATCATTTTCATCTGCCATTCTTCCAGAGTGGGTAGATCTTGTGTCTTCCAGTATTTTGCGATGAGTATTCTTGCTGCTGTTGTAGCGTACATAAAAAAAGTTCTGTCCCTCTTTGGCACCAATTGGCCGACAATGCCCAAGAGAAAGGCCTCTGGTTTTTTAGGAAAAGTACATTTAAGTACCTTTTTCATTTCATTATAGATCATTTCCCAGAAAGCCTTTATCTTCGGGCATGTCCACCAAAGGTGATAGAAGGTACCTTCAGTCTCTTTACATTTCCAACATTTGTTGTCGGGCAGATGATAAATTTTTGCCAGCTTGACTGGGGTCATGTACCACCTGTATACCATTTTCATAATATTTTCCTTTAAGGCATTACACGCCGTAAATTTGGTACCGGTGTTCCATAACCATTCCCAGTCATCTGACATGATGTTGTGACCGACATCCTGTGCCCACTTAATCATAGCTGATTTAACTGTTTCATCCTGTGTATTCCATTTCAGCAATAAGTTATACATTCTAGATAAATTCTTAATACTGGGTTCTAACAATTCAGTTTCTAATTTTGATTTTTCCCTCTGGAAACCAATTTTCCTGTCCTGTTTGAAAAATTCCATTATTTGATGGTATTGAAACCAATTTTGTACCTTGTGCTTCAGTTTCTCGTAACTTTGCAATTTGAACTTATCTCCATCTTGTTCCAAGATTTCCCAATACTTCGGCCATCCGACCTCCATATTGAGTTTCTTCACTGCCTTGGCCTCCACTGGTGAGACCCATCTAGGGGTTTTATTTTCCAACAGATCTTTGTATCTTATCCAAACATTAAACAATGCCTTTCTAACAATGTGATTCTTAAAGACACTATTGACTTTATCATACCATAGATATGCATGCCAACCAAAAGCATTATTAAAACCTTCCAGATCTAAGATGTCTGTATTTTCGAGGAGCATCCATTCTTTCAGCCAGCAAAATGCTGCTGCCTCATAGTACAATTTCAAGTCCGGCAGGGCAAAACCCCCTCTTTCTTTAGCATCTGTCAATATTTTGAATTTAATTCTGGGCTTTTTGCCCTGCCAGACAAATTTCGAAATATCTTTCTGCCACCTCTTAAAACATTCCATCTTATCCAGAATCTGCAAGGTCTGGAACAGAAATAACATTCTAGGCAATACATTCATTTTAATCACAGCAATTCGGCCTAACATTGACAATTTCGAATTTGACCATATTTCTAGATCTTTTTTGATTTCTGACCAACATTTTTCATAATTGTCTTTATACAAATTCACATTCTTAGATGTCAAATAAACCCCTAGGTATTTCACCTTCTTAACCAGTGTCAACCCTGTCTCCTCTTGAAACTTCTCCTTTTCTGTATCTGTTAAATTTTTTCCTAAGACTTTAGTTTTTTGTTTATTCAACTTAAATCCAGCTACCTGGCCAAACTGTTGTATTATTTCTAGAACCTTTTTCGTACTAGTGTTTGGCTCTTGCAAAGTCAATACTAGGTCATCTGCAAACGCTCTTAACTTGTAATGTTTAGCTCCGACCTGCACTCCTTTAACCTGCTGGTCTTCCCTTATCATGTTCAGCAGCACCTCCAGAACTGAAATAAAAAGTAATGGGGAAATTGGGCACCCCTGTCGTGTTCCTTTTTCTATCTTAAGTTCCTCCGTCACTACATTATTTACAATCAATTTAGCTTTTTGTTCAGAGTATATTGCAGCCATACCATTCTCAAAACCTTGACCTACCCCCATCCCATGGAGATTCTTTATCATAAAACTCCAAGAAATATTATCAAAGGCTTTCTCCGCGTCCACAAAGATCAACACTGCTTTAGTGTTTATGTTCACCTCTAGCTTTTCCAAAATGTCTATCACATTCCTTACATTGTCTGCTAGGTGTCTTTTAGGGAGAAAGCCTGCTTGATCCCTATGAATCTTCTCCATCAACACCTTTTTAAATCTTTTTGCCAAAATGTCTGCAAAGATTTTGTAATCCACATTAAGTAGTGATATTGGGCGGTAGTTCTTCAGTTGAGTCTTTTCAGTCTCTGTCTTTGGTATGAGTGAGATATATGCTTCTTTCCACGATTCAGGTGTCTTCTTTCCCTCAAGGATCTCATTACAGACTTCTTTTAGTGGTTGAATCAGCCATTCCTTCAGCGATTTGTAGTATCTTGAAGTCAATCCATCTGGTCCTGGAGATTTGCCCAGTTGCATATTCTGAATGGCAGCCTCTATCTCTTGTTCTGTTATTCTCTGGTTCAAATCCATCTTACTTTGATGAGAGATTTCTTGTAATCCATACTTATCAAGGAATTTGTCTATATCTTCTTCATTTTGCGGGCCTTGAGTATAAAGTTTTTTAAAATAGCTCAGGAAGCAATTTCTAATTTCATTGGGTTTAGATATATTCTTTCCTTCCACTTCTAGGCTTGTCACTGTATTTAGTTTCTGCCTTTTCTTCAGTTGCCATGCCAGAAGTTTGCCACATTTATTTGCTGATTCAAATGTCTTTTGCTTCATCTGCTTTATCTTCCATTCAATCTCTAGGTTCATCAATTCCATATATTGTGTTTGATATAACTTAATCTCTCTTAAAATCTCCTGGGACTTTGGTTTTGTTCTTAATTTTTTCTCTCCTTCCTTTATCTTTTCCAAAATCTTTTCTTTTTTCTCATTTTCTTTTTTCCTCTTTATTGAGTTTTGTTGAATCAAGAAGCCTCGCATCACCGCTTTGCTTGCGTCCCAGATCACTCTTTTCTCGACGTCAGCCCTCAAATTTATTTCAAAATAGTCTTTTAAAGTTTTTTGGGCCTTCATAAGGATCTCCTTGTCTCGAAAGAGGGTGTCATTCATTCTCCATCTAAATTGACCAGTTGTTGTAAGTTTCATTTCCATCTTCACTGCATTATGGTCGGAGCAAGTTTTTGGGCAGATTTCTACCTTCTTAATCTTTGGAGCCATACCACTAGTAATCCAGATTTGATCAATTCTGGTCCAGGTCATCATTGCTTGGGAGAAAAAGGTTCCCTCCCTCTCCAGGGGGTTCCTTGTTCTCCATATATCTATCAAGTCCATATTTTCAGTCATTTCAAAAAAAGTCTTAGGAAGTCTCCCTTCCTTACTAATTGTTTGTCTTTGTGCCTTGTCCATATTAGTGGAGACCATGCCATTCATGTCTCCCATAATTATCATATTGTAATCCAGATAGTCCATCAAGGTTTCATGAAGTCTCTTAAAGAAGTCAGATTTGCCTTCATTTGGTGCATAGATTCCAACAACTAAAAGTTTTTCTCCTTGTACTTGTATCTCCACTGCCAAATATCTCCCTTGTTCATCTTTAAATATCATTTTTGGAGCCCATTTCTCTTTCACATATATTACAACTCCTCTTTTCTTGACTTTGTCTGAAGAAACGAATTCTTGTCCTAGTCTTTTGTTTGTAAGTAGTCTCCTGTGGGCTCTAGTTATATGAGTTTCTTGTAGGCATATCAAATCCAGCTGTTCTCTATTCAATATATGAAATACTTGTCTTCTCTTCAAAGGCCCATTGAGCCCATTACAATTCCAACTGAGGAATTGCAGAGCCATCTTGTTATTTTCCTGAAGCTCCTCCAACAGCTCCAAGTTGTTGCTCTTCTTCTGATAACGGTAGTTTTGGTCCAATCGAGAGATTCAGAATCTCTAGTGCTCTCCTCTGTTCTGCAAGTACGTCCACTGTCCCCTTCTGCAGGTCCTCCTGATTTCTTGCCAAAAATTTGTCTTTGTCTTGAATTGTCTTTATTTTCACCTTCTTTGCCTTATAGTCGAATGACAGTCCTTGTGGAAATTCCCACCTAAAGCGGATGGAATTTTTCTTTAACAAAAGAACCAGGTCCTTGTAGAAGTTTCTTAGATCCAGAATATATTTTGGGATGTCTTTAAAGATCTGTACAGTTGAGTTGCCAATTTGCAGGGCCTTTTCAAAATGTAGTCCTAATATTTTGTCTCTTTCCTCCTTGGATCTAAATGTGATCAGGCAATCTCTCGGAGTCTTTCTGTCCTGCTTTTTGCCCAGTCTAAAAGCTGTTGTAATTTTAAATTCGTCTTCTTCCAGCTCCCAACAGTCCACAAACTCCCGTGTCAGATATTCCGCAAGGTTGTCTCTCTCATTCTCCGGAATCGATCTTAATTTCAAATTTCTCTCTTTTCTCTGTAACTCCCACAAGGCCAAAGTTGCATCATGCTCATAAACCTTCTTAGCAATCGGCTCTAATTTCTCTTGCGTTTCTCCAGCAACAGCTTTAGCATCTTCGGCAATTTGACGTGTAGTAGCGTTTTCCTCCACCAATTTATTTATAGATTCTGTGTTCTGGTTTAATCTTACTGATATTTCTGTTAATTTTTGTGTATTTTCTGAAGTCTGTTTTGTCAAAGACTCCAGAGTTTGATTTATCTTAAGCAGAGCGTCTGTCACAGCTTCCATAGAAGCAGCTGCACCTTTTTCTTGTTCTGTTGTTCCTGCTGGTCCTGGAGTTGCAGCTGAAATTGAGCCTCTTTTCTTTGTCTGTTGCTGTTGCAGCTGTTGTTGTTGTTGCCTAATTTTGGCTCTTGTGACAATCTCTTCTTGTGCGCCACTCATGTCAAGGTCACTTCCCACGGGAGCTGTTTCTCGTTGGAAAATTCCACTGTCCTAGGCCGTGCCGAACTTTACTTTACCCTCTAGGGGGAGCAAATCAAAATGGCCATAAAATAAAGTATCCAAGTACGAGAACAAAGGAGAATGTCCAAAGATATAAAAAAGAGAGATTAACGCAGTCAAAGTCAATGTTGCTAAAAGCTTATAGGTACAAATTGCCACAGTTTCCCAGTTTATGCTGTTTATTCTTGTAATATACTGTAGCCAGTCACTGTGTAAACTTTGTATCACAGTATCACTCTGCAGGCAAAAGTCAGTTCAGTGACCTATTGTTCTAAAGAGGCAGACCGTTTCGTACTTTCAATAAATAAGACAGCAGAGGCTTTTTTACTTCAGGTGAATCATGCAGTTATAGAAGTCTCATTCACCTCCCCTCTGCCCTGCTAGCTGGAGGGGAGATCTAAGGTCTAAGTGCCCGGTTTGGTTAATTAAAGAGAGCGGGTTTCAGCGGATGCAAGTTTAAAGTACCGTTGCTTTCACTTTCATGCAGTCGGGGGAGGCAGACTTCCTTGATTTAATCTCCCCGCTTTTAGCTCAATTTTCAAAATTTAAAGGGTCCCGATTGTTTTTCAGCTCCTACTCACGGGAATTCCGTCCAAATTTTCTTTTCAGGAAGGAATCGGCGCTCTCCGCTTATGGTGACGCGGCTTCACTTCGCAGGCTGGGTGACGACTCTCAGCACCGCGCTCACTCCCGATGTCGATCCGTAGCCTTTAAAAAGGCTCTTTCACGGTACCGGGGGGCGCAAAGGTGCCCACCGAGTCTCCTTGTTCTCAGGCTTCAGCGCCTGAGATTTTAGGGGTCCCCCGCTCGCCGTAGCGGGTAAGACCCGAACTTGCGAAGCAGTCCTTCTCCGGAGCTCGGAGGCAGGACCGCCATTAAGCGCTGGCACCGACCGGAAGTCCCTGGATTTGGAAGGTTTTAATAATGCATTTGGTTGGCACGCATATCTATGGTATGATAAAATTAAGGTGCATAAGGCCTTTAAAAATCATATTGTCAGAAAAGCTTTATATAATGTTTGGATAAGATATAAAGATCTGTTGGAAAACAAAACCCCTAGATGGTTGTCACCCTTGGAGGCTAAGGCGTTGAAAAAACTTAATATGGAAGCGGAATGGCCAAAGTATTGGGAAATTTTGGAACAAGATGGAGATAAGTTGAAGTTACAGAGTCACGAGAAATTGAAACCCAAAGTACGAGACTGGCTCCATTATTATCAAATAATGGAGGTGTATAAACAAGACAGGAAAATTGGCTTCCAGGTGGAGAAATCAAAATTAGAAATTGAACTGTTAGAACCCAATACTAAGAATCTGTCAAGAATGTATAATTTGCTGCTGAAATGGAATACACAAGATGAAACAGTAAAATCAGCTATGATTAAGTGGCCACAGGACATTGGTTATAACATTATGTTTGCTGGCTGGGAATGGTTGTGGAACACCGGGATAAAATTCACGGCATGTAATGCCTTAAAGGAAAATATTATGAAAATGATTTACAGGTGGTACACGACCCCAGTCAAGCTAGCAAAAATTTACCATTTGCCTGATAATAAGTGTTGGAAATGTAAAGAAACTGAAGGTACTTTCTATCACCTTTGGTGGACGTGCCCGAAGATTAAGGCCTTTTGGGAGATGATATATAACGAAATGAAAAAGGTACTTAAATGTACCTTCCCTAAGAAACCAGAGGCCTTTCTCTTGGGCATTGTCGGCCAATTGGTGTTAAAAAAAGATAGAACTTTCTTTATGTATGCTACGACAGCAGCAAGAATACTCATCGCAAAGTATTGGAAGACACAAGATCTACCCACTCTGGAAGAATGGCAGATGAAAGTGATGGACTACATGACACTGGCTGAGATGGCTGGCAGAATCCGTGACCAGGGGAAAGAGACGGCGGAAAAGGATTGGAAGAAATTTAAAATCTATCTTAAGAACTATTATAAAATAGATGAATGCTAAAATGGCGAGGTTTTGAGAAAGAAAAAGAATCATAGAATCATAGAGTTGGAAGAGACCACAAGGGCCATCGAGTCCAACCCCCTGCCAAGCAGGAAACACCATCAGAGCACTCCTGACATATGGTTGTCAAGCCTCTGTTTAAAGACCTCCAAAGTAGGAGACTCCACCACACTCCTTGGCAGCAAATTCCACTGTCGAACAGCTCTTACTGTCAGGAAGTTCTTCCTAATGTTTAGGTGGAATCTTCTTTCTTGTAGTTTGGATCCATTGCTCCGTGTCCACTTCTCTGGAGCAGCAGAAAACAACCTTTCTCCCTCCTCTATGTGACATCCTTTTATATATTTGAACATGGCTATCATATCACCCCTTAACCTCCTCTTCTCCAGGCTAAACATGCCCAGCTCCCTTAGCCGTTCCTCATAAGGCATCGTTTCCAGGCCTTTGACTATTTTGGTTGCCCTCCTCTGGACACATTCCAGTTTGTCAGTGTCCTTCTTGAATTGTGGTGCCCAGAACTGGACACAGTACTCCAGGTGTGGTCTGACCAGAGCAGAATACAGTGGCACTATTACTTCCCTTGATCTAGATGCTATACTCCTATTGATGCAGCCCAGAATTGCATTGGCTTTTTTAGCTGCCGCGTCACACTGTTGGCTCTTGTCAAGTTTGTGGTCAACCAAGACTCCTAGATCCTTTTCACATGTACTGCTCTCAAGCCAGGTGTCACCCATCTTGTATTTGTGCCTCTCATTTTTTTTGCCCAAGTGCAATACTTTACATTTCTCCCTGTTAAAGTTCATCTTGTTTGTTTTGGCCCAGTTCTCTAATCTGTCAAGGTCGTTTTGAAGTGTGATCCTGTCCTCTGGGGTGTTAGCCACCCCTCCCAGTTTGGTGTCATCTGCAAATTTGATCAGGATGCCCTTGAGTCCATCATCCAAGTCGTTGATAAAGATGTTGAATAAGACCGGGCCCAAGACAGAACCCTGTGGCACCCCACTAGTCACTCTTCTCCAGGATGAAGAGGAACCATTGATGAGAACCCTTTGGGTTTGGTCAGTCAGCCAGTTACAAATCCACTGAGTGGTAGCATAGTCAAGACCGCATTTTACCAGCTTCTTTACAAGAATATCATGGGGCACCTTGTCAAATGCCTTGCTGAAATCAAGGTAGGCTACATCCACTGCGTTCCCTTCATCTACCAGGCTTGTAATTCTGTCAAAAAATGAGATCAGGTTAGTCTGACATGACTTATTTTTCAGAAATCCATGCTGACTATTGGTGATCACAGCATTCCTTTCTAGGTGCTCACAGACTGTTTGCTTAATGATCTGCTCCAGAATCTTCCCTGCTATTGATGTCAGACTGACTGGGCGGTAATTATTTGGGTCCTCTCTTTTCCCCTTTTTGAAAATAGGGACAACATTTGCCCTCCTCCAGTCTGCCGGGACTTCGCCTGTTCTCCAGGAATTCTCAAAGATGACTGCCAGTGGTTCTGAGATCACATCTGCCAGTTCTTTTAATACTCTTGGATGCAGTTCATCTGGCCCTGGAGACTTGAATACATCTAAACTAGCCAAGTATTCTTGTACTATCTCCTTAGTTATTCTGGGCTGTGTTTCCTTTGCTGAATCATTTGCTTCAAATTCTTCAGGTTGGGCATTGTTTTCTTTATCGGAGAAGACTGAGGCAAAGAAGGCATTGAGGAGTTCAGCCCTTTCTGTGTCCCCTGTTTGCATTTCACCATCTTCTCCTCTGAGTGACCCCACTGTTTCTTTGTTCTTCCTTTTGCTACGAACATACCCATAAAAGCCTTTTTTGTTGCTTTTAACCTCTCTAGCAAGCCTGAGTTCATTCTGTGCTTTAGCTTTTCTGACTTTGTGTCTACACGTGCTGGCTATTTGTTTGAATTCCTCTTTGGTGGTTTCCCCCCTTTTCCATTTTTTGTACACATCCTTTTTTAATCTTAATTCAGTTAAAAGTTCTTTAGATAGCCACCCTGGCTTCTTTAGGCACCTTCCATGTTTCCGTCTCATTGGTATTGCCTGACGTTGTGCTTTTACTATCTCCCTCTTAACAAACTCCCAGCCACCATGAACTCCCTTTCTTTTTAGTATTGCTGTCCATGGGATCTCACTCAGCACTTCCCTAAGTTTTATGAAGTCGGCTTTCTTAAAGTCAAGAAATTGAGTCCTAGTATGGTTGGCTGCTCCTTTCCGCTGTATAGTAAACTTCAGAAGAGCATGATCACTCGCGCCTAATGATCCATCCACATCTACCCCACTAACCAGGTCATCAACATTGGTTAGGACCAGATCTAAAATGACTGTTCCTCTTGTTGCTTCTCCCACTTTCTGGACAATGAAGTTGTCTGCAAGGCCAGTGAGGAATCTGTTTGACCTTATGCTCTTGGCTGAGTTTGACGTCCAACAAATATCCGGGTAATTGAAGTCCCCCATTACTACTATCTCCCTTCCTTTTGCATGCTTGGCCATCTGTTCCAGGAAGGCATCATCTATGTCCTCCGTTTGGCTTGGGGATCTATAGTAAACTCCCACAATGAGGTCTCTGTTATTCTTCTCTCCCTTAATTTTGACCCAAATGCTCTCACTTTGGCTTTGAGGTTCTAAATCTTGGATCTCTTCACAGGTATACACATCCCTGACATATAACGCCACACCTCCTCCTTTCTTTACAGCGACATAAGATTAAGTTGAAGAAAAGATTAGCAAGACATATATTTGATAAAATTATTTAGAAGTTGCTGAAAGAAATTTGGACATTGGGATGCACGAAGGGGAGGTATGGGGGAGTCCCAGAAGTAAGGGATATGAAAAAAGGGCTATGAAATTATACATGTTTGTATGTCTTTTTATTTGTTTGTATTGTTTGAAAAATTTTGTAAAACCAATAAAAAATTTATATATATAAAAAAGAAGGAGGACGAATAAACTTGGATTGTTCTTTCGGTGGTTATTCACCCGAACCCGAACCCGAACCCGAACCTTAACCTTAACCTTAACCTTAACCTTAACCTTAACCTTAACCTTAACCTTAACCTTAACCTTAACCTTAACCCTAACCCTAACAGTAACCCTAACCCTAAGCATAACCCCAACCCTAGCAAAGAGAAATGTAATAAGGCTAAACAAAGCCAAACAGGTTGTTTTGGGTTCCAGCTACATAGAAAGAAGAATCTTGGATTTGAAATTAGCCCAATCAGAGCTTTATCAATAAGGCAAAAAAAGCCAAACAGGTTGTTTTGGGTTCCAGCTACATAGAAAGAATAATATTGGAATTCGGTTATTTCGAGTCGTGTTCTTTGGTGTTAATGCACATTGACCCAGAAATCGCAAAGTGTGTGTAATGAGACCAAAATAACACAACACCGTCTTTCCGCTTCCATATGCGTATTAAGAAGACGAATAAGCTTTGATTGGGCTTATTTCAATTCGCATGGTGTTTTTTGGGTGTGTACCAGAATCACCCCCGACCAAAGCTAAAAGGTGTTTTGGGTTCAATCTACATAAAAAGAAGATGATATAGCTCTGATTGGGCTTATTTCAAATTGGTGTTTTTGGGGTTGGAATGCACATTCACCCAAAAATTGCAGAGTGACATGTTTTTTATCAGCCCAAATCAAGTATAGGTGTTTTGGTTCCATCTGAACAGAAAGAGGACGAATAAGCTTGGATTGTTCTTTCGGTGGTCATTCACCCCGAACCTAACCCTAACCCTAACCCTAACCCTAACCCTAACCCTAACCCTAACCCTAACCCTAACCCCAACCCCAACCCCAACCCCAACCCCAACCCCAACCCCAACCCCAACCCCAACCCCAACCCCAACCCCAACCCCAACCCCAACCCTAAACCTAAACGTAACCCTAACACTAACACTAACACTAACCCTAGCAAAGCGAAGTGTAATAAGCCTAAACAAAGCGAAACAGGTTGTTGTGTGTTACACCTACATAGAAAGAAGAATCTTGGATTTCGCTTATTTCAAGGCGTTTTCTTTGGTGTTACTGCACATTTACCTAGAAATCGCAAAGTGCGTGTAATGAGCCCAAAATAACACAACACCGTCTTTTTGCTTCACTATGCGTAGAGAGAAGACGAATAAGCTTTGATTGGGCTTATTACAATTCACATGGTGTTTTTTGGGTGTGCACCAGAATCACCCCCAACCAAAGCAAAAAGGTGTTTTGGGTTCCACCTACATAAAAAGAAGATGATAAAGTCCTTATTGGGCTTATTTCAAATTGGTGTTTTTAGGGTTAGAATGCACATTCACTCAAAAATCGCAGAGTGACATGTTTGTTATCAGCCGAAATCAACCATAGGTGTTTCGGTTCTATCTCAATAGAAGGAGGACGAATAAACTTGGATTGTTCTTTCGGTGGTCATTCACCCTAACCCTAACCCTAACCCTAACCCTAACCCTAACCCTAACCCTAACCCTAACCCTAACCCTAACCCCAACCCCAACCCCAACCCCAACCCCAACCCCAACCCTAAACCTAAACGTAACCCTAACACTAACACTAACATTAACCCTAGCAAAGCGAAGTGTAATAAGCCTAAACAAAGCCAAACAGGTTGTTTTGTGTTCCAACTACATAGAAAGAAGAATCTTGGATTTCGCTTATTTCAAGTCGTTTTCTTTGGTGTTAATGCACATTGACCCAGAAATCGCAAAGTGTGTGTAATGAAACCAAAATAACACAACACCGTCTTTTTGCTTCAATATGCGTAGAGAGAAGACGAATAAGCTTTGATTGGTCTTATTTCAATTCGCATGGTGTTTTTTGGGTGTGCACCAGAATCACCCCCAACCAAAACAAAAAGGTCCTTTGGGTTCCATCTACATAAAAAGAAGATGATAAAGCTGTGATTGGGTTATTTCAAATTGGGGGTTTTTTTTGGTTTAGAATGCACATTCACCCAAAGATCGCAGAATGACATGTTTCTTATCAGCGGAAATCAAGGATAGGTGTTTTGGTTCCATCTCTATTGAAGGAGGACAAATAAGCTTGGATTGTTCTTTCAGTGGTCATTCACCCTGACCCTAACCCTAACCCTAACCCTAACCCTAACCCTAACCCTAACCCTAACCCTAACCCTAACCCTAACCCTAACACTAACACTAACACTAACACTAACAATAGCAAAGCGAAGTAAAATAAGCCTAAACAATGCCAAACAGGTTGTTTTGGGTTCCAGCTACATAGAAAGAAGAATCTTGGATTTTGCTTATTTCATGTCGTGTTCTTTGGTGTTAATGCACATTGACCCTGAAATCGCAAAGTGTGTGTAATGAGACCAAAATAAAACAACACAGTCTCCTGGCTTCCATATGTGTATACAGAAGACGAATAAGCTTTGATTGGTCTTATTTCAATTCGCATGGTGTTTTTGGGGTGTGGACCAGAATCACCCCCAACCACAGCAAAAAGGTGCTTTGGGTTCCATCTGCATAAAAAGAAGATGAGAAAGGCCTGATTGGGCTTATTTCAAATTGCTGTTTTGGGGGTTAGAATGCACATTCACTCAAAAATCGCAGAGTGAAATGTTTTTTATCAGCCCAAATCAAGCATAGGTGTTTGGGTTCCATCTGAATAGGAAGAGGACGAATAAGCTTGGATTGTTCTTTCGGTGGTCATTCACCCCAACCCCAACCCTAACCCTAACCCTAATGCTAACCCCAACCCAAACCCTAACCCTAACCATAATCCTAACCGTAACCCTAAACCAACAACAACAACAACAAATCCGTTTATTGTGAGGACCATGCCTGTACACAAACATCAACACAACAATAGTTAAAAATATTAAAATTCATTACATACTATGCCAACAAAACCTTCATCCCACAAAATAGAAAGAGAGGGAAAACCAGCAATGAGTTAAACAGACGATGAAGGGGTCTTTACATTGTCATCCATAAATCTTTCCCTGGCTTTCATGGCCTTCATCACAAAAACCGCTACCACATGGGTCAGTATAGTTGCCTGACATCCCAGTTCTGATTTTAACTGTGGTGTCTGAATGTAACTCTCTAAGTATTTTGAGAATCATAGAATCATAGAATCATAGAATCATAGAATCATAGAATCATAGAATCATAGAATCATAGAGTTGGAAGAGACCACAAGGGCCATCGAGTCCAACCCCCTGCCAAGCAGGAAACACCATCAGAGCACTCCTGACATATGGTTGTCAAGCCTCTGCTTAAAGACCTCCAAAGTAGGAGACTCCACCACACTCCTTGGCAGCAAATTCCACTGTCGAACAGCTCTTACTGTCAGGAAGTTCTTCCTAATGTTTAGGTGGAATCTTCTTTCTTGTAGTTTGGATCCATTGCTCCGTGTCCGCTTCTCGGAGCAGCAGTAAACAACCTTTCTCCCTCCTCTATGTGACATCCTTTTATATATTTGAACATGGCTATCATATCACCCCTTAACCTCCTCTTCTCCAGGCTAAACATGCCCAGCTCCCTTAGCCGTTCCTCATAAGGCATCGTTTCCAGGCCTTTGACCATTTTGGTTTCCCTCCTCTGGACACGTTCCAGTTTGTCAGTGTCCTTCTTGAATTGTGGTGCCCAGAACTGGACACAGTACTCCAGGTGTGGTCTGACCAGAGCAGAATACAGTGGCACTATTACTTCCCTTGATCTAGATGCTATACTCCTATTGATGCAGCCCAGAATTGCATTGGCTTTTTTAGCTGCCGCGTCACACTGTTGGCTCATGTCAAGTTTGTGGTCAACCAAGACTCCTAGATCCTTTTCACATGTACTGCTCTCAAGCCAGGTGTCACCCATCTTGTATTTGTGCCTCTCATTTTTTTTGCCCAAGTGCAATACTTTACATTTCTCCCTGTTAAAATTCATTTTGTTTGTTTTTGCCCAGTTCTCTAATCTGTCAAGGTCGTTTTGAAGTGTGACCCTGTCCTCTGCAACCTTTGGCAAGATGGCAAACATTGCGCAGGAATCGCAGGTGACTGCAGCTGTTCCCTCCCCTTCCATCTTGAGATCGTGTCGTTGGGGGTGGCTACAGAGGTCCTCCATCATAAAAAGCTTGAAGACAGGACAAATAACTTCCCCCACAAAAAAACCCTAGGTCTCCCCCAACAAACGTTTGAGACTAGCTCCCCTAATTCTAAAAGATGCGTATAACTTCGCGCGCCGCTGCCCTGCAAACTCTGATAAGAAGTCGTCTATCAATATCTGTTTCATATAGTTTTTGCCATAATTTGTCCCTACAGATTGAATCTAAAGCGGATGTGAGATCTACAAAAGCCACAAAAAGTTTGCTCTTATGTACCTTTGTATACTTATCTATCATTGTCTGTAGTACCAAACAATGGCCTGTTGTACTATGGCCCTTTCTAAACCCTGCCTGTTCCGGATTAAGCAAGTTAGAGTGGTCAGCCCAGTCAACCAGTTTATTTAGCAGGTATCGAGTATAAAGTTTATACACAATGTCCGGGAGACTTATGGGGCGATAGTTTGAGGGGTCTTGGGGGTCTCCCTTCTTATAGATGGGGGCTACCAGGCTCAGTTTCCAGTTTTCTGGGATTTTGCATGTATCATTTATTGCTGTAAAAAGTTGGGCCAAAATAGCAGCCCACCACTAGGCATTTAATTTAAGCACCTCAGGAGGAATCATATCTTCACCGGGAGCTTTGCCATTCTTGAGTGCTTTAATTAGCTGTAAACATTCTGATTTGGTAACAGGATCCCAGCCCATTAATAGATCGTTTTTAAGAGGAGGAAACTGGCTCGGTTTAGCAATGTTTGGAGCTGTATATAGCCGGGAAAAATGTTGGTACCATAAGTTAGATGAAATACTGTTGGTTACAATTTTCCCTTTGGGTGAAACTCCCTGAGCAATTATTTCCCAGAACTTTTTGTCGTCCCACAATTTGATCGCTTTGTCAAGTGCCTCCCATTGTTCCTTTCTGTAGAGGGATTTCTTAAATTTTAGAGTATTTTTATAATGAGAACGCCACCTGTGCAGGTTTTCCACTGAGGACAGGGTCCCTTCCTGTTTTACCTTATTTTGTAATTTCCTAAGCAAAGATCTTAGATTCCTACAGTCTTTGTTGAACCAGGCCCTCGAGTTGTTTTGTTGTTTGGGAGGGTTGGAATTCGTGAGTAGTGGGAAGAGCGACTCTGAGACCTGCTGAAATGTTGAAAAGGGGTCAGAATTAGATGAGATACACTGGTCTCTCAAGGCCAGTAAGTCTGATGAATGCAGGTGTAGTTTGATTTTAGATTCCAGGTCGCTGTTCCATTTACGCCTACGAAGGGCCAGAGTTGGAGGTGGGTCTGCACAGTGATTGCGGTATTGCGGATCCTCCAAACCACGGGGAATTAGTGAAACTGATATAGGAAGATGATCACTCTCAATTCTATTGAAAGTCCTGAAGCCCTGTGACCTCTCCAAGAGTTTTGGGGAGACTAGGATATAATCAATAACGCTCGCACCTCTAGGTCCAAGAAAAGAAAAGAAACCCCCTGACCTGTCCATATGGGTACCATGCAAATTATACAAATTATGTTTGAAGGCAGTCTCCATTAATGTAATGCCTGCCTTATTCAAGACCTTATTGACAGAGGACCAGGGAATAAACCAATCTGCCTCTGGCAGGAACTGGGATTTAGAGCAGTACGTATTAATGTCATTTCCTATCCTGGCGTTGAAATCACCTGCCAGCAGGATATCCATGCCAGGTGTCAGGGCTGCCTCAGGTCTCAGCTCACAAAAGACCAACGCCAGGTTCTTCTTATATACAAGGATGTTTATTGCAGTTCATTATTGGTTCCACAACCGAGGCGCGCAGCCCCGCGTCTCTTAGCCTAGACGTTTGAAGTCCCCTCTGAATCGGTCCCGCCCCTACACCAGCTTAAGAGGCTTGTGCTAGTCCACCTCTTCCTGTCTTTCCTTTTCCGCAGGGTCTTTCTGCCCCCCTGGGTTCCTTCCCTCCTGCTCTCTCCTGAAGCGGATTCCTCAGATGCCTGTTCCCCCCTCCTTCGTGCTTTGGGGCCAGGCTCCTCCTCCGGGCTCTCTCCATTTCCGCGCGCCTCCACATTTGAACTTGGCGCGCGTTCGCTACCCCTGACCTTCCTCTTGACACTTACACTACTCCCTGTACTACTCTCCGCCTCTTCCGGCAGGACGTCCTGCCCCGATCTCCTTCCCCTGTCTCCTTCCTGCTCCGCTCCGTGTGTCACACTGGGAACTCCACTCTCTTCACTTCGTTCCTGCTGGGAAGCCGGCCCCGATCTCCCACTCCCACTCGGGGTTTCCCTGCTGCTTCCCTGCTCCTGGCAGGTCCCCCCTGTGACCCCCCTTGGCCTGACTAGGGGCGCCCCCTTCTGGGAATCCTCCGATTCACTTGAGAGACTCATGGAAGACCTCAAGTCATTGTCATCCTCTTCCTCACTGTCCTGGGATTCTTCCCCATCGCTCTCCGTCTCCCCCCTCACCTGTGCCTCTGTCCCTGAACCCCTGACATCCATCCCCCCTCGAAGCCCCCCTTCCCCCCTCCCGCTGCTCGGGCGCAGGTTCCGGGGGCTCCGTCGTTGCGGAGGTCGCTGCCGGACACAGGTCGTCGACGTCGATCTCCTCTGCTTCCAGTTCATTGTTTGTGTGCTCGAACCCATGGTCCTCTCCCAACATGTTCACGTCCTCCCCTCCCCCTGTTGCCTGGGTGGGGTCTGCTTGCCAAGGACCCATCCGCCACCTCGTGCGCCAGTCTTCTTCTGGTTGGTCGTCCCACCAGTAAGAAGGGTCGGTGTCCACCCCCGAACACGATCCCCTTGGAGGGCTCGACTCTGGCGTCGTCTCCTCTGCGGAGGAGAACCCTCGGAAGGTGCTGGCGGAAAGTGTGGGCGTAAAAAGCCAATCGTCGAAAAACTGTGCTGGCATGGGCCTGTGTGGGAAAAGGGCATGGAACTCGTCCTTGAGGAGGGGTTCGTCCAAAGCGTAGTCCGGCACCCAACTGTTGGCGCTGGCCGGGGCGCCCTCCCTGGCGAGAAAATATTCTACTCCCTCTTCCCCCCATCTCGAGTCCAGAATCTCTGTGACCTCGTTGATTGGTTTGTCCCTAGGTGACCTCCCCCTCTTGGGCGACTCTCTGCTCGGTTCTGGTGCCGTCCCTGACTCCTGAAATCTGTGTGGGGCCCTGTAAGGGGTGAGCACCGACCTATGAAAGACCGGGTGCATTCTGGAACCTTCGGGGAGGGCCAGTCGAAACGCTACGGGATTGATCCTGGCCTCAACTTGATACGGCCCTAGTTGCCTGTGTCCTAGCTTCTTTTTAGCTAACGACTTGGCCGGCATTGCTTGGGCCGCTAACCATACCCAGTCTCCCACCTGGATGTCTTCCCCCTCCCTCCTGTGTTTGTCTGCCTGCACCTTATAGGCCTGTTTGGCTAGTTCCAAATGTCTCCGTAGCTCGTCGTGGACCTCTTGCAATTCTGCTGCGAAATGGTCGGCTTCCTGTGGTGCCCCCTCCCCCGTCGTTACGAGCCCCGGGAAGGTTCTGGGATGCCGTCCATTGTTAGCGAAGAACGGCGTCACCCCCGTCGACGCGTGCTTCGTGTTGTTGTAGGCAAACTCAGCCATCGGCAGGTAATCCACCCAAGCCGCGGGTCGCTGATTGGCGTAACATCTCAGGTACTGCTGCATGATCGCGTTGACCCTCTCCGCTTGGCCGTTGGTCTGCGGATGTCTCGCCGACGACAGGTTGATTTTGACGTGCAGAATCCCTAGGAGCTTCTGCCAGAAGCTGGACACAAACTGGCGCCCCCTGTCGGACAGAATGGACCGTGGCAAGCCATGCACCTTGAACACGTGGTCGATGAACAGTTTGGCGGTCTGCTCCGCTGTCGCCACCTTCGCGCAAGGAATGAAATGCGCCATCTTGGTGAACAGGTCTACAACCACAAGCACCGCCGTCTTGCCTCGCGAACTGGGCAGATCAGTGACAAAGTCCAGCGCCACCCTCTCCCACGGTTGCAGTGGCGTCTCCAGCGGTTCCAGCAGTCCCGCTGGCTTCTGGTGCACTGGCTTGGACCTTTGGCATGTGTCACACCTGGCGACGTACTCCGCGACCTCCCCTCGCATCTGGGGCCACCAAAAGTCTCTGGCCACTAATTCCGTCGTCTTTTCCTTGCCGAAGTGGCCAGCGCTGGGTGCGTCGTGCAACTGCTGCAGAACCTTCGCGCGGAGATCATCTCCCGGAACGTAGAGAGCACCTTTACGGGTCAGCAGGCCGTCGCGTATCTGGAACTCGTCGTCCTTCGCCGTGCCTCTCCGCACCTCTTCCATTTTGGACTGTGCGAACGGATCCGCCTGCAACGCGCGCCGCACCGCCTCCAGGTCCACGGCGGCTGAAGCGCACGCCCACGCCTGTGGTGCAAAAATGTGCCTGGCTGCCGCCGGTGCCGCTTCCTCGAGATACTGCGGTTTCCTGGAGAGCGCATCTGCTATGACATTGTTGTCGCCTGGGATGTACTCTATCCTGAAATCGAAATCCGCAAAGAACTCCGCCCAGCGTATGTGCCTCTGGCTCTGTAGCTTCGCCGTGCGCCAGTACTCTAGGTTCTTGTGGTCCGTGCAGACCTGCACGGTGTGCTTGGCTCCGATGAGAAAGTGCCTCCATGCCTTGAAAGCTGCGTGGATGGCCAGCAGCTCCCTGTCCCAGATGGTGTAGTTCTGTTCCGACTTGCTGAGCTTCCGGGAGTAGAAAGCACAGGGCCTCCAGTACCCCTGCGGGTCTTCCTGCAAGAGGACGGCCCCCACCGCTCTGTCAGATGCGTCAGTCTCCACCCTCATGGGCCTGCCGGGATTCACGTGTAACAGCTGTTCTTCGGACGCAAAGAGACTCTTAAGTCTTCTGAAGGACTGCTCCGCCTGGTCCGTCCAGGTGAACTTCTTCTTCTTGGAGCTGAGAGTGTCCGTGATAGCTGCCGTCTCCCTGGCGAAACCCCTGATGAACTTGCGGTAAAAGTTGGCGAAACCGACGAACCTCTGGACCTCCTTCCGCGTTCGCGGGCTCTTCCAGTCCAACACCGCGCGGACCTTGGCGCTGTCCATGGCTAGTCCCCTGTCGGACAGCCTATAGCCCAGAAAATCCACCTCCGTCACGTCGAATTGGCACTTCTCCAGTTTGGCGTAGAGCCTGTGCTCCCGTAGCCTCTGCAGGACTTCCTTAACGTCGCTCTCGTGAGCCTCCGGCGATTCCGAGAAGATAAGAATGTCGTCGAGGAAACATACGCACTTCTTGTAGAGGAGTCCCGCTAGCACGTGATGCATAAAAGCTTGGAAGAAGTGGGAGCCATTTTGGAGACCAAACGGCATAACTCTGTATTCGTAGGTGCCCAACGGTGTGAACATGGCCGTCTTCCACTCATCACCCTCTCGCACGCGTATGAGATTGTATGCGCCGCGGAGATCCAACTTGGTGAAGATCTTTCCTTTCCGCACCGTCCCGAGCAGGTCGTCAATCTTGGGCATGGGGAAGGCTGCAGGATTTGTTTTCGAGTTTATGAAGCGATAGTCCACGATCAGCCTTTTTTGGGGCGTGTCCTTCTTCTTCACGAAAAACACAGGACTGCCCCCTACAGCCTTCGATTCTCGGATGAATCCCCGCTGCAGGTTGTGAGCTATGAACTCCTTGAGCTCCTGCAGCTCGTCCTCGGACATGGAATACAGCTTCGCAGTCGGTAGCATTGTCCCTGGCAAGAGGTCAATTGCGCAGTCGTAGGGCCGGTGGGGTGGCAACTGGTCAGCCTCCTTCTCGCAGAAAACCTCCAAAAACCCCTTGTACTTGAGGGGTACAGCTTGCGCCATGCTGAGCCTCAGCTGCTGCCCTTCCTCTGGGCCCTCCTCCTCTTGACAGGTCTGGATGCAATGCTGCACGCAGTAGGACGAGCCGAAGGTGAGCTGCCGCTGGTACCACGCCATGGTTGGGCTGTGCCTATCCAGCCAACTCATGCCTAACACTATAGGCGTGTCTGACAGGCGGGTGACGTTGAAACTGATGATTTCTCGGTGATTGCCAATCTGCATCACCATGGGTGGCGTCTGTTGCACCACCTGCCCACCCAGCAACTTCCTGCCATCCACCGTGACGACGTTCAAAGGCAGCGTGGCTGGTAGGAGCTCTATGCAATGCTGCTTGACGAAGTGCACCCCCACGAAGTCTGCGTTGCTCCCACTGTCAATTGTAATGGGGACTTCTAGGGTGCGTCCATTAGGTAGTTGGAGAGTTGCAGTGAGCTGCACCACTGGCTTAGGTGGCAGGGGGTCTGTAGGCTGCAAAAGCGCTGGGGACTGCCCTACTGGCTCGCCTGGCTGTGCCCCAGCATTTCTGCTTCCAGCCAGGCATTGTCGTTTCCCTGAAACTGCTCTTCATGTTGTGCTGCTGCAGTTACTGTTGCTAAGGCTGCAGTGTGCTGCCGGAGCCTCTTTGGCCATGTGCGTCCCACTGTCACAGATGTAACACTTCCTGTTCCCTCTAGGAGGCTTTGTCTTGACTGCTCCGGACGCTGGGTCTCCGGCCGCTGACTGAGCCTTTGCACTCCCCAGTTCCATCGGTTCCTCCCCTGCCTGCAGCTGAGGTGAGGGACGCGTACGTCCTGGATCTCTGGGAAAGAAAGGAGGCACTCTAGACGGTGTGTGAAGCTGGCTACCCCCCTCATTGCGCCAAGGGCGTTCTTCATGGCGTACTCCAATGGCAAGCGCCCGCTGCACCACGTCTGCCAGGGTTTTAGGTCTGTCCCCCCTTGCCAGTTCGTCTTTCACAGGGCCAGAGAGCCCCTCCCAAAACAAGTCTCTGACTGCCAGAGAATCTTTCTCCCATCGCAGCACATTCAGCAAGGCGAAAAAGCGAGCATGGTACTGACGTACTGAAGCCTTGCCTTGCCTTAAACCATGCATCTGCTGGCGTGCTACATCCACATCCACGCTAGACTGGAAGCAAGCGTCCATGCATTTGATAAATTCATCAGAGTCCCTTCGAGCAGGGCAATCCTCGCGCCACAGATTGCGCAGCCAAGCCCTCGCTTCCCCATGCAAGTGGGACACAATGAAACCCACTTTCTCCTCCTCATCTTTAAAGTCGTCGCGAAGCAAATGCAACGCATATTCTACGTCTGCTCTAAAACTGGGGTACTGCTTCAGGTTCCCATCGAAGTGGGCTACCAAGTTGCCTCCTCTTCTGCCCAGTGCTACTCCAGCAGCTTTGGCCGCCGGGAACCCCACCTGGCATGCATGATCCCACCTGGCTTGCAGATCTTGGCACCGCTTTTCCGCCTCTTCCCCCCTCTTCTGGGAGATCGCTACCTCAGTGGTAAGCTGGGAGACTGCGTTGCGTAGCTCAGCTATCTGCTGCTCCATACTCATGGCTGCCAAACTTCGTGAGCTTTGCAAAAAAAAATTTTGCGTATCTTTGGGAGGGGACTTACTGTCAGGGCTGCCTCAGGTCTCAGCTCACAAAAGACCAACGCCAGGTTCTTCTTATATACAAGGATGTTTATTGCAGTTCATTATTGGTTCCACAACCGAGGCGCGCAGCCCCGCGTCTCTTAGCCTAGACGTTTGAAGTCCCCTCTGAATCGGTCCCGCCTCTACACCAGCTTAAGAGGCTTGTGCTAGTCCACCTCTTCCTGTCTTTCCTTTTCCGCAGGGTCTTTCTGCCCCCCTGGGTTCCTTCCCTCCTGCTCTCTCCTGAAGCGGATTCCTCAGATGCCTGTTCCCCCCTCCTTCATGCTTTGGGGCCAGGCTCCTCCTCCGGGCTCTCTCCATTTCCGCGCGCCTCCACATTTGAACTTGGCGTGCGTTCGCTACCCCTGACCTTCCTCTTGACACTTACACTACTCCCTGTACTACTCTCCGCCTCTTCCGGCAGGACGTCCTGCCCCGATCTCCTTCCCCTGTCTCCTTCCTGCTCCGCTCCGTGTGTCACACTGGGAACTCCACTCTCTTCACTTCGTTCCTGCTGGGAAGCCGGCCCCGATCTCCCACTCCCACTCGGGGTTTCCCTGCTGCTTCCCTGCTCCTGGCAGGTCCCCCCTGTGACCCCCCTTGGCCTGACTAGGGGCGCCCCCTTCTGGGAATCCTCCGATTCACTTGAGAGACTCATGGAAGACCTCAAGTCATTGTCATCCTCTTCCTCACTGTCCTGGGATTCTTTCCCATCGCTCTCCGTCTCCCCCCTCACCTGTGCCTCTGTCTCTGAACCCCTGACACCAGGGAATTCTAATTCAGCCTTCTCCAAACATAGCTCTAAATCTTCCCAGATTTGTAACGACTGGGGAGGGGTGCCTATGGGAGGGATATATATATTAAAGCAAAGGAAATCTCCTCCTTCACTGCTAGAAATAAGTAAGATTTGTAAATTGTTGCTCTTCACCCACTGCTGTTGCCGGCCCTTGCACTTTAGCTTGGTAGAAACAAAAGTGACTAAACCACCACTAGGTCGGCCTCGGGAATTTGGTTTTATCGCAGGGGTAGCAAAGGCTTCGTATCCCTGTAAAGAAGGGACATGGAGATCTAGACACCATGTCTCCTGTAGACATATAATCTGAAATTTTGTAAGGAAATCCAGAAGGTCGACATCACCCTGCTTAGATAGCCATCCCGCCACATTCCAAGAAAGGATGTGGAAATAGGGTGATGGTGGAAATAGTGGCAGTCAATCTCTTTTCCGGTGGTTTGAGGCTCCTGAGCTGGGCTCCTCCTCTTTCTGCCCTGCTTGGTGGTTCCAGGTTTGAGGTCGCTGGTCCCTAGGTAGGTGTGATAGCTTTAACTAAGGGGCCAATAGGTTGATTTGGCCCAGAGGATCTTTGATGACACTGTTACAAATATCATGTTGTTCAGCTGATGTATCATGATGTTCAGCTGGTTTTTGCAGAGCAAGGGTTTTGCAGACCCGTATAGGCTGTACAGGTAGCAGGTCAACAGCTGCATCTTGCGTCGGTACTGCTAGCGGGTCAAAATTTGACAAAAGCTGTGGATCTTGATTGCGTATTGGGCTTAGAATAATGGAAGCCTCCAATTCCGGCATCGAGGCATATTTCTCCCCTAGTCCTCTCCCCTAGCATGGAAGACGAAGAGCAGACTCCATTTGAGGATCTCTCCCTCATTACAGTCGATCAGGTATATGAAGACGAGCAGCAAAGTCAGTCCTCAGGGAATGTGCAGGCGACCTTGGAACGGACAGCTCACGGAAGAACCACGACCAAACCTAAGAGGAGGCGTGTAGTGGTGATAGGGGATTCCCTACTGAGGGGAACAGAAGCAGTGATCTGTGGGCCTGACAAGATGTCTCGGGAAGTGTGCTGTCTCCCCGGGGCTAAGATCCAAGATGTAACTGAACGACTGCAAGGAATTATAAAACCCACTGACGAATACCCCTTCCTCTTGGTTCATGTGGGAACCAATGACACTGCAAGCAATAGCCTCCAGAAGATCAAAAGAGACTACGAGGCTCTCGGCAGGAAATTGAAGCAACTAAATGCACAAATTGTCATCTCATCTGTCCTCCCAGTTGAACGACGTGGCCCAGGGAGAGAGGGAAAAATCGTGGAAGTGAACAGCTGGCTTCGCAAATGGTGAAAACAGGAACGGTTTGGATTCTTAGATCACGGACTGCAGTTTCTTGAAGATGGACTTCTGGCAAGCGATGGGCTGCACCTCACAACGGTTGGGAGAAATGTTTTTGCCAAAAATCTCAGAAACCTCATCAGGAGGGCTTTAAACTGACTAATGTGGGGGAGGGAGACAGTGCTCCTGAAGGTAGGAGTCTATCAATTGATGAAGATGATCATCCAAATGTCATAGACCAAATGGAGCAAACAGCATGCAGACCTAGTGGTGGGAGGAAAAAATCCTTAAATAAGAGACACGGGGGAATGATTAATGGACTTCAATGTCTGTACACTAATGCGCAAAGCATGGGAAATAAACAAGATGAGCTTGAGCTCTTGGTACAGCAAACTAAATATGACATAATAGGCATCACTGAAACCTGGTGGGATAAGTCCCACGATTGGAATGTAATAATGGGGGGATACAATCTATTTCAGAGAAACAGACCAGACAAGAAAGGAGGAGGAGTGGCGTTATATGTCAGGGATGTGTATACCTGTGAAGAGATCCAAGATTTAGAACCTCAAAGCCAAAGTGAGAGCATTTGGGTCAAAATTAAGGGAGAGAAGAATAACAGAGATCTCATTGTGGGAGTTTACTATAGATCCCCAAGCCAAACGGAGGACATAGATGATGCCTTCCTGGAACAGATGGCCAAGCATGCAAAAGGAAGGGAGATAGTAGTAATGGGGGACTTCAATTACCCGGATATTTGTTGGATGTCAAACTCAGCCAAGAGCATAAGGTCAACAGATTCCTCACTGGCCTTGCAGACAACTTCATTGTCCAGAAAGTGGGAGAAGCAACAAGAGGAACAACCATTTTAGATCTGGTCCTAACCAATGTTGATGACCTGGTTAGTGGGGTAGAAGTGGAAGGATCATTAGGCGCGAGTGATCATGCTCTTCTGAAGTTTACTATACAGCGGAAAGGAGCAGCCAAGCATACTAGGACTCAATTTCTTGACTTTAAGAAAGCCGACTTCATAAAACTTAGGGAAGTGCTGGGTGAGATCCCATGGACAACAATACTAAAAGGAAAGGGAGTTCATGATGGCTGGGAGTTTGTTAAGAGGGAGATAGTAAAAGCACAACGTCAGGCAATACCAATGAGACGGAAACATGGAAGGTGCCTAAAGAAGCCAGGGTGGCTATCTAAAGAACTTTTAACTGAGTTAAGATTAAAAAAGGATGTGTACAAAAAATGGAAAAGGGGGGAAACCACCAAAGAGGAATTCAAACAAATAGCCAGCACGTGTAGACACAAAGTCAGAAAAGCTAAAGCACAGAATGAACTCAGGCTGGCTAGAGAGGTTAAAAGCAACAAAAAAGGCTTTTATGGGTATGTTCGTAGCAAAAGGAAGAACAAAGAAACAGTGGGGCCACTCAGAGGAGAAGATGGTGAAATGCAAACAGGGGACACAGAAAGGGCTGAACTCCTCAATGCCTTCTTTGCCTCAGTCTTCTCCGATAAAGAAAACAATGCCCAACCTGAAGAATTTGGAGCAAATGATTCAGCAAAGGAAACACAGCCCAGAATAACTAAGGAGATAGTACAAGAATACTTGGCTAGTTTAGATGTATTCAAGTCTCCAGGGCCAGATGAACTGCATCCAAGAGTATTAAAAGAACTGGCAGATGTGATCTCAGAACCACTGGCAGTCATCTTTGAGAATTCCTGGAGAACAGGCGAAGTCCCGGCAGACTGGAGGAGGGCAAATGTTGTCCCTATTTTCAAAAAGGGGAAAAGAGAGGACCCAAATAATTACCGCCCAGTCAGTCTGACATCAATACCTGGGAAGATTCTGGAGCAGATCATGAAGCAAACAGTCTGTGAGCACCTAGAAAGGAATGCTGTGATCACCAATCGTCAGCATGGATTTCTGAAAAATAAGTCATGTCAGACTAACCTGATCTCGTTTTTTGACAGAATTACAAGCCTGGTAGATGAAGGGAACGCAGTGGATGTAGCCTACCTTGATTTCAGCAAGGCATTCGACAAGGTGCCCCATGATATTCTTGTAAAGAAGCTGGTAAAATGCGGTCTTGACTATGCTACCACTCAGTGGATTTGTAACTGGCTGACTGACCGAACCCAAAGGGTGCTCATCAATGGTTCCTCTTCATCCTGGAGAAGAGTGACTAGTGGGGTGCCACAGGGTTCTGTCTTGGGCCTGGTCTTATTCAACATCTTTATCAACGACTTGGATGATGGACTCAAGGGCATCCTGATCAAATTTGCAGATGACACCAAAGTGGGAGGGGTGGCTAACACCCCAGAGGACAGGATCACACTTCAAAACGATCTTGACAGATTAGAGAACTGGGCAAAAACAAACAAAATGAATTTTAACAGGGAGAAATGTAAAGTATTGCACTTGGGCAAAAAAAATGAGAGGCACAAATACAAGATGAGGGACACCTGGCTTGAGAGCAGTACATGTGAAAAGGATCTAGGATTCTTGGTTGACCATAAACTTGACATGAGCCAACAGTGTGACACGGCAGCTAAAAAAGCCAATGCAATTCTGGGCTGCATCAATAGGAGTATAGCATCTAGATCAAGGGAAGTAATAGTGCCACTGTATTCTGCTCTGGTCAGACCTCACCTGGAGTACTGTGTCCAGTTCTGGGCACCACAATTCAAGAAGGACACTGACAAACTGGAACGTGTCCAGAGGAGGGCAACCAAAATGGTCAAAGGCCTGGAAACGATGCCTTATGAGGAACGGCTAAGGGAGCTGGGCATGTTTAGCCTGGAGAAGAGGAGGTAAAGGGGTGATATGATAGCCATATTCAAATATATAAAAGGATGTCACATAGAGGAGGGAGAAAGGTTGTTTTCTGCTGCTCCAGAGAAGCGGATACAGAGCAATGGATCCAAACTACAAGAAAGAAGATTCCACCTAAACATTAGGAAGAACTTCCTGACAGTAAGAGCTGTTCGACAGTGGAATTTGCTTCCAAGGAGTGTGGTGGAGTCTCCTTCTTTGGAGGTCTTTAAGCAGAGGCTTGACAACCATATGTCAGGAGTGCTCTGATGGTGTTTCCTGCTTGGCAGGGGGTTGGACTCGATGGCCCTTGTGGTCTCTTCCAGCTCTATGATTCTATGATTCTATAAACCTGATGGTCCCAGACAGAAGACAATCAGGATCACAAGAACTTGCATATGGGAGTGGATTTGGCACAGACTGGAACAAAGGACAATAATCAGCTCTTCCCTCTGGGGGCAGGAAACTGCAAAGTCCCCTCTGTCACCTGGAAAATGACTCATGGGGAGGGGGAGAAGGGAACCAGCCAGGTGACAGGACACTCAGGTTACCACCACCACCCCTCCCTCAACCCCTCCTTTCTGTGATGTATGCATGATGTTTCTGGGGGTGGGCTTGACCTACAGGATGAGAATTTCAAAAGTTTTTATAAGGCCTTGCACACCATTTTTCTGTGTCTTTTCTCTCTCTTGCAAGTGAGGGGAACACCCTGTTGCAACAGTTCAATAAAGGCCAACCCTACAGGCTGCTGTTTTGCTCCAAGTTATCCTGGTTGGTGTCTTTGTTTTGTCCAAGGGAGCCCTCAGATTTTTCCGGTAACAGTTTGGCGACCATGCTCAGGGACACTTGGTCCTCCTGTGAAGGTGAGGGGGGAGATGGAGGGGATCGGGTGCCACTGGGCAACCTTAGCCCAGGGATCCCTTTTTCCTCTCCCTACCTCCTCTTTGCGGGCGGTAATCAATCGTCACCAAAAGCCCAGCCAGGGGGAGCAAAGGCAAGGTCAAGCTGGCTAAAGAGAAAGGATCCCGGGATCCACGAGGGACATCTACGAATGTGAGTATGGTTTGAAGTTAATACATTGGGAGGGGGTGGGAAAGTAACGTCTCCACGACAGCTGGGCTTTTCTTCTTTCCATCTCTGACGTCTTCCCTCGGAGTCGCCTGGAAGCGTCCTAAACTCTATCCTTCCCTCCCCCGATTTCCCTCTCGGACCGGGGAAACCGCGGAACTTTTACTGTTTTTCTGACGTTTTTCCTCGGAGTCGCCCAGAAACGTCCTAAACTCTTTCTCTCCTTTTCTCTTTCCCGATTTCCCTCTCGGAGCCTGACCGGGGAAACCGTGGAAAGTCTCCTTTCCTCTTTCCCCCACGTCTTCCCTCGGAGTATTAGTCTTGTAAGCAGCGCTGAATAAATTCCGAATCCGTGGTTTTTACCGGGTTAGAGAGACCCGTGGTTTCCAGGCTAGTGCCTGTGGTTTTCTGGTAGGCAGGGATTGCCTTTTAGTTGAAGAAAAAAAAATCAAGTACTGATAGAATATTCTTCTCTCTACCCCCCCCTTCTCTGTCCCTTTCTTGTGCTTGTTTTTCTATCTCCTAGTGTAATCTACTGAGCAACCCCCCCTCAGTATTAGAGGGAAAATGGGAGCTCACTCTTCTAAACACCCTAGCTGGACTCCTCCTGGCAACAAAGCTTCCATGAAGCCTTTTTGCCCCAGAGAGGATTCTGATACGCCCCTCCAGTTTGTCATCTGCAACTGGGAAAAATAAAATGAAATAAAATAAAGGGGCAAAATGGTCTTTCCAAGTACAAATTGCGAGACCGTTGTAACTTTTAGTGGGTGGCTTAGGCCCACCACCTGGAACCCAGGGCACAGCGGCCACCTCAGAGATCCTTCAACAAAATCAGGGTGTGAACCCTTAGGGAGAGCTGAACACATCAAATTTGTGTTGTTAAACTATAAACTATAACCTAAAGCTAGAATGTGAAACCGTAAACTTAATGGTGCTCAGAAGGCAGTAGATATAATAACAGCCCAGCCTGAGAGCCCACGCATTAGAGATCTTAGTTTCTCTAAAAAAAATGAATAAGAGATGTACTCAAAGATTTAGAAATATTTAAAGGGTTTGTGTTTACATTGGCTTTGGCATCCACAGACTGTTCTTAAATGCACATAGTTTTAAAATTGCAAGCTTGCTTCAAAATTTTTAAATATAAGGGCCTTAGCAATCTTAAACAGGACAAAAATGAGAATGAAGCGTGCAAATGTTTGTTATTTGAGAGAGGCTCCAAAGAGTCTTCCTCCGAGTAGCTTAAGTGAGGATTATGATTTTAAGTTGACGGTAAATGATGTTTTGTTGCAACTTTTGAGTTTGTGAGCCTACATCCGTGTTCCAGTCTTTTTTTCCAGTATTTTGAAATGTGCTGTGAAGAAACTAATGTTTCTGCTGCAAAAGCCTAGTTGAGCCAACTGCTCTCTCAAGCTAATATGCAGTGTACGTATTTCATTAAGCATATGCCTATGAAAATATGGTGTTCCTTCTAAGAAAATTGTTATTAAAAGGGAGAAGCTTCCATAGCCAGCAATTGTCTATCTGAGCCCTGATACCAGCCTCTATAAGACTTCCTGGCCTCTTTTCTTGGAAAATGCCCCCCCCCCTTGTATCAGTCTCTTTCAGTTTTTTCCCCCTTCTTACTTCTGTGCCAGGTAAATTTACTCCTGAGTAAGATTCCTTTAAAAGGAAACTACGGGGAGGGGGGGCAATCTTTTCTAAAGGTACCTTGAATCTCACTTTCCTATGTGTGGTTGTTTTAAAAAATCTTAATTAGGCTTACTGTTCCTAGGCAAGTTCAGAAAAAATGTTCACTTTTGTATTCCTTTTAATTTTAATTTTATTTTAATTGATTAATTCTATGGCTCTTTTAATCATTTGTGAGTGATTATGTCAATTGAATTAACTATGCTTAATAAAAGATCCTCTCCCTATCTTAGGAAAAAACTGTTCACTTCAATTTTCCTTTAAAGATCATTTCTCTAGGAACTTGCATTCTTTAGTCTAAGGAAGCAAACTCACTCAAACTATCTCAAGATCTGCTAAAAGGGTTCTGTGTAAAGTTGGGTACTTTTATTTTCCTCTTCCTTAGTACATGATAGGAGCATAGATGTTTCCTTTCCCAGTTGTGCTTGTTGTTGTTTAGTCGTTTAGTCGTGTCCGACTCTTCGTGACCCCATGGACCAGAGCCCCATGTAGAGTGAGTTACAATAATCCAGTCTGGAGGTGACCGTTGTGTGGATCACAGTGGCTAGGTCAGGGCGAGAGAGGTAAGGAGCCAACTGCTTAGCTTGCCGGAGATGAAAAAATGCCGCCTTTGTTATGCAATCTGACCTCCATGGAAAGGGAGGTGTCAAAGATTACACCCAAACTCTTAACGGACGGTGCTGGCACTAATTGCACCCCCGCAAGAGATGGGAGTTGCCCCCTCAATCCCATATCGCTCCGTCCCAGCCAGAGGACCTCTGTCTTCGAAGGATTTAACTTCAACCGGCTCCCACGTAACCATCCAGCCACAGCTTCCAAACATCTGATCAGTGTGTCTGGGGCCGAGTCAGGATGGCCATCCATCAACAGATAGAGTTGGGTGTCATCAGCATACTGATGGCAGCCCAGCCCAAAACTCCGGACAAGCTGGGCGAGGGGGCGCATAAAGATGTTTAAAAGCATCGGGGAGAGAATCGCACCCTGAGGCACTCCACACACCAAGGAGTGGCGCGATGACAATTCCCCCCCAAGCGCCACCCTCTGTCCCCGACCGGAGGGAAATGAGCGCAGCCATTGAAGGACTGTGCCCTGGACCCCCACGTCGGCAAGGCGGTGGTCCAGAAGTTCGTGATCGACCATGTCGAAGGCTGCTGACAGGTCTAGAAGAATCAGCAGCCCCGAGCCGCCTCGATCCAGCTGCCTGCGGAGATCATCTGTTAGGGCGACCAGAGGCGTCTCGGTCCCATGACCAGCGCGGAAGCCGGACTGGAATGGATCCAGAGCCGATTTTTCATCCAGAAACCCACCAATTATAACCTTTCTGCCTCTCATTATACCCCAGACTTTCCCAGTATTCTACAGGATTCACAACCTTACTACGGAAGGGGGCTCCGAAACATCATCGGAGGAAGAGATGCAGGGGCAACAGGAAGTGTCAGCGGCTGCAGAACAGCACCAGTCTCCAATGATGGGCAAGGGAGAAAGAAGTCTAAGTAAGAAGAAGCATTCGGCCAAGAAGAGCAAGAGAAGTAAGCCTTCTGATTCCGAGGACAATTCAGAAATGCTTCCCTGCTGCCCACCACCTGCTGGGACCTGAGCTACCAGAATTACAGGATGGAGCACGTGGGTCCCTATGTGGAAAAGAAGCAGCCAGATCCCTCTAAGTTTGGAAATTCCAAAGCTAAGCGAGTCCCTCACCGTGAGGTTTGCTGGGTGTGTGCCAGGGGCCAAATTGTAAGTATGCACATGAATGTGAAAAGTGCCTAGGTAACTACCCGGCGTCCTCATGTTTTAAAGGTAAACAGCCCTTTCTGGGCGGTAGGGGGCATTTCCACCAGGGGTCTTGAAATGCTCACAGACCAGCCCAAAGAACAGCCACAAACCGGTATTAATTCAGCCGCAAACCGGTATTAATTTGGCCCATGGTTTTGGCGTTCTCTTCTGTTAAGCTCTCACCTCTTAGATCCCTCCTAACTCAGGGGACCCCCTAAACCAAACAAACAAAAAACAAACAAACCAGTTAGGGAAATGCTAGCTATTGCAAAAAGAAAATAAACAAATAAATTCTGGCTGGGAGGGTGGCTGGCCCCTTCAGGGAGCCGCCTATACTGGCTTTACACATTTCACCTTTAGGCATCGTCCCTAAAAAGTCTCCAGGAGAGTATCGTATGAGCCACAACCCATCCTACCCTAGAGGTGGCTCAGTCAATGATGCAATACCACAGGAGCCTTGTTCTGTGAAATATGCCTCCTTTGATCAGGCTATAAAAGCTTATTCGCAGGTTCAGCAGGGGAGCACTCTTGGCTAAGTGTGTCATTGAGTCAGCCTTTTGCCTCCTGCCAATTCACCCAGAGGACTTTCTGTGCCTAGGTTTTAGGTTTAGGGCTTATTCATAGACAAATTTATGCCAATAGGGTGCTCAGTAGCTTGTGCAGCTTTTGAGTCATTTAGTACAATTTTAGACTGGGCCCTTTGCTTTAGAACTGGTTCTGAAAGGGTGACCCATTACCTCGATAACTTTTCTCTCATCACTAGTAATAGCCCTGATTGCGCTTCTCTTTAGAGGCTTTCACCTCCCTGGCTGAGGAGCTTGGGGTACCTTTGGTGGCAGACAAAACAGAGGGTCCAGTTTCGACCATAACCTATTTTGGGTATTGAATTGGACACAATCGCACAGACATCAGCCTACCAAGGGAGAAGCTAGCAGCACTTAAGGAATTAATTCTGTAACTTCTTCCTCTCAAGAAGGTCACCCTTAGGCAGAGTCGATCACTCTTGGGTCACCTCAACTTTGCATGCCGGGTAGTGCCCCCTGGCTGCCCCTTTTGTAGGAAATTGGCTAGCTGTCAGCGGGACTGCATGCTCCTCAACACAGAGTGCGCCTCTCTAAAGTGATCAAGTAAGGCCTGGAGGTTTGGTTAAAGTTCCTGGATAAGTACAGGGGAATTCTTTGTGGCAGGACAATTTGATGCTGCGTTCAGACTTTCAGGTACAGTCTGATGCAGTTGGTTCCCTGGGGTTTGGTGTCTACTTTAGGGGATGCTGGTGTGCTCAGCGTTGGCCTACCAGCTGGCAAGGAAAACCTATCACGCGTGACCTCACCTTCTTAGAATTTTCCTATCGTAGTTCTGGTGCACTTGTGGGCTGATGAGTTCAGGAATCACCAGGTATGCTTCTGGACTGACAATCAAGCGGTTGTCAGTGTCCTGTCTAAACAATCATCACACTCTCCTAGGGTGGCAAACGTGCTCCGGTGCTTTGTCCTTTTGTGCTTAGAATTAATCACCTATTTCTCTGCCAAATTTACACCTAGGGTTAACAATGACATCGCGCATGCTCTGTCTCGTTTTCAGATGGACTGTTTCCGCTCATTAGCACCAGAGGCGCAGCAATTGCCACAGCCATTCCTGGAGCACCTTTGGAACATGATGTCCTGAAGTGAGTATTGGCTTTAGTAGTCCCATCCACGCTTAGACATCATAAAAAGGCTTGGTTGGACTTTATGGAGTTTCAAGGCAAATTAAAAAATGCTAGGCTTGACACACCCCCTACCAAGGCTGAGGTTCTGCAATACTTGGTACATTTTAGGGAGCTGGGTCGCGCAGCAAAGACTCTATAACATCCAGTCAGCTGCAATCTCCTCCTTCTGTAAGGCTATTTACTCCATAGACCCTTGTGCAGATTTCTTAGTGTGAAGGGCACTGGGGGGCTGGCGCAGGCTGCTGCCTCCCAGCAGTGATGGTAGAAGGCCCATAACATATGACATTCTATGCCAAATCCAAACAACAACAACAACAAAAATAAAAGTTAAGAAGTATCTGTTGGTCCAAGTACAAGGCCCGGTTATTTTTCGGCTGCATACGCCATTGAAGGAATGGGTTTCTGTGCAGGGACCCAAAATCCACTTTTTTCTGTTTCCAAGGGAGCATTTCTAGAATGCTTTAACTTGAGCTCTTGAGCCAAAACCCAGCTGTATAAACAAGTGCTCAGAGCCCTCTCCTTTATCAGTTTGTGACGGCAAGGATGACCATGGCTGTTCTAGTGGAGTAGGGATGACATGTCATAGAATCATAGAATCATAGAGTTGGAAGAGACCACCAGGGCCATCGAGTCCAACCCCCTGCCAAGCAGGAAACACCATCAGAGCACTCCTGACATATGGTTGTCAAGCCTCTGTTTAAAGACCTCCAAAGTAGGAGACTCCACCACACTCCTTGGCAGCAAATTCCACTGTCGAACAGCTCTTACTGTCAGGAAGTTCTTCCTAATGTTTAGGTGGAATCTTCTTTCTTGTAGTTTGGATCCATTGCTCCGTGTCCGCTTCTCTGGAGCAGCAGAAAACAACCTTTCTCCCTCCTCTATGTGACATCCTTTTATATATTTGAACATGGCTATCATATCACCCCTTAACCTCCTCTTCTCCAGGCTAAACATGCCCAGCTCCCTTAGCCGTTCCTCATAAGGCATCGTTTCCAGGCCTTTGACCATTTTGGTTGCCCTCCTCTGGACACGTTCCAGTTTGTCAGTGTCCTTCTTGAATTGTGGTGCCCAGAACTGGACACAGTACTCCAGGTGTGGTCTGACCAGAGCAGAATACAGTGGCACTATTACTTCCCTTGATCTAGATGCTATACTCCTATTGATGCAGCCCAGAATTGCATTGGCTTTTTTAGCTGCCGCGTCACACTGTTGGCTCATGTCAAGTTTGTGGTCAACCAAGACTCCTAGATCCTTTTCACATGTACTGCTCTCAAGCCAGGTGTCCCCCATCTTGTATTTGTGCCTCTCATTTTTTTTGCCCAAGTGCAATACTTTACATTTCTCCCTGTTAAAATTCATTTTGTTTGTTTTTGCCCAGTTCTCTAATCTGTCAAGGTCGTTTTGAAGTGTGATCCTGTCCTCTGGGGTGTTAGCCACCCCTCCCAGTTTGGTGTCATCTGCAAATTTGATCAGGATGCCCTTGAGTCCATCATCCAAGTCGTTGATAAAGATGTTAAATAAGACCGGGCCCAAGACAGAACCCTGTGGCACCCCACTAGTCACTCTTCTCCAGGATGAAGAGGAACCATTGATGAGCACCCTTTGGGTTCGGTCAGTCAGCCAGTTACAAATCCACTGAGTGGTAGCAGAGTCAAGACCGCATTTTACCAGCTTCTTTACAAGAATATCATGGGGCACCTTGTCAAATGCCTTACTGAAATCAAGGTAGGCTATATCCACTGAGTTCCCTTCATCTACCAGGCTTGTAATTCTGTCAAAAAATGAGATCAGGTTAGTCTGACATGACTTATTTTTCAGAAATCCATGCTGACTATTGGTGATCACAGCATTCCTTTCTAGGTGCTCACAGACTGTTTGCTTAATGATCTGCTCCAGAATCTTCCCTGCTATTGATGTCAGACTGACTGGGCGGTAATTATTTGGGTCCTCTCTTTTCCCCTTTTTGAAAATAGGGACAACATTTGCCCTCCTCCAGTCTGCCGGGACTTCGCCTGTTCTCCAGGATTTCTCGAAGATGACTGCCAGTGGTTCTGAGATCACATCTGCCAGTTCTTTTAATACTCTTGGATGCAGTTCATCTGGCCCTGGAGACTTGAATACATCTAAACTAGCCAAATATTCTTGTACTGTCTCCTTAGTTATTCTGGGCTGTGTTTCCTTTGCTGAATCATTTGCTCCAAATTCTTCAGGTCGGGCATTGTTTTCTTTATCGGAGAAGACTGAGGCAAAGAAGGCATTGAGGAGTTCAGCCCTTTCTGTGTCCCCTGTTTGCATTTCACCATCTTCTCCTCTGAGTGACCCCACTGTTTCTTTGTTCTTCCTTTTGCTACGAACATACCCATAAAAGCCTTTTTTGTTGCTTTTAACCTCTCTAGCAAGCCTGAGTTCATTCTGTGCTTTAGCTTTTCTGACTTTGTGTCTACACGTGCTGGCTATTTGTTTGAATTCCTCTTTGGTGGTTTCCCCCCTTTTCCATTTTTTGTACACATCCTTTTTTAATCTTAATTCAGTTAAAAGTTCTTTAGATAGCCACCCTGGCTTCTTTAGGCACCTTCCATGTTTCCGTCTCATTGGTATTGCCTGACGATGTCTGTTAGGATATTTCCGTTCCACCTTAAAAAGGGGACAGGCTGTTGTGATTCACAACCTACGTATTTCCTGCTCACAGGAAGTTTCTGTTTGTCTATTGCTTTCGTTTCTCTCTATGTGCCCGAGACATCAACGCAGGCAGTCATGTTTTCTTTGTTCTGACCAATGCTGAATAAAGTTGTAAATAATGCTCTCCTGCGTGCATCTTTCGCTGTGCAAATTCTGCTGATAGAGCGTGCACCAGCTCTGGAATGTGGCAAGCTATTTCTGGAGCTCGTGTTGCTAATTGAATGATACTGCGTGTCTACGGGAGATCGATGGATCGTCCGGAATCGACGTTGGGTCATGATGGCCTTTGTCTCCCTGGCAGTATCTCAACAACAGGTTATGGTCCCAGATTCACAGCACTTACAGGAGAGTAAGACTGCGACAGACTGCTGTGAGTTATGTGGAAAAATTGCCGAGGCAGAGTGACTTTGATGTCCGGCTGGCTTAATTGACCTGGGAGCCGCGCTTCGTGATTTATGAGCTGCCGAGATAAGAAGTTTTTGAAGGCATAAAGGCTCACGGCTCAAGTAAAAGCCTGGAATGGAGTTTTTCCAAGCCTCTGAAGGCACTGAGTGCCCAAAGTTACAGGCACAATTATGAGACTTGGGCAAGTTGCTGTGAGAGTCTACTTCGTCAGTTTGGAGTGTGGCATACTGTGTGTGAAGCCCCACTAGTTCCTCTGACAGATAGATGGAGGGCCCAAGATTCAAGGGCCATAGACGTAATTGTCTTGTCCGTCTCTCTGGAGGAAATTGCTACGCTAGCTGGCAATACGACAGCACGTCAGATGTGGAATGCTTTGAAAGTAGCTCATCTGCCAGTCATCCCAGCCCAGAGTTTGACTGCATCGGAGGTCCTGGCTGTTTCCCAGAATGCGAGTGAATGCAGGGATGCTGAGGGCACCGGTTGCAAGCTGCAAGGGGAGCTGACTGTGATGTCATCCCAGGCAGCATTCCAGCCTCCAGGGGGAGCCAAGGAGTCGGCAGCTGAGAGCTCTGATTCCCATGAGAGCCAAGGTCATCGTCTTTGCAGAGGCCAGAAGGCCAGAAGTAAACAGAGACAGATGCCTGTTTGATGGCCAGGAGCAGGGGGGCAAGCAGCAAAAGCCCACGCCGGTGGAAAACAAGGTTTTGCTTGCTGTAAAAGCTGCTCCAAAGGCCAAAGCCAGATTTATTGTTGATTCGGGATGCACCCACCATCTGGCAAAAGATAAGCATCTGTTTATCTCCTTCACACCTCAAGACGGAGAGATCCACCAGGCTGATGGAAAGACGTTGTGAATCGCAGGAGAAGGGACTGTGAGACTTGCAAGTCTGCACACTACCATCAAAGATGTACTTTATGTTCCAGGTGCTGCAGACAATTTGCTCAGTGTCCCACAGCTGACTGGGTGTGGCTTTGAGATTTCCTTCAAGAGGAGCATCTGTGTCATCAGGAAAGGCAAATAGGACATTTTGCATGCAAAGTTTATGGATGGCTTATTCTGTATAACTTATGATGACAATGGTGCTGCTGTGTCAAATGTTGATTCTTGTTGTGTTGCACAAACTAACAAAGTTCTTCATGCAGGATGCATTCACAAGGCACACAGAAGGTTTGCTCACATGTCTTGGCAGGCACTGGCCAAGATGCCGGAGTTGGTTCAGGGTTTGAACATCAAGCCCTGTAAGTATCACATGAAATGTGTATCTTGTGCAGAGAACAAGGTGAAGGTTGCTCCAAAAGGCAAGGAGTCTAGCAGGCAGGCTTCCAAACCCTACCAGCTAGTCCACGCAGACCTGGTTGGTCCACTTGCGCCCTCTTTGGGTGGAGCAAGGTACTTCATGGTTCTAATTGATTCTTTTTCCAGGTACATTCATGTGTTTATGCTGCAGCAGAAATCGGAAGCGTTTCCTAGGTTCAAGGCATTCTGTGCTTGGTTGGAGAATGTTCACAGTAAACGTATTGGCTGTCTCTTTACTGATCAGGGCGGGGAATTCACTTCTCAGCAGTTTGAAGCTTTCCTGACTGAGAAGGGAATACAGCATGACTTGTAAATGTTTAGATCGCCATGGATGAATGGACTTGTGGAGCGAGCAAACCAGACATTGCTTCAAGGCCTAAAAACCTTGTTGCATGATGCCAATCTCCCTGGGAAGTATTGGGGGGAGGCTTTATCAACGTTGGTTTATTCCTATAACAGGAGACTGTCATCACCTATTGGTTGTACTCCCTATGAAAAGATGTTTGGTAAGAAACCTTACGTCAAACACATGAGAATCTTTGGTTCTGACATGTGGGTACACACCCCACAGAGCAACAAGCTTGGGAAGCGTGGGGCACATGGTTTGTTCATGGGGTAAGAAAAAGGTGCATACAGGGTATGGATGACTGATTCTAAGTCCATTAAGTTCACAAAGAGTGTTGCGTACAATCCTAAGTGGGGGGGGGAATGTGGGGATTTTCCAGAGTTACCCAGAGGAAGATGAAGGTGATGTGAAAAAAGCAGATAATGTTGAGGTAGAAGAGGAAGCTGAGGATGATGATGATGATCAGAGTTCGGATTCCAGCTCAGTGGGCAGCGCTGCTGCTGATGTCAGCGACAGTGATGACACAGCAGACTACAAGAGCGCAAAGGCCTCAGTCAGGCCATCTGATGCGTCTGACAATGAACTGGAAGAACCACTGTTCACCATTGGTCACTTTTCTCCTAAGAAGGAGGAGGTGAGTGCAGAAGACTTGCGTCTAGTACGCAGATCTGAAAGGGCCACGAAAGGCAAAGCTCCAAAGAGATTTGCTGATGAGTTTGCTAAGATAGCAACTGCTATTCTTAGTAGCTCAGAGAAGGTGTGGGAACCTTCAAGCTTCAAAGAGGTTCAGGAGTTAACCTCTAAAGATGCTGAGCCTTGGCTTAATGCCATGAAGGCTGAAGTTGATTCCTTGAACAGGAACCAAACTTGGGAGCTGGTACCAGTAGTCCCAGGAATGAGACTGGTTGGCAGCAAATGGGTCTTCAAGGCCAAGACAGACCAGAATGGCAAGGTTGTCAGACACAAAGCCAGACTGGTCGCCAGAGGTTTTTCACAGGTACCAGGACAGGATTACCACGAGACCTACTCACCCACCGTCACGTATGAGAGCATTCGGCTAATGCTCAAGATTGCTGCAGAGGAGAAACTGCATGTTTCCCATCACGACATTAATACAGCTTTTTTGTACGGGGTTTTGGGGGAGGAGCTGTTTATGCTTCCACCTGACAGGATGCAGATACAGAAGGGAATGGTCTGTAAACTTCGGAAATCCTTATATGGTCTCAAGCAGAGTGCCAGGTGTTGGAACACAAAACTCACTGAGACATTGCTTTCTCTAGGTTTTCACCAGGGCAAAGCTGATCCATGTGTGTTTGTCAAGGAGGAGGGGCAAAACAAACTGTATTGTTTATGTTTTGTTGATGATCTTCTGATGTTTTGGAAGAATCAGGCTTTGTACCAAAGCACCCTAGCTCAGCTGAAGGAGCACTTTGACATGAAGGATCTTGGTGAGGTATCCAACTATCTTTCTCTGCAGGTGGAGAGGGACCAAGCAGGTAATTTTCTGGTACACCAAACACAGAAAATTGCTGATGTATTAACTAGGTTGAATTTGGTTGATGCAAACCCAGCAGGCACACCGATGGTGACAGGTTACCAGGTAGATAGTACTGCTGAAGCGTTTTCTGACACTACGCTGTACAGATGCATTCTAGGCAAGCTGAATTTCATTGCTAGATGTTCAAGACCTGACATAGCTGTAAGCTGTAACCTGCTTAGCAGACATGCCAACAATCCTACTGTTCAGGATTGGAAAGCTCTGAAACGCATAGCCTGCTATTTGAAAGGGACTTTGCACTACAGGCTGAGGTTCACCAGTCAGAAGACTGGAGGTCTTGAAATCTTTGCAGATGCTAGTTTTGGAAGTGACACCACAGATGGTACAAGCACTTCTGGAGTATGCTACATGTACAACCACTGTCTGTTTGACTGGCTGTGCAAGCAGCAGACAACAGTGAGCCTAAGTTCCTGTGAAGCAGAACTCAATGCTCTGTCATTTTCACTCATGGATTGTGAATGGTTGATGCAACTGTTTAAGGACATCAGAGTTTCTGTGAAATGTCCTATACAAGTGTATCAAGACAATAGATCCTGTTTGGTTTTGGTGAACTCAGAGTTGCAAGCAAAGAACCAAGTACCGTATTTTTCTCACCATAGGACACACCGGACAATAGGACGCACTTTGTTTTAGAGGGGGGAGAACAAGAAAAAAAAATTCTCCCCCTCTCTGCCCAGCGCCCCTTCAGTGAAGCGGCAGGAGGCGCTGCACAGAGAGGGGGAGAACTTTCCCCCTCTTGTTTTCCCGCTCTAAAACAAGGTGCCATTTAAGGTGCGTTCAGGCGGCTACCTTGGAAGCCTGGAGAGGGAGAGGGGTCGGTGTGCACTGACCCCTCTCGCTCTCCAGGCTTCAGGTTCCTTTTGACCTGCTCTTTGGGGCTGGTGCGGGGAAGCCCACCACCAGTCCCAAAGAGCAGGTCAGGGAGCAACGGAAAGGCGCAGGGAGAGGCTCCTGTCATAGCCGCGCGTCACCTCTCCAGCCGGGAGAGGGTCGCAGGGCTATGGCTTCTTTAGCCCTGCGAGTGCTCTCCCGGCTGCAGAGTTGACGCGCGGCTATAGAGGCTCCTGCCATAGCTGCGCGTCACCTCTCCAGCCGGGAGAGGGTCACGGGGGGCTGCTTTAGTCCCGCGCGTGCTCTCCCGGCTGGAGAGGTGACGCGTGGCTATAGAGGCTCCTGCCATAGCCGCGTGTCACCTCTCCAGCCGGGAGCGGGTCGCGGGGTGCTTCTTTAGCCCCGCCCGCGCGTGCTCTCCCGGCTGGAGAGGTGACACGGGGCTGTAGAGGTTCCTGCCATAGCCGCGCATCACCTCTCCAGCCGGGAGAGGGTCGCGGGGCTATGGCGTCTTCGCTCCATAGGACGCACACACATTTCCCCTTCATTTTTGAAGGGGAAAAAGTGCGTCCTATAGAGCAAAAAATATGGTACTTGCAGATTAAGCTACATCGTGCAAGAGAGTGTATTCAGAAAGGACTCCTTTAGGTGTCCTACATGCCAGGAAATGAAATTCCTGCTGATCTGTTGTCTAAGGTTGTTAACAGAGAACAACCTAAGGTTTATGTACAGAGGTTGCAGTTGGGTTGAACCACAGGTACTACAGGTTACACGGAAAGGGGGAGGGTGTTAGGATATTTCCGTTCCACCTTAAGAAGGGGACAGGCTGTTGTGAGTCACAGCCTATGTATTTCCTGCTCACAGGAAGTTTCTGTTTGTCTATTGCTTTCGTTTCTCTCTATGTGCCCGAGACATCAACACAGGCAGTCATGTTTTCTTTGTTCTGACCAACACTGAATAAAGTTGTAAATAATGCTCTCCTGCGTGCATCTTTCGCTGTGCAAATTCTGCTGATAGAGCGTGCACCAGCTCTGGAATGTGGCAAGCTATTTCTGGAACTCGTGTCACTAATTGAATGATACTGCATGTCTACAGGAGATCGATGGATCGTCCGGAATCGACGTGGGGTCATCATGGCCTTTTTCTCCCTGGCAGTATCCCAACAATGTCTAGGTCTTATCTTACGTCCTGACGCATAGACCTAGTCCGGGAACAGTGCCAGAGTGTGTTCTTGGAGTTGGTGACCTCTTGCTCCAAGATAAGAGTAGGAACAGGAATACCCTTTTATGGTCAGAAGTACAGGAACGAATATCCTTTTATGGTTAAGAATACCGGAGCAGGAACACATGTGATGTCAACCTGCGTGTATAGGCTGATGTGGTTGGATTCCTGGGGAAGGAGGGAGAGGGTGCCTGGAGGATATATATACTGCATGAAATTTCTCATTTCTTTGGACTTGCTGTGGACTCACCACACAAGTGCCTTCTGCTATCTGGAGAGCAGAATAAACTCTTTCTTTGAACCAACCTTGGTGTCATTTGACTTCCTTCCTCCTGTCCGGGAGCAACGCAGAGCCCACCAATCAGTAAAGTCTAATAAGGCTACACCATTGCCTCCTTTGGCGCTCTGCGCATTGGCGAAGTGGTTTGTGAGGGCCAACAAGATTCCGCTGCTTGGGGAAGTTTGAGAGACCTGACCTTGTCCAGATCCAATTTAGTCCTGCATGTCCGATGTTCCAAAACTGATCAGCAGGGAAAGGGGGCCCTTATTCGGCTCCGAGCAACTAGTCACAATGGGCCATGCCCAGTAAAGAGTACTAGACATTTCATGTACGTGAGACCAACCGTCTCAGGCCCATTCCTCATACATTTGGATGGCTCCTACCTTGCACGGCATCAGTTCATGCGCGCTATGCGAAGGGCGATTGCTGCCTGTGGTTTACCCCCAGCTGAATTCGCGGCCAACTCCTTTCGGATTGGGGCCACCAGCACAGCAATGCATTTGGGACTCTCAGCTGAATGGATGAAGGACTTGGGGCGGTGGAAGTCACTGGGGTCCTCTAGCTTGGAGGCAAGAGGGAACTCTGTGGGCCGTCCAGCCCACCCTGAGCTCAGGTAGTACCAGAAGCCGATGCATTGGGTGCCCCCAAGCAGCGGGTATATCCCCATCCACAGTGCCGCTGCTTGACCTGACACCAGAGAGCCAGTGCTGGTGTCGGCAACCATGTAGTGCCATGGGGAAGGGAAGAGATGTGTTCCAGTTAGATCTTCTTCTGGATTGGAAACCCTGGGGGTCATCCAGTCCAACCTGCCGCAAGGCACCACTCACCCTCCGGTGTGCCCAGGGTGTGGTCGTCAAGCAGACCTTGTTCCAAGGTGCCACCCCGCCACGCCCACCTGGTGGGGCCAGCTCCTAGGAAAGGACAAGGGCTGGTGGGATCTGGAGCCGTTCCTTGACTCCCAGCACCCACCTGCAGGGTAGATGACCCTGGGTGTGCCATCCAGCTCTACAATGCTATCATTCTGTGACGTTGTAAAGCAGGACATGCTCAAAGCAGAGGGTGCTGGATTTTAGTGCTGCACAGGCTGCTGCCCCTGGGTGGGCTCAGACCCAGCAGGGAATTTGGTTTCCGTGTAACATGGCCACCCCATTTCTGGCACGACAAGATACACGAGGAGAAAACACTTTCCTGTCTCCTGTGGCGGCCAGTTCGTCCCTCTCGCTCTCCAGGCTTCAGCGAAAGCCTGCATTCGCCCCAGAGGACGCACACGCATTTCCCCTTCATTTTTGAAAGGGAAAAAGTGCGTCCTATAGGGCCAAAAATACGGTAGTTTTCACTTAGTCTTGGGTTTCTGGTGAATGTGCTTCATTTGCGGCTGGCTTCATTTCTTTTCCATTGGTTTGGCTTGTTTTTTGGACTTTTGCTTTATTGCTTCCTTTGAGAAGTTTTCTTGTTTTTGCATTCTGGTGGTAATACTTTTGAATGCTTTGGGGGTTTCTGGTGAATCTGCTTTGCTTGGGGTTGGTTGGCTTCTTTGTCAGTTTCCATTGATGTTGCTTTTACATGTTTCTTCTGCTTCTTTTCAATAGGTTCTTGTGTTTTTAGTGGTTGACTTCATTGTTGGAATGGTCATTAGACATTTCTGGTGGTTTTGCTTCATTTCTGGTGGTTTTCCTTTCTTGGGGGGATTATCAGATCTCATAAAAATTAATATACTCAAAGGTGCAAACCCCCAAAAACCTAGAAATGAAGCAATCTGTTATGTACTAACCTTGGATCCTAGAAAAATAGGCAAGTAGGATCCTAGAATGCTAAGGCTATTCCCAAAGTGGTTGTCAATTGTACTGGTTGCTAATATATTAATACAGAATATCTTGCTTGGTTGACAAGGGCTACCTGACCCCATTGACCGCAATTCCTGCTGTGTTTCGTTGCTTATCCAGGCCGCCTCTGCCTGGAAATTCATTTAGCAGGTTAGACTGATAGTGATATAGCCCCAGTTACATAAATAATTATAAATAAGTAATCACATATATATATACATAAATAAATAAATAAATAAATAGAAAAACAAGTATAAATAAATAAATAATAAATAAATAAATAATAATAATAATAATAATAATAAAATAAATAAAATTAAATTAAAAAACAAGCAAACATATAAATAAACAAATAGGTAAACAATAAATAAATAAAATAGACACTCGATTTGCTTACTAACTTGACTTGACTTGCGCCCACCCCCCCGAGGCACTGCTTTCAGCTTGGTCATGGAGGGCAGCAGCAACCCCCAACAATCTCAGCGTGGCAATGCCCTAATGCCAACAGGCCCTTGTAACCCTCAGGCCTTGGCCCAGCTTTTTTCCGCGCTGCAATCATTCTACGCGCAGTGCAGGGCACCTATCACTCCCTCTCCGAACATTGTCGAGGTGTCACAAGATTGCATACCAGACACCCCCCCGCCCAGTCAGCAGGGTCAGGATGGTCCCTCCACTAGTGCAGCTAATGTGGTTGAGCAGGCCCCCAGCAGGCCACGGACGCGCCTACAAGCTGCTAGAACTCAAAAATCTAAGTCAGGTCCACTGAAAAGCAAGGCACCAGCTAAAAAACCTAGGGCGAGCGGACAAAAGGCCAGGCCGGCGGTGGCCTCTACATCAGCCCCGCGCCAGGAGGTGATTGATGTTCCCAGTGTTTTCCAGGATAACCCTAGGCAACCAAGCACATCGGAGGAGTCATCTTCTGAGGAGGAGCTGCCCCCTCAGCAGGTGGCTGCTGCCAGCGACCCGGCCCCCCGTGACGACGCTCCACGGGGCGGAAAGCGGAAGGCGAAGAAGAAACACCGGTCGAAGAAAAGCAAGAAGAGGGACACTTCGGACTCCGAGGAGGAAACAGGTACCTCTTCATCAGATGGGGATAGTGACGCCCCAATGGAGGCATATTGGGGGGAGGGGGAGGACACTGGAGCACCCCAGTGGGTGCATGAGCGGAGGGCAAACTCACACAGGAAGACATTTAACGGCACGCTTGATTGGAAGGATGGGGCTCTGGTTCCAGACGTTAAAGTCTCAACCAACGCTGCCACTGACTTTATTCTGGGGAACCACCTCTCTAAGAGGAAGAGGAATAAGATATTGAATGGCAATTATGTAGATATGTTTTCCTTGCTGCCCCCAGCTCAGGTCAAGGGAAAAGGGAAAAAAATTAAGTACTATGGGAAAAGGAGGTACAGGGTACCCCGGGTAGAGCGAACGTTCGAGAATTGGCTTAATGGCTATCAAGTGTTTATGGCTGTGGTGTCAAGTTGCTATCCCAAGAGGGGCGCGCACCTCGTGTCCTACCTGGCACACGTCAGGAGGGCACGGGAGATGGCAGGAGATGAAGCTGCTTTGGCGTATGATGAAGACTTTCGGAGGAATGCCTCGCTGCTGTCTTCAACGCGCTGGGACCAAAAGGACAACAATTGCTGGTTTGAACATGTGGGGCCCAATATTGAGAAGAAAGCCGCTCAACAGCCAAAATCTGGTAAGGTGGAGACCCAACGCCGTAGGCAGTGCTGGGACTTCAACAAGGGTACCTGTCAGCGCGTTACTTGAAAGTACTTGCACGAATGCGATAGGTGCCTAGGCAGCCACCCAGCAGTCAACTGCTTCAAAGGGAGGCAGCAGCCCTTTCGGGGAGGCAGGGGTCACCTCTCCCGGGGAAACAGGGGTGGCCCCGCCGGACCTGCAGCCCCCTCCCAAGGGCCAACTGGGGCTCGTTACTAACATCTCCCTAGGCCTTGCGTGCTCTCCGATAAAATTGGAGCCCTTGAGAGCATTGTTAAAGTTCTATCCAAATAGACGTGCAGCCCACCTACTGGATGAAGGGTTTTCTGAAGGTTTTAGAATTCCGGTTGCCTTCACACCCAATTCCAGTTGCCCCCCTAACCAGAAATCAGTATTAGAAAGGCCCGACATCGCGTTTAAAAAGATACAGAAGGAGATTACAGCCGGCAGGGTGGCCGGTCCATTCGCAACTCCGCCTATCGAAGGGCTTCATATCTCCCCCCTTGGTATTGTCCCAAAGAAGGCCCCCGGTGAATTTAGAATGATACACAACCTGTCCTATCCCAAAGGATCCTCGGTTAATGACGCCATTCCCCAAGAGATGTGCACGGTGAAGTATTCGTCTTTCGATCAAGCTGTGCGGTTGGTGCGGAGCTTTGGCAGGGGCGCCTTTTTGGCAAAATGCGACATCGAGTCAGCATTTCGCCTACTCCCGGTTCATCCGGAAGACTACCGCTGGTTGGGTTTCAAATTCCAGGGAGCTTACTTCATTGACAAAGCTATGCCCATGGGTTGTTCTGTTGCCTGTGCTGCGTTCGAGACCTTCAGCACATTCTTGGAATGGGCCCTAAAGTTTAGAACTGGCTCTCTGGGGGTGGGTCATTATCTCGATGATTTTATTTTGGTGGCAAGTGACGCTGGGGAGTGCAGGTCCCTCCTCCTGGCCTTCGAGTCCTTAGCTAGGGAACTGGGTGTCCCTCTGGCAAGCGAGAAGACCGAGGGCCCGGTCACTACCATGACCTACCTGGGCATTGAACTTGACACCGTTGCCGAAACCTCGCGATTACCGGCTAAAAAATTGGTTGCCTTAAGAGAGCTTATCGGCCAAATACTGCCCCTAAAGAAGGTCACCTTGAGGCAAATTCAATCCCTCCTGGGGCACCTCAACTTCGCCTGCCGTGTAATTTCCCCCGGTCGTCCGTTCTGTGGCCGCCTAGCAAAGCTGTCCACGGGCTTACGGTCACCCCATCATAGGGTACGCTTATCCAAGGCAGTAAAGGCGGACCTCCTTGTTTGGTTGCAATTCCTGGATGGTTTCAACGGCATATCGCTTTGGCAGGATAGTTTGGTGCTGCAGTCTGATTTCCAAGTACATTCGGATGCGGCCGGGTCCTTAGGTTTTGGGGTCTACTTCAGGGGCCAGTGGTGTGCCCAGCACTGGCCTCCCTCCTGGCAAGGTAAACCAATACTACGTGACTTGACATTCTTAGAATTCTTTCCCATCGTGGTTGCAATTCACTTATGGGAAGACCAGTTCAAGAACCATAGGGTCTGTTTCTGGACGGACAATCTAGCGGTCGTGTCAGTTTTGAATAAACAATCGTCACGCTCACCCAGAGTAGCGTCCCTTTTACGGTACTTTGTCCTCTCCTGCCTGCGGTTGAACCTTCACGCTTCAGCCCAGTTCGTCCCTGGTATTGATAATAACATCGCGGATGCTCTATCTCGTTTCCAGATGGAACGCTTTCGCTCATTGGCGCTGGATGCGTAGCAGCAGCCTCAACCATTCCCGGAGCACCTCTGGAATATTGGCAACAAGAAGCAATAAAGGAGTATTGTCTGCGCTAGCGCCTTCTACCCTGAGATCGTATAATAAGGCGTGGCTAGACTTCACATCCTTCCGCATCAAAAAGGGACGGTCCAAGCCAGGCAGGCCACCGTCCAAGTCTGAAGTCATAGAGTACTTGGTCCACCTTAGAGATCTTGGCCGGGCCCCCAAAACCCTCAATATTCATTCAGCAGCTATATCCTTCTTTTCTAAAACTTTATTTTCTGTGGATCCCTGTTCGCATTTCGTTGTGTGTAAGATGCTTGAGGGCTGGCGCAGGTCCAGGCCTCACGGCCGGGACAGGAGAAGGCCAATAACTTTAGATATACTCACCCAAATCCGTAGGAAGCTGAGGGCCCTGTGTTGGTCAAGATATGAAGCCAGATTATTTTCAGCAGCGTTTTCTTTCGCATTTTTTGGCGCCCTACGCATAGGCAAAGTGGTTTGTGAGGACCGCGCAGCGTCCAGGGGGCTACTACTTGAGGACGTAACTGTGGGCAGTGCGCATGTAATGTTAAGAATCCGTAGTTCAAAGACTGATCAGCTTGGCAAGGGAGCCTTGGTTCACCTCCAGGCGACTCAAAAGGCGGGCCCTTGCCCTGTAAAGGATGCTAGAAAATACCTGTGTGTAAGACCAGAATCTAGTGGCCCCTTTTTCTTGCATTCCGACGGTTCCTCCCTCTCAAAGCAGCAGTTCACGAGGGTCATGCGCAAAGCAATTGCCGCCATCGGGCTTCCCCAAGAGGAGTACGCCGCGCACTCCTTTTGCATTGGGGCGGTGACCACCGCCACCCATATGGGCTTACCGGCTGAAAGAATTATGGACATGGGGCGCTGGAAATCCAACGCATTCCAGGGTTATATACGGTAGACCTTCTAAATTCCCCTCAGCTTTCCCCCCGGGCACTCCTCCTGATCCGGTTCTCCGATTCTCTCTTTTCAGGTACTGGTGTGGTTCGACTGTGGATCCTCGGCCACAGCATCGTTTATTGGGCAAAGCGGCGCGCTGAACGAAGGGGCTGGGTTAAAGAGCTTCAGCTACCCAGCAGGGTCAAATTATCTTGGATCACTAGGCGGGGTATGCGCTGGGAAGAGTTTTTCCCAGTGGTATCCAAAAGAATCGCTGCCGAGGGCCCTCCCGATGCCTTGGTCATCCAGCTGGGCGAGAACGACTTGGCATATAGGAAAGGGGTAAACTTGATGTGGAACATTATTAATGACTTGGAACTGTTGAGGGCATCCCATGAAAGCATTACAATCATTTGGTCATCTTTGCTGGAAAGGCGATGCTGGCGGGACACAGAGAAGCCTGTGGCGGTGAATAAGGCTAGAAGGATTGTGGAGCGCACGGTGGCGCGCAGAGTGGTTGCACTGGGAGGTCGGGTCATTCAGCACCCAGGTATACGGTTTGACAAGGAAATGCTTTATCGCTGGGATGGCGTGCATCTATCTGATGCGGGAAATGATATTTGGTTGGCGGATATTTTTCAAGGTGTGAGGGATTGGTTACAGGTCTAAGGGTATTGGCGGCGAGCCGGCTTGCGGCTCGGTGGCGGTAGGCATTGGCCGGGGTATTGCCATGCAGATGAGGTTGGGGGGGAGGAACGCCATCACCTCCCCCAATGCTTGAAGGGTAGTTCGTTAAAGGACTCCGAGGGGCGACGCCTCGTCCGAAACCTACGGAGGCTAGGGCCTAAAGCGCGCCCCCGAGCGGTAACCCCTCGGGGAGCGCCTAGGGATACGCATCTCGGGTGGCTCCCCCTGTTGGTGTTTAACCCTTCCCGGTTAGACCGGATAGTCGGTTAGGGGCCAATGCCTAAAGCCAATACCCTTCTTTCCTGTAATCAATAAAGTTGTGGCCATTTTCGCCCATTAACCTAAAACGCTGTGTCCGTTGTCTTTATTTATTCCACCTGTGGGGGGGGAGGGAATAGCCACGCAATGCCCCTTCCGATCGTCAGGAGGAGGGGGGGTTGCGGGATCGCGACACCACCCACACTCGCCCTCGCGAGGCTGGTGCCAGCCTCGCGGGAGGCCGCCGGGATTCCCCCAACTAACATCCCCTTGGCGCCAGCCAATCGGCTGGCGGCAGGGGCGGGCCTTAGAAAGGCCACTTAAGGTCGGGGCAGCCCTCGGCTCGCCCCTTTTCGCCCGGGAGACGACGCGGTTTCCCACCCACCCGCCCTTTAGGTTTGCCACCGATCTTGCTATGGGCTTCGGCTGGTCGCCGCAAGGGGCCTGGTAGGAGTTTTTCCATTTGGCTAATTGGCTGGTTTTGTGAGCCACTTGGTTTTTTCGCCTACCTCGTAGCAAATCGTCACAACTCCCTTGGTTTTGGCGGTAGGCATTGGCCGGGGTATTGTCATGCAGATGAGGTTGGGGGGGAGGAACGCCATCACCTCCCCCAATGCTTGAAGGGTAGTTCGTTAAAGGACTCCGAGGGGCGACGCCTCGTCCGAAACCTACGGAGGCTAGGGCCTAAAGCGCGCCCCCGAGCGGTAACCCCTCGGGGAGCGCCTAGGGATACGCATCTCGGGTGGCTCCCCCTGTTGGTGTTTAACCCTTCCCGGTTAGACCGGATAGTCGGTTAGGGGCCAATGCCTAAAGCCAATACCCTTCTTTCCTGTAATCAATAAAGTTGTGGCCAATTTCGCCCATTAAACCTAAATCGCTGTGTCCGTTGTCTTTATTTATTCCACCTGTGGGGGGGGAGGGAATAGCCACGCAACACTTTGAATTGTGCTCGGAAACGTACTGGGAACCAATGTAGGTCCTTCAGGACCGGCGTTATGTGGTCCCGGCAGCCACTCCCAGTCACCAGTCTAGCTGCCGCATTCTGGATTAGTTGTAGTTTCCGGGTCACCTTCAAAGGTAGCCCCACATAGAGCACATTGCAGTAGTCCAAGCAGGAGATAACCAGAGCATGCAGCACTCTGGTGAGACAGTCTACATCTTTGTCACTAGACAGCCCACGTTTTTTACAGTGGTACCTCGGGTTAAGAACTTAATTTGTTCTGGAGGTCTGTTCTTACCCTGAAACTGTTCTTAACCTGAGGTACCACGTTAGCTAATGGGGTCTCCTGCCGCCGCGCGATTTCTGTTCTCATCCTGTTGCTTAGAGAGGGCTAAGAAGCAATCAAGATTGCTTGTGGCAATTCACATTCACCGCTAATGTGGACTTTTGCCACTTTAATATGTGGAAACATTGAGCCTGTGCAGGTGGTGAATGTCCCCATATATGTGAAGAGGACAGTATTGAGGACAAACTTTGTTTTGGGACAACTTTCTAAGATCCTGTGTGATAGATAGTCTCTCGGAAAAGATTAAAGATAAGCAAAAACAGGAGTTGATTGGTAACTGAACTGGACAACAGGGTCGAAGCAACTGCTTATAGACATTTCTGAAGGCCTGGGCCACTCCCACTCCCCACGTGATTGGCTGTCTAAACTTCCAAGCTGTGAATCAGGACTCAGAGTTTAAGGGCCAATGGCCGAGCCCAAATCCAGAAATGTTCTGTGATTGGATATCATGTATCGAATCAGAACACAGGAGCTCAGAATCCTTAGTCCAGACTCGAGACCACTGAATACATAACAGGCCCCATGGCATTTTCAGGAGACTGGCTGACTATTGATGTGTAACCACAAAACTCAAGAACTGTCCCGCCTGCTAGAATTGAGCTGAGGGATCCCCTTGTACCCTTGGAGATCTTTCGAAAAGCAAAGACACGTAGGATTTTGCCTTGATAAGAAAAGAAACAAGAATCAGTGATGGGGGAAATTTTGTTCTGGGGCTCAGCCCCTGCACTTCCTCCTACTGCTAGCACTCAGTCGTGTGCTAAGTACAAAGATCATGCCCCTTTTGGACTTCCAAAGGATGGGGAAACCCTGCATTTAAAGACACAGGACAACAATGGGATGGGGCGGATTTCATGCGGACGCCAATATATTACAGTCAAACCTCAGCTCCCGAACGCCTGCGTTTTGGAACGTTTCGGCTCCCGAACGTTGAAAACCCGGCACATTTCAAAACGATTGTGAGGCAAAGTAAGAGTCCATCAGTTCCTGAGGTGAAATTTTGGGGTGGGGAACGTCTGACCTCTGAGCACATCTTGCCCCCTCCCCAAGTCTTCCCCATTTGGTCCATGAGGCCATTCTCACATGCAGGTAAGGGGTGAGGCTTGACTGATAGGACATGGCTTTCCAAAGCTGCTTTCTTTGCACAGCCCTCAAAGCATGGGACTAGTTGTCAGGATCCTCTGAAGAAATGCAGAAACCAGGGACCCATTGCTAAGCAGGATGGCTCCCCCTTCATATCAGCGCAGAACATCCCATTCAGTTGGGCTGAGCCATGGCACTCCTGGCAGAGAGCTCTTTGGTGAGCCAATACTCAGTACTAAGTAGAATTGCCCATCCCTTCAGATCCTTCTGAGCACTAAAAAAGGAGGGAGAGGTTTCTTCCCTTCCCTGTGAAGCCCAAGCTTGCTGAGCTCTCCAAGAGAGAGGTGGGGGCTCCCAAAGGCTTCCCCTCCTTCCTTTAAGCCTGATCTCACTGCAGTCCTAAAAGGGGGAGACTCTCCAAGACTGTAGTGATATTAGGCTCTTTCCCTCCTCCCTTTTAGGCCTGATGCCTCTTTGTTGGTAGTGAAAGGGGTTTTGACCCAAGATACAGATCCCAATAAGGATCTGGCACACGGAGTCCAAAAGTTTCCCACCTATTCAGCCTAGCTGGAGAGAGCCAACCTGAGGAAGCTGGCACAAGCTTCTATCTAGATGCTTCAAGAAATAGGGTGGGGGCCTGGCAGCGAAAGAGAAATTCTAACAAGGCTGATGCGCCTGATAGCTAACCTAAAAAAAGCATCTAATTACTAAATATATATTCTTTTTCATGGAGCACATAGTTAAACTATGGAACTTGTTCCCACAAGAGACAGTGAAGGCCTCGAAACATCGATGGCTTTAAAAGAGCATTAGACACGTCCTTGGAGGAGAGGGCTATCAATGGCTACTAGCATTGATGGCTATGCTCTGCCTTCACAGCTGGAGGCAGAAATGCTTCTGAATACCAGTTGCTGGAAACCACAGGAGGGGAGAGGAAATGAGCAATGGGGACACCTTCTGTATCTGCGCTTCCCCATGCAGGGAACTTTGACACACTCCAGCGCTGGTTTGCTCAAACAGCTTATGCTTTCCCCCTTTGTTTTGACTTCATGGATGCTCTTCCTGCTACTCGTCTCCTAATGCCAAGGTCTCCAAGCAAGGGTTTGATAAACCCAGATCAAGCCATGCTCTTCCCTCATCCATCCAGTTGGGCATTTCATTCCTGGCTCGAAGCACTTAACTGTTCCTCCAAGGAGCGCCTTTCAAGTAGGCTTTCAAGATGGGAGGAGTACAAGCATCAATGCTGCCTCAGGAAGAAGATCTGTATGGTAAATAGAAGCTTATGTATGGCTATTGATCTGGATCCTCTGTGTCAGCTGCAGGGAACCTTTGGCCCTCCAGATGTTGTTGGGTGACAACACCTGTTAGTCCCAGCAAGCATGGCCAGGGATTATGGGAGCTGTAGTTCCCCAGCATCTGGAGGGCCAAAGATCCCCTACACCTGCTGTATATATTAATACTACTTAGTAGTGCTGCGTATCTTAGGAAATCATTTTATGAGCCCGTCACTCAACCACCCAGTGGCGTAGCTAGCCGCTCAGGGGCCCAAGCCACCACGTCACTCCCAGGAGAGATGCGTGGCTCGGGCGCGCTTCTGGCCCCGCGGGAAGTGCTGCCCCCTGTGGTGTGGCACCCAGTGCCCCCCTCCCCCCCCAGCTACATCTCTGCACCCACCTCTTGGGATATCCTGGGAACAAGGCTTGAATGGTAAAAATTAACTGCGCTCAGTGTTATTTTTCTAGAAAAAGAGGTGCCAGAACTCACCACGAACGCTTCCCTTGTTCTTTTACAATGGCAATGGCACCAACCTGAGAGGCGCCAGAACTCAGTTCCAGTGAGTTCTGGCTGGGGGGAAAAGCTGCACTATATTTTTTTCCTCTAAGGCTGGAGCTTCAATATGTGGCATGTGGGTGGGTGGGTACATTTTCTCCCTCACCTCAAGCAGCCCTGTTTGTGTTCTTGTTATGCTACCATTATAGTTCCTGAAATGAGCTGGCAGTTGGCGTTCTGTTGAATGCATATTGCAGGCGGATGCAGTGAAATTTGCAGCCGGGGTTAAGGGATTCCTATCAAAGCCAGATGTTTGGTGCGAAGAGGGCTTCTCTAAGGAGGTACCGGCTCTTCCAGTGGGAAGTGCAAACCATGCCATACGCCTTGTGTACTGTACTCAAAATGGTCTTGCAAGATCAGATCAAAATCCTACCTGGTTCAGCATTCTCCCTCTCCTTCCTTCTGTCTGTGTCCTTTTAAGCAGAGCAACGTTGGTCTACTCCCTGCTGCTGTATTTCCCTTGGGGAGAAGCAGAAAAGGCTCCCTATCTCTATTCCCTATTGGTTCCCTGTATTCCAACCCTTTAAATCACATCATAGGTCATCCTTTGCTCCCCCTCCCTTTCCCCACTGTTTCAAGAATGACTTTTCCATTTTTGTTCCTAGATTATCCATGGGATAAATCCAATCAGAAATCAATACAAATAGACTTGGCAAAGTTTAAGGAACTGGATGCCTATGCACAGAAGGTATGCTGTCTCTTATTGTGATATATGCAGCAAGGAATTTGCTAGGATGCTGAGGTTTTTAAGGTGCATTTGGAATTTGAGAGTGCTTTCAAGTGCCCTCTCCTGATAGGAGGCAATTACTTCTGTTCAGATGGAAGGTCCGAACTGGGAACATCATGAGTCACAAGACCCTCCTCCTGATTTCCAGAAAACTAACACGGTGGAGCACCTAGAACCCTTAACAAACCACAGGATTCTCTTTCTCTCTGTGTGCGTGCGTGAATTAAATGCATGTATATACACCCATATTTAGTTATTTTGCAGCATTGCTTTGCTTTAAAAATTCAGGAGACAGCTCCAAAGTCAGTTCGGAGGAGAGCTAGCAATCATAGGCAATATGAAAGGGTTTGAACGACTCCTCTCTCTTTCACAATTCACTTTCGATCGTATTTATACTACAGACTGAAATTGATTTGGTAGTTATTTCCTCTCCTCAGGGAACTCCGAGTACTGTACTTCTGTGAACAAGGCTAGCAGTCATTAACAGAAAATTCTCAGTGCCCTTGCCAAACCACAACTCCCAGGAATCTCTGGGGGGCCTCGCCAGAATTAAACTGGCATAAAATTAATATACTGGTGCAGTAATCAGCCCTGGGTTTCCCCCAGTGCTGTCAAGTGACAACAGTAGGGCCGGCTCAGGATCCAGGGTTGCCTTGGTCCCTCCCTGCCCCCATAATGCCCCCCCAGTTGTACTTCCACCCACCCAAAGGTGCAATGGGCAGTGGCGAAGCTCTGGCGTGGCTGGCGTGTGTCCTGGGGGCGTGGCACATCGCCTGTGGGAGCGTGACATGCACCCTGAGGGCGTGGCGTGCGGCACGGTCGGGGGGCGCGGGTGCAGCCGCGGGTGCAGCCGCAATGGTACCCCCTCCCCGATGGTGCCGGGGGCAGTGCGCTCCCCCCCCCGTTCCTCTGCCAGTAGCAATGGGGGAACTCTGCACTTGTGGGGAGACAGTAGCAAAGAGGATTTGGGTTTCAGCTGAAGATTGTAGAAATAACATGCCTGTGAACCCTGGAAAAAGGAAAGGTTAATCATGCGTCTCCCTTCAGAACAACTTCCCCCCCAAGGGTACATTTTTGACAAGTATAATAAATTCTTTGATCAATCAAGTAAAACACATACACTTAATCGACTAACTGTGCAATCGCAGTGAATTCAGCAAGGGACACTCTTGTAAGTGCACGCAGGATTGCACCCTAAAATTTCTTTAAACAAGTGGACTTAGGTAGAAGAAAGGAACTGGTACCCCCTCGTCCATATTAACTGCTTCCAAGTCTATTTACCTTCTGTGAAACAGGTGAATGTCAGGAATAGCGTGAAAAACCTGGTGAGTGTCTTGCTCCAAAAAGCCCACAGTGACCTGGAGAAAGTGTGAGCCATTTGGATGTGGATCTGCCACCATATAGGTAGGTGGGGGTACCACCTTTCTGCATACTTGAGTCCCCTTGCCTCTGACAACTTCCGGTATTAAAAGATCAGCCTTTGTCACTGCCCTGCGCCCATGAATCCAGCTCTGTAGCAGAGTTCTTTAGCAGACACCCAGTCCAGTGATTGCCAGCCAAGGAAGATGGATACGTAAGGTCATATCAAAGCAAGTTATATTCAGAGTAGACCGGCTGAAATCAAAGGATGTAAGTAACTCATGGACATTAAATTTAGTGGGTCTACTCCGAGCATGGCTTCTTTGCAGCTGTCTCGGGCATTTTCACCATTTCATAGCCAGTCACGTCAGCTCCATTTGCACAAAGGATTCTGGATTGTAACCTGTGTGGATCAGTGATTTGGTGTTTGGCTCACACAGAACTTGACTGGGATCTCTGTTCAGCCATGAATCTCAGAAGGGATCAGGAGGTGCTCACTGATAACAGAAATCACTGGGTTAAAGCTCACTGAAAGTGCCGCGGTAGCATTATTATCAATTTACGATGGGGTTGAAGGTTTGCAGGCTATGAAGGACTCGCTCACAAATTTATTGAAAGCTGCACGAATTATGATAGCTAGCAAGTGGAAGGGCAAGCAGAATATAAAATGGAAAAATGGTATGAAGAGGTGTGGGAGATATAGCTATTAATGATAAATGAACATGTGCCATTAAGGTAAGACGGGGAATATGCAGGAGGAATGATTTTGAGGAGATATGGAGGGTGTCTGTAGAATTTGTACTGTTACAACGGAAAGGGGTCAAACCATCGCTAGAGGTGTTGAAATTTTGGGAGGTTGGATAGTTACAATGGAATGGTCTCGCTGGTGGGGTGCACATTTTTATTCTTATTTATTTATTCTTATTACCTTGTCAAAATAAAGTAAAGGTCGCAGCACGGGAGGAGAGGAGGTGTCTCCCGACTCCTAACCCTTGCACCAGTGTGCATTTTTATTTGGCAACAAGACCCTGGGTCTACACAAAGCAGATTTACGAGTGCTTCCAGACTTTCTCTTTCGAGGTGCGATTCAAACACATATGGGCAAATTCATGTTGTGCAATCAAAAGTTCATTTGGAGCTCTTGCAAGACAAGCCACCCCACCCCCCAATCAGATTTTGGCAACCAGGAAAGATATCGAGAAACACGATGGAAAGTGTTGCAAAGTGTTGCCACCCCACAAGCAAATCAGAATGGGTGCTCATTGTCTTTATTTCTACAGAATATGATGTGGAAGGCTGCTATAACCTGGACAAGGTGTCATTTAAACCAGCTGATGTCCTTCAGTCAGGAAAGGCTATTTGCGGTGGATATGCTCGACTCTTTCAAGAAATGTGCAGGTAACTTCTGTTGGCTCCAGCCATCGTGGCAAGTGGTTGTTACTTGGCTGTAGCGATAGGAGATCTGGAGAGCCACAGGTTCCCCACCCCTTACCCTAGGCAGCTATCTCCATGCTTAGGCGTGATCAACTCGCACGTGACAGCCCTCGGAAATAAGTAAATCAATAGATTCTAAGCAGAAAATGGCGGGAGAGAGCTGGAGAGTCCTCATGGCTCATGAGGAGACCCTCCCCAGAACCCAAAGAGGACTTCAGTGGGAGCGGAGGAAGCCCCAAAGAGAACGGAGGCACAGTGGGGCTTTGTTTAGGCTGCTCAGCCTCCCCACCTAGTAGCTGACACACGTCACAGCATGGCAGCTGCTGTTGCTTTTCCACAGGTCCTCCAGCCAGCTCCAGAGCTTCACCTCTAGTTGAAAAGAGTGTTGTGGGGAGAGAGAGCTGGAGAGCAGGAAAAAATGAGCTTTTTTTAGTGTGTGCTCCCTACTTACACAGGGACACGGGTGGCGCTGTGGTCTAAACCACTGAGCCTCTTGGGCTTGCCGATCAGAAGGTCGGCGGTTCAAATCCCCATGACGGGGTGAGCTCCCGTTGCTCGGTCCCAGCTCCTGCCAACCTAGCAGTTCGAAAACATGCCAAAAAGTGCAAGTAGATAAATAGGTACCGCTCGGGCGGGAAGGTAAACGGCGTTTCCGCACGCTGCTCTGGTTTCGGTGTTCTGTTGCGTCAGGCTGGCCACATGACCCGGAAAAACTGTCTGCGGACAAACGCCGGCTCCCTCGGCCTGTAAAGTGAGATGAGTGCCGCAACCCCAGAGTTTTCTGTGACTGGACTTAACTTTCAGGGGTCCTTTACCTTTACCCTACTTACACAATTTTTGCTTATGTGCATGGGGTTCCGGAACATGACCCACCATGTAAGTGGAGGAATGCCCACACTGTGAATGATCCTGAAGCAAACTTGCATATATAGGGCTGCATTGAATTGAGTAGGTCCACTGGAATCCATAGACTTAAAAATTACTTGAATTTAATGGGTCTCTTCCCTGTGTGACTTAGTTCCTCATCCATACTTAGCTTTGCTCTGTGCTTTATAGGCACAGTTCCTGGCTTTCCAGGTCCGTGTCCAAATGTTGTTGTTGTTGTTTCATCCCAGGAAAACTTGTGTTTTCCTGCCAAATTGGAGCAAATGAGAATCTGTGGAGAACCTGATTGCTGTTTTCTCTGATCCAGCAAAATGAAGGACGGCCAATCCAGCCTATCAAAGCGGTGAAAGCAACCACTTGTCCTCTTGGTAGCAACACTGTTCCTGAATACCTTCCTTCCCCTCTCAGTATTGCAGGGATACAGTGCCAGTATTTGATAGGCAGCTGCAGCGTAAAGGGGAAGAGCGACCATGCCTGGAATGCTGTCCGCATTGATGGAAGGTGGCATCTCTTAGACTGCACCTGGGGAAGTGGCTCTGTGAATACTGCTTTTAGCAAGTTCACTTTCAGGTACGCTGTTAGGCAGACCAGGCAGAGCGTGGGACACACTGAGGGGATAGCAGAAGAAGAAGAGTTTGGATTTGATATCCCGCTTTCTCACTACCCTAAGGAGTCTCAAAGCGGCCAACAATCTCCTTTCCCTTCCTCCCCCACAACAAACACTCTGTGAGGTGAGTGGGGCTGAGAGACTTCAGAGAAGTGTGACTAGCCCAAGGTCACCCAGCAGCTGCAGGTGGAGGAGCATGGAAGCGAACCCGGTTCCCCAGATTACAAGTCCACCGCTCTTAACCACTACACCACACTGGCTCTCACAGTTAACTTCATTTGCTTTCAGGTGGTTTTGTTTTGCTTGAACCACTTGTCAGAGTTTGCAATTTGATGGTCGCAGGGCTGATTAATGTAAGCAAGTGCAATAAGAATGCTGCAGCTAGGTTGGTGACTGGGAGCGGCCGCCAAGACCATATAACACCGGCCCTGAAAGACCTACATTGGCTCCCAGTACATTTCCAAGCACAATTCAAAGTGTTGGTGCTGACCTCTAAAGCCCTAAATGGCCTCGGCCCAGTATACCTGAAGGAGTGTCTCCACCCCCATCCTTCAGCCTGAGGTCCAGCTCTGAGGGCCTTCTGGCAGTTCCCTCACTGTGAGAAGTGAGGTTACAGGGAACCAGGCCTTCTCAGTAGTGGCGCCCGCCCTGTGGAACGCCCTCCCATCAGATGTCAAGGAAATACAATAACTATCTGACTTTTAGAAGACATCTGAAGGCAGCCCTGTTTAGGGAAGTTTTTCATGTTTGAAGTGTTATTCCGTGCAGAGTGGCTGTGGAGGCCCGGCCAGATGGGCGGGGGTATAAGTAATATTTCATCATTATTATTATTATTATTATTATTATTATTATTATTATTATTATTATTATTATTATTATGCCATGGGCATGGAGTGTCCTGATGGCAGGGATAGATACCATCTATTCATCCTCTTTGAACAGTTCTGGAGTGTTGTGCTTATTCTGGGCTACATGTGTAAAATCTGGGGATTCTGGAGGCTGGATTGTTGCAACACAGCAGCTTCCTCAACCAGATGCCCTCCAGCTGCTCTGGATCACCACTCTGTTTGCCTGTCTGGCCCTGGTGCTGATTTAGGCATTATTATGAAATACTAGACTATTGCGCCTTCTCCTTTTGCAGGTACGATGAGTTTTACTTCCTTACTCGCCCCGCTCTGTTTATTAAGAAGCACTTCCCTGAGGACCCCAAGTGGCAGCTTCTGAAACAGACGGTGACACTGGAGCATCGGCATGATCTGACTTAAATGCAGAAGGACTGACCGTCGCAGTCATAAGAACATCAACCACTGAAAATGGGTAAAGTCAATTAGAAGCATCTGTCTTGTTCCCTTTGATATCACAGTTACATCCACAATCAGCCTCATGTACAAGCTGTTACTGCAGTGTATATAACAGGGATGGAGAACCAGAGGCCCTTTCAGAGGTCCTGCACTACAACTTATCCAGAATGCGGCAGCTAGACTGGTGACTGGGAGCGGCCGCCCAGACCACAGAACTTGAAAGACCTACATTGGCTCCCAGTCCATTTCCGAGCACAATTCAAAGTGTTGGTGCTGACCTTGAAAGCCACCTAAACGGCCTCGGTCCAGTAGACCTGAAGGAGAGTCTCCACCCCCATCGTTCTGCCCGGACACCGAGGTCCAGCGCCGAGGACCTTTTGGCGGTTCCCTCACTGCGAGATGCCAAGTTACAGGGAACCAGGCAGAGGGCCTTCTCGGTAGTGGCTCCCGTCCTGTGGAATGCCTTCCCATCAGATGTCAAAGGAATAAACAACTATCTGATGTTTAGGGAAGTTTTTTAATGACTGATGTTTTAATGTATTTTTAAGCTCCTGTTGGAAGCCGTCCAGAGTGGCTGGGGAGACCTGGTTGGGCGGTCGGTCGGGGTATAAGTAATAAATTATGATGATGATGATGATGATGATGATGATGTCCCATCATCCCTGACTATCATGTGGTTGATGGGACATAAGAATTCAGCAACATCTGGAGGAAATCAGATTGGCGAAGGCTGGTTTAGCACACCACCCCAGACTCTCAGCTGTGGTTAACGTTATAAAGTTATAGAGTTATTATAGAGTTGGAAGGGACCACAAGTGTCATTTTGCCTGACCCCCAGCAATGCAGGATTATTATTTTTGCCCCGTGTGAGGCTCCAACCCACGACCCTGAGATTAAGAGTTTAAACAAGCTAGCTGGATGAGCCGTGGTTTAAAGATGGCTTATCAAACCAATCAACCAGGGTTAACAATAAGCATAGTTCATCAGATTTGGGTGAGGCAACAAGCTGTGGTTAAGCCTAACGAGGATGTAGTTTCCAAACTCTTCACCGCTTGTGTAGAGGGAGGAGGGGGGGAATGTGTGAGCCCAAGGCTTGCTTTGGCTCATTCCCAGCATACTAAACCATGGTTTCACTTGACATCTGAACTGGGTCTGGAAGTATTCCATGCTCTACCTTAGATACCTTTGTTTGCCCCTATTGCTGATTTAGATAGTGTTGCTAAATACTGCACTATTGACCTCTCTTTTTCAGGTACCATGTGATTTACTTCCTCAACCACCCTGTTCTGATTATTAGCACTTCCCAGATGATCCCAAATGGCAGCTTCTGAAGCAGACTTCTGCACCTGCTGCAGCTTGAATGGAACCCGCCTACTGTGTAATTTGATATCCTTCAAGGACAGTCACTTGTCTCGGGTATCACTGCTAAACTGACCACGGTTTTGATGCACAGGGTTTTTAGCTTGACACAAAGTTTTTAAAAATGGAAAACATATATAATATATATAACATGATACTTGTTTCAATGAGCTAAAATCGATTGCAGTAGCTATTTACAAATTTACAGTATAACAAAGAAATCGGGGAGGTGTTCCAGGATTTCTTTTTAAAGGCCGTATCAAAAAATGAGTAAAGTGGGAAACCCTAGATTGATTTTGAAAAGCAGATAATGAAAGGGTACAATTAATGTTTAGGCATAAACTTGTTCATATAAAAATGTGTTGGATCCCGCCCCCCATCCTTTACAGTACAGCAACACAAATCATTAGCATTTTATCCACCATATTCTTGAGACACCCTAATGTGGTCCTATCCATTCACTTAAAGTAGCAGCAGATGTTTTTTATATATAGCAAACAGTAAATAAAAAGAGTACAATCCATAAATTGGTGCAAGCTTTTGGGGCTTGCCTTTGATTTCCCAGTGTGTTTGTAAATGCAATAAAGTTTCACTGTTCTTCGCCAAATGTGTCCTTGTGGTTTGTTCCTCTTGCTTGATTCAGTTGTTTAATATGTGGCAATCTAATAAATTTACAGTCGTATCTTGGCTCCCGAACGCCTTGCAAGTCGAACGTTTTGGCTCCCAAAAGCTGCAAGCCCGGAAGTGAGTGTTCCGGTTTGCGAACGTTATTTGGAACCCGAACGTCCAACGCGGCCTACGAGGCTTCCGATTGGAAGCCACGCCTTGGTTCCCAAACATTTTGGAAGACGAACGGACTTCCAGAACAGATTCCGTTCGACTTCCGAGGTACGACTGTACCTACAGCATAATCACATCTTACGCGCAGAGGCATATCTAGGGGTTCTCTATGTAGAGGTGAAGGGGGTAAGGTCCTGAAAACTGCTGCTACTTAGGGGTCTAAAACAGATACATTTTTACTTAGCTTTAACACACTTACAACTGTTATTTTCTAGTGCAGAGCAACAGGGACAGAAGGAACCATGAGAGAAGCGATGACTGGCTTCACGGTTTTTCCCACATAATGGTTTTTTACACGGCACGCGCACACATTGTGATTAATATTATGGCACTGTTACCACGCTGTGGACTTCAAACTTATTTCCTCACCCCAAATGTATTGATACATTGCCCAGCCTTAAAGTATGTGTGTGTGCTCTATGCAAAAATCACCATGCAGGAAAAACTGTGAAGCCAGCTAGTGCCTCAAAATTTAGCTGGTGCTCTATCACGATTTTGAAAACCAGGTAACATCTAGTCCTCCTCTCAACCCTTGTTATTCTTCGAAAAGAATTTGTCTAAGTTTGCTTAAGTAAGTGGCTTAAAAGTGTGGGTTTGGATTAAGAAAAGAGGAGAAATGATTCCCTACAACAGGTAACTTATCAGTTTTCGTGAAAGGTGTCAACTTTGAGAGAAAGCAGTATTATTTGTGATGGCTAAAAGGTAAAGGGACCCCTGACCGTTAGGTCCAGTCGCGGACAACTCTGTGGTTGTGCACTCATCACGCGCTATAGGCCGAGGGAGCCGGCATTTGTCCGCAGACAGTTTTTCCGGGTCATGTGGCCAGCATGACTAAGCCGCTTCTGGCGAACCAGAGCAGCGCACGGAAATGCCGTTTACCTTCCCGCCGGAGCGGTACCTATTTATCTACTTGCACTTTGACGTGCTTTCGAACTGCTAGCTTGGCAGGAGCCGGGACCGAGCACTATAGCCCTAAACTATAGCGTGTTTAGCTTACATGTAAATACGGCACTAGGGGCTGCCTGCCCTGCTCACTCTGCTAAGCCTAGACTAACCGATCCAATAGGAATCCAACCCCTGCGACAATCCAGTATTGTGTCCTACATTTCTAAGCAGTGAAAAGTTCTGGAGCAGCAATGCAGGGAGAAAGGGTACCAGGGGTAGGGGGGCTTGTAAACTGGCCACATATGGTTGATCTGTCTGGACTGAGATCAAGTCATACTCAAGCCACAAAGCTCTGTTTTGACGCTTCGTTCTTTGCTTGAATTCCCCAGAATATTTTGTTGGAAGCCTCCCAGAGTGGCTGGGGAAACCCAGCCAGATGGACGGGGTATAAGTAATAAATGATGATGATGATGATGATGATGATGATGATGATGAAAATAGTATAGGAATTAATACCAAAAAATACTACACCCCATTCCCTGCAAAAAGAAGGACGCCCTAAAAACAAACTGAGCACACCTCTTATATCAATCGGCAATGGGAACAGGAGATGGACCTTTCCATTAATTATATGTGGGCAGATCCACATAAAACATAGACTATGAACTGCCGAAATCTACCTGGCATGTAACGCCTTAAGAGAAAACATAATGAAAATGACCTACAGGTGGTACATGACCCCAGTCAAGCTTGCAAAAATTTACCATTCGCCCAATAATAAATGTTGGAAATGTAATGAGACTGAAGGTACTTTTTATCACCTTTGGTGGACCTGCCCGAAGATCAAAGCCTTTTGGGAAATGATCTATAATGAAATCAAGAAAGTCCTTAAGTGGACTTTTTCTAAAAAACCTGAGGCTTTCCTCTTGGGCATGGTCGGCCAATTGGTGCCAAGGAAGGATAGGACGTTTTTTATGTACGCTACTACAGCAGCGAGAATTCTTCTGGCAAAGTATTGGAAGACACAAGAACTACCCACTCTGGAAGAATGGCAGACGAAGGTGATCGACTACATGGGTCTGGCAGAGATGACCGGCAGAATCCGTGACCAGGGGAAAGAGACAGTGGAAGAAGATTGGAAGAAATTTAAAACATATCTTAAAAACTGTTGTAAAATTGAGGAGTGTTAAGATGTTAAGGAACAAAGAAATAGAGAATTGCAGCTGAAACCAATAAGTTAAAGAAAAAAAATCTAATGAAAGTGATTGGTTTAAATTAGATTTAAGAAGTTGCTGAAGAAATGTGAAACAAGGATGCAGAAAAGGGAAGGTATGGGGAAGTCCGGGAAGCAAGGTGTATGAAAATAAGGCTAAGAAATTATACGTGTTTATTTGTTTGTATGTTATTGTTATTGTCTTATTTATAGTTTGTTTTTATTATGTGTTTGGAAAATTAATAAAAATTTATTTCTTTAAAAAAAAGAAGAAATCTACCTGGCAGGGGAGGAAATGTGCAATTGGGACTCCAGGGAACTTTGACACACTGCTGTGCTGTTTTGTCCAAACTTGTTCTGCTTTCACTTTTGTTTGGGCGCCGTAAGTGCTGTTCCTGTTTCTCTTATCATAATGCCAAGGTCTCCATCAAAAGCAGAAATTGCGTGCACGAAAGTTGAAGCAACTTCTACGGAACAGAAACACAACGTGGCATTGTCTCATCGGTCTTGATCCATCAAGGGTGCTCTATTGTGTGCACGAAACATACCAGAGCTGCTGGGTGCGATGGCTATCAGGGCTTCAAGTAAAAGTAGTGATTATTTATTTCACCACTGAGGGAGGGTGGCACTCTGCGCATGCTCAGGCACTCACTCGTTTATGATGGCTTGAACATGAGAGGTAAGCGGAACAGCCGTGCACAAAGGCAGCATACCTCTAACGTAAGAACATAAAAAGAGCCTGCTGGATCAGGCCAATGGCCCAACTATTCAAGCATCCTGTTCTCACAGAAGCTGAGCAGATGTGTGTGGAAAACCCATAAAAATAAAATATCAGGGACGGGCAATCTGTGGCCATACAGATGGTCTCTGCCAGCATGGCTAATGGTCAGGGATGGTGGGCATTGCAGTATATGTTTTAATGTACATATTGTCTCATCCCAAGGATAACCATTTTGTAGCCTTTCAAGAGGAAAGGAGAACAAGGATCAACTCTGTCCCAGAAACAATCTGATGGGATGCCCATGTGTTGAAGGCATGCTGTCTCTTATTGTGATATATACAGTGTGGAATTATAGTCCTGTAAGGAATCTGCTAGAATGCTGAGGGTTTTTTCCCATGTGGATTTGGAATTTGATAGTACAGTGGTACATTGGTTCTCGAATGTAATCCGTTCCGGAAGTCCATTCGACTTCCGAAACGTTCTAAAACCAAGGTGCGGCTTCCAATTGGCGCCGGCGCCCTGGAAACAATAGCCGACAGCCACATCGGGCATTCGGCTTTCGAAAAAAGTTTGCAAACCAAAGCATTTAACTTCTGGGTTTGCGGCGTTCGGGTTCCGATTTGTTCGTCAACTGAGCCATTTGAGACCCAAGGTTCCACTGTGCCTTCAAGTGTCCTCTCCGGATAGGAGGCAACTTCTTCTGTTCACATTGAAGGTCCCAATGGGGAACAATGTGGGTCACACAAGACCATGCTCCTGTCTTGCACATGCTCTAACACAATAGGGCACCTGTTTACAGGTGTACACCTGTGTACCCAAGAAAAAGGAAAGCTTAAGCATCTTTCAGAATACTTTTTACCCAGGGGCAAGTTTTTGCCAAATTTAAGAAATTAAGTGGTCAATCAGCTAAAACACATACATTTAATTGACCAGCTGTGCAACCCTGAGCAGTTTTACTCACTGAGTAGCCCCACTGAGTTCAGCAAGATCACTCTTGTAAGTGCCTGTAAAATGCACCCCACATTTTCTTTAAACAATGTCAGGCTTAGAGAGAAAAAGGGAACTGGGTACTCCTTATTCGTCTCAACTGCTCCTGAATCTATTTCCCTTTTTGGCCTGGTGCCTAAAGGTGTATGATGAAGGTGCCAGGCAAGCATTCCACAAACAGGGAGCCACTGCAGATAAGGCCCGTTCTTGTGTTGCAGTGGCGTAGCGTGGGGGGTGCAAGGGGTGCAAGCCGCACCGGGCGCAACATCTGGGGGGGGGGCGCTCGCTGCCTCCGGAGTCGCCGAAGAGCCTTGGGCGCAGGCTGTAGCAGAGCCGCATGTCTCGCGGCGCCCGGCTGAAGGCGCCCGGCAGGCAGCGGCTCTCAGCGCTCACCGCGGAGGACGCGCCAGGCAACCCCTCCTCACAGCCCCGCCTCCGCCGCTGCTGCTGCTGCTGCTGGGCCGTTGCATTTTCCTCGCCTCTCTGCCCCCCTCCTCCTCCGGGCAAGCGGCGTCGTTTGGGCAGCAGCGCCAGCGGCAACTCGCAGGTTAGGGGGGGCGCAAATTACGTGCCTTGCCCCGGGTTAGGGGGCGCAAATTACTTGTGTTGCCCCGGGTGCTGACAACTCACGCTACGCCGCTGTTGTGTTGCCACCCTTTGGCCCTCTCGTGGGGGAGGCACACAAAGAAGGGCCTCTGATGTTTATTTCAGGGTCCGGGTAGGTTCTCATGGAGCGAGATCCTTCATGTCTTTGCTTTAGGAAAGAGGTACAAGGAGACCCCCTCAGCTCAGTTCTAGCAACTGGAACAATAATTCTTGATTATTGTGGTTATAGGTTAAAAAAAGGCCACTGTCCTGAAAATGCAGTGGGGCCTATTGTAGCTTTGCAAATCAGCCCACAAGTGAGGTGGGGGGAACTTTGATCTTTCAGATTTCAGAGGCGCTCTGCGCAAGGTCAAAATCCAGCAGCTCCCTGCCTCACCACCTGCTCTGCTCAATTCCCTACATCATAGTTGCGACACCCTGCAGTGCCCCCCCTTGGCTTGATGCCCAGTTTGGCAGAACTGGCTGCACTGCCCTAGATCTGCCTCTGCCACAAGTTACTAGTCCTCAACATTTCACTTGCTCACACTGACTTCCTTTAGGTACCCATGTCCATGTTTTCTTTCTATCTATCTATCTATCTATCTATCTATCTATCTATCTATCTATCTATCTATCTAATTTATTACGGTTGGAGACCAACTCATAAAACGCACTTGGGGGTACAGTCACAGAAGAAAAACAGAGAATTAAAAATGTACAACAATAAATTTAAAAACAATGTACAACAATAAACTATCGCAGGGAGTTGACCCAGAGTCACCCATGGAACCGAGTTTGGGGATTTTCATAACAAACTAGTTTGAGTTGGGAGATGGTCTGTGCCTACAGATCTGTACACAGAATCTGGCGACCATCCAGGTCGTCTTCTGATCTTTGCCTAACAGGAAAAGGTCAAGTTTTTGCTTTTCCGGGAGGTTGGCGAGCCTCACCAGCAGGGGATCAATGGTCTTACTACGTGCCTCTTCATAAAAGAGACATCTAAAGAACAAGTGCTCTGGGCTTCCTATCTCTCCCAATGGGCAGGCGCAAAGACTCTGAGCATATGGGACTTCTTAAAGGCTCCTTCCAGGACCTGCGAGGGCAGAGCCGAGCTTCTGGCGAGTGTAAAGGCTCTTCTTGCATTTTTAGATACGAGAAAGAAGAGATATGCTGCCGGTGCAGCTATATATCTCTCGATTTCTCAAATTTTATAGTCGGGGCACCTTGCGCAGTCCTGTTGTCTCTCGGTGTCTAAGATTCTTTGCCTGACCGTGGCTTTTGCCTGGCCCAACCCCAGGCTCAGAAGGGCTTGAGGGGCAAAACCCAGTTTCTGAAGGGTGTTCAGGTCTGCAGTCTGCCAGCCTGACTGGAATTGATCGCAGAGGATCAATGGGGCTATCCCTCGGGGGAGCAGATTCAATGTCAGCCATTTGTAGATTGATGTTAGGCAGATATAAGCCTCCACTCTCATCATCCCCGTTTCGAGTCTAACCCATGCGTTTGAAACACATCTGGGGACTTGTAGGAGAGCTCTAAGAAGTTTGGATTGCACTCTCTCAAGTGGGGAGAAAGCAGAGGAAGGCGGGCCCAGAAAGGATCCATAAAGGAGCTGTGCCAAAGTTTTGGCCTTGTATAATTTTAGAGCCGCGGGGATGACGGAGCCCCCTTGTGCTCTGAAAAATTTAAGGATACAGTTTGCGGTTTTTCCTGCTGAGTTCCCGATGGAGTTTATGTGAAGTTTGTTGGTTCCTGAGGCCTGTACCACCATTCCTAGATACTTATAATTTGTGACTTGTTCTAATTTATGGCCTTAGAGTTCCCAGCTTCTAAGCTTTGGTTTTGCCCCAAAAGCAAGTATCTTGGTCTTTTGATAGTTGATTTTGAGACATTCAGTTTCACAGTATGCTGCGAGCTTCCTTAGCGCTCTTTTGAGTCCAATGGGGGTTCTAGATAGAATTACTGCCTCATTGGCATATAGCAGGACCGAAATATGCTGATTTGCGAGCTTCGGAGGGTGGAGTTCTGAGTCATTGGGTGCAGATACTAAATTATTTAAATAGAAATTGAATAGTAGAGGGGCCAATAGGCACCCTTGCCTGACTCCTTTGAAGGTTTTAATGGGGTCTGTTAGGTGTCCTAGGCGGCTACACCTGACTCTAAGAGCCGTGTTTGTGTGGAGTGCCTGAATTAAGAGCAGAAGCTTTCTATCTATATTGGTACCCTGTAGTCTGTCCCAGAGTCTGGTTCTGGAGACTATCTGTCTATCTATCTATCTATCTATCTATCTATCTATCTATCTATCTATCTATCTATCTATCTATTCAATGTTTAGGGGTACTCTCATTTTCTTACTCATATTTAAACACGGCCCCTCAATGAGGCCAAACCAGCTTTTAAATCCATTGTATTTTCAGACATAGTCAGGTTTATTAAGGTGAATGAATAGGGCCTGCCAAAAGGGCCCGAGAGCATAAACTCACCACTGCCCTTACCTGCTTTTCTTGCCATTCCCATCCATCCCTCACCGTTCATTTGTATAAAACTGGAGAGAAACACTCTGGAGAATTCACTGAACTGTTATTCTGTGACCTGAAAAGTTCCCTCCAGGGGCTGTGCCTGGAATGAGCTTCTGCTTCCTAACTATCCTAGGATTCCGGTCTGCCAGGCTTACCAGTTCCTGGTAAATAGACACTCCATGGACCAGTCAGTTGCTTCATTTCACAAACCCTGCTTTTGTAAGAGGCCCAAACAAATCAAGATGCTCTGGTTACCTTTTCGGCATAGATGCTCAGCAGGGACATCCAGGTAATGATTCTTCTCCCTTGGAGAAGACTTCTCAGTGCACCTAGGAGAAACAGGTAAGTTGTTTCATTTCCTTGCTGGAGAAAGGCTGAACTTTATCTCTCTCACACAATGCAAATGCAAGCAATCATATCATTTATAGAGGTTGCTTAGGGAAAGAAATTTATACAGCCAAGGTGTGTCACCATCACAACGGCATAGCAGTGTGAATTTGGAGAGTAACGGGGAACTCTGCATTTGTGTAATCAAGGAATAAAGTCCCAAAGGGGAGGAGTGAGGGAATAAGGTGGCTTGAACTCCGTCAGGAGGAAAGATCACCCAGATGTGGCCTGCGTATTGTCCTACCCAGTGCTTTTTTTCCTGAGGGGACGCGAGGGGCATACGCATACCCCTAAACATCTTGTGAATCTACGTTTGGCCTCATTGCGGGGCAGTATTTCAATATGCCTAGGAAAATGAGAGTACCCCTAAACATTTTTTTTTTTTAAAGGACTGGCTTTTTAAAAAAGCACTTTCTTTCTGTATTGTCGCCCCATAATTTTTCACTGCTTAGAACAGGGGTTCCCAGAGTGGGCACAGGCTGTGGGATTAACCAGAGGGTGCTAGGAGGCAAGAGGGGCATTGGGGGTATAACTATCAGAATTTGAAAAACTGGTATCACTCGATCAAGCTCATCGATTTTACTGATTTAATTGAACTAAATAGTTTTAACTGGATTTGGAATAAATGTGCAATTGATCGTTGCTGTTTTGAATTTTATTGCGTTATTATCTTCCTTAGTTGGTCATGCAAACCACTATTCTGGATACCGTTGTACCTCTGCTCCCGAATGCCTTGGGAGTTGTAATGGTTCTAGGGGTTGCTCGTGCGTAAGCTTGTCCCAACACCTGGCTGGGTTGCCTGAGTGAACCTTTCCTGTCCGAGCAGCCACTCACCCGTGGCTGTCTCAATCGCTGGCAGAATCTGTCAGTGGGCGTTTCTTAAACTTCTTCCAGCAAAGAAGCTCTTTGACGCCCAATCTCCTCCTACTCTCCCTGCGCGGAAGCCTTCTGCGCAAGGAGGGCGTAGGCAGCGGAGGACTCTTCCTCTCCCCGCTGGTCCCCGGCAAGGAGTCATGGGACCGCCTCGCCGATTCCCCCATCTGCCCCCCTTCTCCACTGGAGCTACGCTGATTCCCTTCCCCAGAAGATGGGCTGCCTCTCCCACTCCCGGGACGCTCTCTGGGATCCCTTTGGAGCTTGCTCTTTCCCTCGGACCCTGATGGCAGTTCCCTGACATCCACCTCCTCCTCAGGACCCCTCCCACCCCGGGCGCGATTTTCCGGCACAACCTCCTCCCTCTCCTCGGCCGACGATGCGGGGAATTCCCTGAAAGAGCTGGCATCATCTTCTGAGGATTCAAAACCAGCCTCCCATCCGCTCGGATCTCTTCCCGCTGGTTGAACCTCCCAGTCTGATTCTTCTCCCTTGGACACCTCCTCTCCCTCCTCTTCGGAGGCAGGAAAACCCACAAAATCCCCTTCGTCATCCATGGGTCCAAATTCCTCCTCCCAGAATCTCACTAATGGTTTGGGCTTATCCGGGAACAAACTGTGGAATTCTTCCACCAGATACCCGTCAGTGATTGATTCAGCAGGGACCCAAGTGTTTTCCGACCTAGGTTCCCCCTCCCAGGCTACCGAGTACTCTACCTGGCGACCTCGCCACCTTGAATCGAGTATTTCCGTGGCTTCGTTACAGTGTTCCCTCTCCTCTACCCGCGGGTGGGTGGTAACCCCTCCCTCCCGTCCCGGGAATTCCCGCCCCTTCCTGTAAGGTGAAAGTAGGGACCTATGGAACACCGGATGTATCTTCATGCTGTCAGGCAACTTGAGTTTAAATGCCACTGGGTTCACCTGCTGTATTACCTCAAAAGGCCCCAGCCGCCTCGGCTGCATCTTCTTGCACCCTCCCTTTAGGGGCAACCCTTGGTATGACAACCACACCCGGTCTCCCACCCGTATGGCCTCCCCCTCCTGATGGTGCCTGTCCGCCTGCCTCTTGTAAACTTCCTTGGCCCGCTCCAAGTTCAGCCTTAGTTGCTGGTGGTGTAAGGCCTCCATTTCCTCCACAAATTGCTCAGCCGCAGGTACACTCCATCCTTCCTCCCCCGGGAATGCCCTGGGGTGACACCATGAAAGGGCTCATTCCCGTGGACACGTGTTCAGCGTTATTGTACGCAAATTCAGCCAAAGCTAATTTCACTACCCAATTGTTCAGTCTCTCACTGACATAGCAGCGTAGGTATTGCTGGAGTATGCCGTTCGCTCTTTCGGCTTGTCCGTTGGTTTCTGGGTGCCTCGCCGTCGAGAAGCTCACCTCAACCTGTAGCAAGCTCATGAGTTTCCGCAAGAACCGGGAAGTAAATTGTTTCCCGTGATCCGAGATTACCCTCAAGGGAGCCCCATGCAGTCTGAAAATGTGATCCACAAACAGCCTGGCGGTCTCCTCTGCCGTTGCTGCATGTGAGCAAGCTACGAAATGGCACATTTTAGTCAGTAGATCGACTACTACCATGACCGCTGTCTTTCCCCTTGACTTGGGCAGATCTGTCATAAAATCAATGGACACCACCTCCCAGGGCCTTCCCGGTGTGGGTAAGGGTTGCAGTAACCCCGCGGGGGTGGCCCTTTCCCCCTTAGCCCTCTGGCATCGGTCGCACCCTCGTACATATTCTCGTACGTCTTCCCTCACCTTTGGCCACCAGAACTGCCTGGTGACAAGTAGCATGGTCTTGTGCTGTCCAAAGTGCCCAGCTGTTGGGTTGTCATGGAGTTGCTTGAGTACCTTCCCCCTCAAAGTCTCCCCCGGTACATACAGCGCCCCCTTATAGTACAGTAGCCCTTCCTTTTCCTCAAACCCTCCATGGACTTCCTTTCCGTCCCTGAGCTCCCTAATTTTTGTCTGAGCAAACTCATCGTCTCTGGTGAGCCCTGCCAGTTCTCGTTTGCCAACCAACGCCCCCCCCCTACACCCACCGGTCCTCGGGTAATACGTGCCTGGTCTCTGGTGGCCCCTCTCCTTCCATGTACTCCGGTTTCCGGGAGAGAGTGTCTGCCCTTACGTTTTCCTCTCCCGGCATGTATCGGATCTCGAAGGAAAACTTGGCGAACTCCTGGGACCACCTGATCTGTCTCTGATTGAGCACTCGCGCGGTCCACCAGTATTCCAAGTTCTTGTGGTCAGTTCGGACCTGGAACTTGTGCCGCGCCCCTATCAACAGATGTTTCCATTGCCGAAATGCCGCATAGATCGCAAGCAGTTCTCAGTCATACACTGTGTAGTTTTGCTCTGACTTGCTCAGCTTCCTAGAGAAAAAGGCACACGGCCTCCAGTTCTGCTTGGCCCCGGGCTGCAAAAGGACCGCTCCAATGGCGTGGTCGGACACATCCGTCTCCAGTCTCATGGGCTTCTCCGGATCCACGTGCAGGAGCTGCTCTTCCGAGGCGAACGCCCTCTTCAGTTTTTCAAAGGATTGCTGCGCACCCTCTGTCCACGCGAACTTCTTTTTGCTACTAAGACAATCCGTTATGGGCGCCGTCAAGTGAGCGAAGTTCTTTATGAACTTCCTGTAGAAGTTGCTGAAGCCTAGGAACCTTTGCACGTCCTTTCTGTTTTGGGGGGCTTTCCATTCCAGCACTGCCTTCACCTTGCCCGGATCCATGGCTAGTCCTTTGTCTGACAGCCTGTACCCCAGGAACTCGACCTCCCGGGCGTGGAATTGGCATTTTTCCAGCTTGACCCACAACTGATGCTTCTTCAATCTCTGTAGCACCTCCCTGATGTCTCTGACGTGTTGCTTTTCATTGTCCGAATAGATTAAGACGTCGTCCAAAAAGGCTATGCAATTCTTGTACAGCAGGGGCCCCAACACATGATGCATGAAGGCTTGAAAGCAGGCAGAGCCCGATTGTAATCCAAATGGCATGACTAAGTACTCAAAAGCCCCCAGGGGGGTGAACATGGTCGTTTTCCATTCGTCCCCCTCCCTTATCCTAATCAGATTGTAGGCTCCCCTGAGGTCCAGCTTGATAAAAATCTTCCCCTGCCTCACACGTGTCAAAATATCGTCAATCCTGGGCATTGGGAAAGTCACGGGTTCTGATACCAGGTTTAGGGCCCGGTAATCCACAACTAATCTGTGCTGATTAGTCTCCTTTTTGTCCACAAAGAACACTGGATTGCCCCCCATCGCCTTAGATTCCCTTATGAAACCTCTCTTCAGGTTCTTGTCAATAAACTGCCGCAGCTCCTGCATCTCCCGGTCGGACATGGCATACAGCTTACCCACTGGTAACTGAGCCCCTGGAAGCAGGTTGATTTGGCAGTCAAAGGGCCTGTGGGGGGGCAGCTTATCTGCCTCCCTCTCGCTGAAGACCTCCTTCAAATCAGCATATTGTGGTGGCACCTCCCCTTTTTGCCCCAGGGCCAACCCAGCCACCCTGGCCACAGTCATTCTTGGTTCCTTCCCTCCCAGACACTGCTCTAAGCAGTAAGCTGACCCAAAGGTGACCAACCGCTGATGCCATGACACCACTGGGTCATGCATTGCCAGCCAGCTCATTCCCAGTATTATTGGGGGTCCTGCCAGCGTGGCCACGTGAAAGGCAATGGTTTCCGTGTGCCTGGAGACCCTCATTCTCATTGGCGGTGTCTGGTGTGTCACTTCCCCTCCCAGGAGTTCCCTGCCATCGATGGTGGTCACCTGCAAGGGAAAATCTAGTGGCAACAGGTGGAGTTGGTGCTCCAGAGCAAAGTCTCTGCTGAAGAAATCACACGAGCTGCCAGAATCTAGCAGTCCCTTCACTTTGACGGGGTGCCCGTTTGGGAGTTCTAGCACCACCTCTATGGCTATAGCTGCCTTGGGGGGGGGTCAGGCTGGGGCACTTCTATTGGTTGCTGGCCTGGCTGCTGCCCCTGCTGGTTGGCAGCCAGGCGTTGTCGTTTCCCTGCACCTGCCCCTCCTCCCCCTTCTCGTCGTGGTCTGCAGCCCCCATCATGCCTTGCCAGGCCTTTCATTGAGGGCAGACCTTTGCAAAATGTCCCAGTCGCAGACAGAGGAAACACTTCTTGGTAGTTTTCCACTCCTTCCCCTCCCTTTTCCGCCCTTCACCAGCGTTTGAAACTTCACACACGCGCGCTCCCTCAATTTCCATCAGCTCCGCCGCCTGGGAAGGCTCCCTCGGCATCTCTGGAATGCGGTTGTCATGGAAACATTCCGCCCTTATCTCCCGCTTCTTTTGAGCCCGCGCTTCCTGGCGTACACCGATTGCAAGCACAGTCTTTGTGAGTTCATCCATCGACCACGGGCGGGGCACTCGGGACAACTCGTCTTTCACTTTGGGGGACAAACCCGCTTCAAACAACATTTGCATTGGTTCAGAGTCCAGATCCCACCCGAGCTTGTGGACTAACATCGCGAAACGCGACCAGTAGTTTCTGACGGACAGGCTTCCCTGCTTGCACCCCATCAGCTCCCGTCTCGTCACGCTTTGGTCCACCTCGCCGGAGAACATCGCGTCCATCCCTTGGTAGAATTTCTTAAGATCTTTCAATGCATCATTCTGCGTCGCCATTAGGGGCCTGATCCATTCACGCGCCCCATCCTGCAGATGTCCCACAATGTAAGCCACCCTCTCCCCGCCAACATCAAAGTCATTTTTCTGCAATTCCAAAGCGTACTGAATTTCCGTTCGGAAGGCATTGTAGTCTTGGGGCTTTCCACCAAACTTGTGTACCAGCCCCTGAACCTTCCTTCCTATCGGGGTGGCTCTGACCTGTGCATCCTGAACCCGTCTCTCCTCCAGCCGCGCCGTCAGGGTAGCTACATGCGCCTCCAGGTCTCGGTTCCTCTCGGCCAGACCTCGCACCAGGGCTTCTTGCTCTGTCCCTCTGGCCGGCTCTGTTTGGCTCATCTTGCTGCCTCTCCGGGGCTGCACACAAGCAACATCAGGGACTGACGGATTGCTGTAATGGTTCTAGGGGTTGCTCGTGCGTAAGCTTGTCCCAACACCTGGCTGGGTTGCCTGAGTGAACCTTTCCTGTCCGAGCAGCCACTCACCCGTGGCTGTCTCAATCGCTGGCAGAATCTGTCAGTGGGCGTTTCTTAAACTTCTTCCAGCAAAGAAGCTCTTTGACACCCAGTCTCCTCCTACTCTCCCTGCGCGGAAGCCTTCTGCGCAAGGAGGGCGTAGGCAGCGGAGGACTCTTCCTCTCCCCGCTGGTCCCCGGCAAGGAGTCATGGGACCGCCTCGCCGATTCCCCCATCTGCCCCCCTTCTCCACTGGAGCTACGCTGATTCCCTTCCCCAGAAGATGGGCTGCCTCTCCCACTCCCGGGACGCTCTCTGGGATCCCTTTGGAGCTTGCTCTCTCCCTCGGAAACTGATGGCAGTTCCCTGACAGGAGTCAAACGTTCTTTTGGAAGCCGAACGTCCAGTGGGGCTTCCACGGCTTCTGATTGGCTGCAGGAGCTTCCTGAGGTCAATCAGAAGCCGCACTGTAGCACCCTGCTTGTGGTTAACGCTTAGCTGGAATGAAATATTCAACGCAGCAATAGAGAATTTAAAATAATTATTTATTTGTCAGACAAATAAATGAGAGGCACAGTGGTATATGGTTACCAAGCTCTGGCCTGGCCTCCTGCCATTATGGCCAGCCCTTATATTCCCTTAATCCAGCCCCCTTTGCTCCTCCTGTGGCTGCCTCTGTCCAATCAGCCTGGTTGGATTTCCTATTGGCTGATTGCTATATCCAATCCTAAAAGATACACCCATATCCTCCTGTCCTTATATGGAACACAAAGAGCTATATATTGTTACATCTATAAATGACAAATAAGTAGTAATATATCTTACATGTGTCTCAACAAGGAATCTTAATTACCAGCTCACCTCTTGCCCTCCTTGCCCTATTGCCTTCTAAAACAAATGGTTAATCTTAAATTTTTATCTTAAACATATGTCAAGGATCTTGAGTTTCACATCAACATTGAAAGATCTCCTTCATTTGAAGGTTTCTAAACAAATGTCTGACAGCCATATATCAGGACAGCTTGGATGGCGTCTTCCTGTCTGGCTGGAGGGCTAGGCTGGTGTCTGACTTAATTCCAGGATAAATACAACTCTTCTAGCATTTGTTAAATCCTTTGCATAATTATATTTAAGCCAATATATTTAATACACAACACAAGTAGCCTCTTAAAAGGAATAAGGCCTTTGTAAAAAAGGAACTCAGTTTAAAACAGTTTCAGAAGAAACCTCTTTAGTTTACATCTCCCCCCCCCTTCTCCAGCCAGTTGCTTTGTTTCCATTAGCTCTTCCCAACATTTATTGCCCTTAAACTCTCTCTCTTTAAGAAAGAAACAGCTTTAAAAGACTTCCCAAAATTTCTGCCAGCTAGATGCTTCTCCATTTGGCCTTTAACCTTGGAAAGAAGATCTGGCTCATTTTACTGGGAGGCACATTGGCATTATTTTACTATTTACTCATTCCTAATTATATTTATCTCTGCCTTTGTTATCTTCTGTAACATGTAGGGTCAGTGTCCTTACTCAGTCTGTAATTTCAGCTTTTACGACTTTGAGAATTGTTTTCTGCTATCAATCAAAAGGGGCCCCTTGTCTAAGAGGAAAACACTGTCAGTGTTTTCTTAAGCAGCTAGCCTTCTTGCCTGGCATGAAACTTTTGAAAATCTAAGCCCTCTTTAATATACAAGTCCTGATCAAACATTAATAAAATGCAGGCTTATGCCTGATGCCTCAGCACTTTGGTTTCCAAACGTTTCAGAAGTCAAATGGACTTCTGGAACGGACTCCGTTCGACTTCCAAGGTACGACTGTACAGTGGAACCTCGGTTGTCGAACATAATCCGTTCCGGAAGACCGTTCGACTTCCGAAACATTTGACAACCAAGGATCAATTGCCGATCGGCAAATTCTTTTTTAAAAATGGAGTTCCGTTCGACTTCCGAGGTGCATTCAAAAATGGAAGCATTCGCTTCCGGGTTGTCGGCGTTCAGGTTCTGAATTGTTCGGCTTCCGAAGTATTCAACAACCAAGGTTCCCCTGTAATGCTTTTTATAGAGTGGGACTGTAGGAGGCACTGGGGATGAGTCTATGGAACCAAGCGGGCAGCAGCCCCAGAAAGTTTGGGAACCACTGGCTTAGAAGTCCAGAGTATGGTACAGGCAATCCTCGTTTTGCGTAAGGGTTTAGTTCCGGACCTCTGTGCAGCTTGGCGGACCGCATGTTCACTCCTTTTTTCACTCCTTTTTGTGACGTCTATATGACGTTTTAGGGCTATTTCTGGGTTTGGAGCCCTGCATGTGAGCAATATGGGGAACACAATCAGATGAGCTTACGAAAATAAACTCATGAGAGTTTAGCATATTATGCTTGTCACAAATACACACACACACACACACACACACACACACACTCAACAAATGAAAAGAAAAAGCCATATGTTTTAACTTTATTCTCTTCTTTGGAGTTCTTAGTGTTAAGAAACATGATGAGATGCTACTTGAAATGTGTTTTACATGCAGTATTTCTTTTGATCAACATAACACCACAATGTGCAACTTACCTAGCATAAAAGTGTTGTCATGTGTGTCATTTAAACCTCTTTTTAGGACTGCCATAATCACTTCCCTGACTTTACCTTACTAGATTGCCAAAAACACAAGTTGGCCCTCGTGCTTCTGCTTTATTTGGGTTCCCAACTTACTATAACTATGTTTAAAAAATACAATATGCATTTAAACATGACATTCTTGCTTTTGTCTTGAGAAACTTTATTTGAAAAGCTATCAGTCACGATTACAATTGGATGGTATAGCAATAACTGCAGAAATCAGTTTCTTGCACAACAGCAATTATTATTTGCTAAAGTAATAGTTCTGCTGCTCTGG